>NW_026843710.1:10339285-10646250 GCF_030254825.1 Meriones unguiculatus
AATGTGGAATATTTCCATAACAGAGTTTCTTCAGGTAAGAAAATGACAACAAGGTATTTTCAAGTAAATGGATAGAATCATGAAAAACCATCCACGATGAAGCAACTAAAATGCAGAAAGACAAATATGTTATGTATTCATTTATTTTGAGGTCTCCTAATATGGGTAGATAAATTTCCAATAGGCCATCTATTTTTAACAAACCTGTCCTCAACTAGGGTGTTTGGGTGGTAGTTAATTGTGTTGGTACCAGGGCATCCTCCAGAAATTTTAAAGCAACCCAGACTGTTGTTATTAAAATACGTTCCTCTCTGCCACCAACTGATAGATCAGTGCCATATTCTTGTATCCACAGAGATATTTACTTCTTCATCAAATGGGAATGCATTCATCAAATGGGATATTCTTGTATCCACAGAGATATTTACTTCTTCAGCAAATGGGAATGCATCCACAATCCAATATTATGCAGAGAGAGAGAGAGAGAGACCTTAAAACACCCAGCCCTAAATGGGATTTCACTATGAAATTCTCCCTCATGTCAGAGCTCTAGGAAGCCTGCAGAAGAAGAGACAGGAAGACTGTCATAAGTAGAGGGAATTGAGGACACATGGAGATAAATATCTTGAGAACCAGAACACAGAAGAAGACAATGCAGTCATCCTTGATGAGATCTGATTAGCTAGTGTCAGATAAAAGGGGGAATAGGCCCTTACCTTTCAGTGAACTAGAGAAAGGATACTAGGGGTAGAAGAAGGAGGGTGGGTGGGAATGGAAGGAGAAGAGGGAGTTTGCAGCAGAGGGTATACAAATCATAATAAATAAATTAATAAGAAAACCTGTGATCAAGGGGATGAATTATCGAGCTCTTTATTACTGATGGCTTCTTATTGGGGGTGGTGCCAGGGTATGGCAAGGATATATTTTCTTTACTTTAAGGGACTTTTCACTGAGACTCTAATCATGTTCCAATGGGTATATGAACAACACATAATTGAACTGAGGTATTTTAAAGAAAAAAGAAAATTTTAGTATGAAACATGGGTAGGAATTTGAACATGGGAGCAATGAAAAAGGAATGTAATATATATTATCTGAATTCTCCACATAATTAATAAAAACAATATGTTCAAACTTTTACAATCTAGCTAGGATTCTCTGCTACCTAATGAGTTCCTGGAAAGCATGCCATCCAATGTCAAACTCTGCCCTCCTTTAGGGGAATATTTTCTCCATGATAAAAGTCATTATAAAAGTTGTCAACATATTATTTTTATTGACTATGTGGAAATTTAATATAATACACATTATAGTCCTTTTTCATTGCTCCCAGGTTCAAATTCTTACCATGTGTTAAACTACAATATTTATCTTTAAAATACAATTGAAGCATGTGTTGTTCATCTACCCATTGGAACATGATCAGAGTCTTAGTGTCAATTTCCTTAAAAAAATGAATTCATCCTTGCTGTACCCTAGCACTCCCCCCCAAGGAGAAGCCATCAGGCCTGAAGAGCCTTATAAATAATTACCTTGATCACAGTTTTTCTTATCTATTTATTATGATTTGTTCATTTTGTATACATTCTGCTCCCCACTCCCTTTTCTCCCCAGTACCACCCACTCTCCTTCTTCTACTTTTATGCCCTTTCTCTAGTTCCCTGACAGGGTAGGTCCTTCTACCCTTTTAATGGACCCTAGTTTATCAGGTCTCATCAAGGCTGGCTGTATCTTCTTCATCTGTGGCCTGATTCTCAGGGTATTGTTCTCCTTGTGTCCTCAATTGCTTCTACTTATGACACTATTCCTGCCTTCTCTCCTGCAGGCATCCCAGAGCTCTGAAATGAGGGAGAATTTCATAGGGAAATCCCATTTAGTGCTGGCTGTATTAAGGTCTCTCTGTGCATAATATCGGTCTGTGGGTCTCTGTATACAAATCCATTTGATGCAGAAGGAAGTCCTTTGTGGATCCCAGAGAATGGCACAATCTATCAGTTGAGGGCAGAGAGCAAAATATTTTAATAACAGCACCCTGGTTTGCTTGAAATTTTCCATAGGATGCCTTAGCCCAACATTTCAATGAACAGCCACCCAATACCCCTAGTGGAACTCTGGTTTGGTGACAATAGTTGGCCTATTGGAACTTTATCCCCCATTATTAAGAGACCATCTAATAAATGAATACACAGCATATTTGTCTTTCTACATTTTAGTTACTTCACCTAGTTTGATTTTTCCTCATTCCATCCATTTGCCTGAATTATCTTGATGCCATTTTCTTAAAAGAATAATACTCCCTTTTGGAAATATTCCCCATTTTCCCCAAAGGAGATTGTCAGTACTTTTCTTTAGACCTTAGAATTTGCTGGGTATTTAATCTTTTTTTTTTTATGACAAACTATGTTCTTTTAGCCTGGAAGTCCCTCCATCTTCTTCCACTTCCTAGTGATTTGAACTGCTGTGTCCCCTTGAAGCTCTCTATTTACATGTAGATTCCCCAGTAAAGAAATGGCAGGGAAGGGTTAAGTCGTAAGGCCTTGACAGATAATATTATTCCTATTGGAGTTAAATTATAGAATGGTGTGCTTTGAGGTTGATATGCCAATAAAAGTGATCACACACAATGGAGTCTCTGTCTCTCAGTCTCTGTCACATTATATCTTTGTTTCTGTCATTTTTGGTCTCTCTATTTCTGAATCTATCTCTCTAGCTCTTTATCTATATCAGTCTCCCTCTCTCTTCATTATTGCATGTGTTTCAGTATGACCATCTTTCAATTCTGCTGAAGGACTGAAACAACATTACTACTTGCTGAGATGACATCATGGATGGTCTGTGTTAAAATACCAGTAAGGTCCCAAAAAATGCTTTTTGTTCAAAGAGTTGCCTTGGTCAAGGAGCTTTTTCACAGTAAGTAATTCACTGACTGAGGACATATCTGTGCATTTAACAAATGATAATAGAGAAGGACAACATGGCAGAGCCAGGAGAACACTGCATCTGAGCAGCAGAACAGCATTTTCCACATGCTGACCAAGAGACTGAACACTGGGCCCTAAAACAACAGTGATAATGTTTCCCAGGTGAGAGGAAACCCCCACAGCATGGGAATCAGTTGGGTCCACTCTCAGGTCACCCATCCGGAACCCAGAAGAGATCCTAGGTTGAGCAGGCACTAGGTCCCCAGACCTGAGCCACATGCCTGCATGTCCTGATCACCTTCCCAGGCTGAACAGTGAACACAAAAACACCAGAGACTGGGAGTCCCAGTTGTGAGACAAACCCACAAGTAAGGAAGGAAACATTACTCGCCATGGTTCACCCAGTCTTTCTCTGAAAAAGGTCCCGCAGAATGGCAGGTGGAAGCAGCCATCACTGAACTAGGCTCAAGCCAGTAGCACAGAAACTTGCACCCAGCTTTCCATTACAGACAGAGCTGTGCGCCCCAGGGCAACAGAGACTGGGAGTCCCTGTAGGGAGTAAACCTCACAGGGAAGGAAGGAAATGGAGACTGGAATTAGGTCATCCAGTATATCCCTGGAAAAGTTCACACAGACAAGCACGTGCATGCTGCCAGCCCAAAGACATGCTCTCTACCAACTATTCCTCACAGACAGAACTGTGCACACCAAAGATTTGGAGTCCCTGTCAAGAGAAATCCTCACAGGGTACAAAGCAAATGAGACCGACATAGGCAACACAGTATATCCCTGGAAAAGGTCCCAGAGACCGGCCCAACCCAGGGACTTGCTATGCACCAGCTAGCCGGCTGCTACTAAGAGAGCAGTGCTCACCTGCCACAGATTATTGCATGGGCACTGGGGCAGAGAGCCCCAACCTCAGACCTACAGAAGCCCCAGATCCCCAAGACCAACCACCAAATACTGCTCCAAGGGGCACACAGTTATTCCTAACAAAATGACTAACCCACTGGACACCCAGGTTACAAAAGAAGCTCACTAAACTTACAACAAGAAACACAGAAGCAGGGCAGCTGTCTTCAGGACATGTCTGGGAGAGAAGAGAACCCTCTCGACTAACAAGGACCACAGTTACCACTCAGGTCTCTACCCTGAGTTGAGATGTGGCAACTCCTGAAAAGCACTGGCCATGCAGTGACCATACCCAAAAAGTTGAGGAGGCTTCCTTAAGGAAGAACCATATTCCTGCCAAGGGGTTTCTCTCCATCACAGGATTTTAGGAACCACCAGAAACTAACTCCAAACACCTAAGATAGCCTAATGGGTAGAGGCCAGCATAAATGCTCAACCAACAAAAGACAGAGCAATACAGAATCTCCTGAAACCAGTTATCCAGGGGCAAGTAGCCCTGCATACCCCAGCATAATTGAAATTCAAGAAGATAACCTAACATCTATGCTCATGAAGACTATAACAGAGGAAACAAAATGCATAAAGATCTAGAGGAAGATAAACCCAAACAAATTATGGCCATACATAAAGAAATAGAGGATGTTAAAACACATTATGGCCATCTGTATAGAAATACAGGAAGTTGTAGCCAAACAATTTGTGAACTTTAGAGAGAAAATAATTAAAACACTGAAAGAAATAAAAGAAACAGAGGATTGTTCAAACAAAAAGCTGAAGGAACTGAAGGAAAAACAGGAAAATACAGTTACGCATGTGAAGGAAATTAACAAAACAGCTAAAGGTATAAAGATAGAATTGGAGAAATTAAAGAAAACACAAATGGAGGAAATCATGGAGAAAAAGACTTAGGGAAGAAAACAAGAACTACGGAGGTTAGCATAACCAATAGACTACAAAAGACAGAAGAAAGAATGTCATTTATGGAAGATATAATGGAAGAAATAGATGTATCTGTCAATGAAAATGTTAAATCTAAAAAAATCCTGACACAAACCAGCCAAGAAATTAAAGAAAACATAAAAAGACAAAACCTAAGAATAATAGGAATGCAGGAAAAAGAAGATTCCCTCCTCCAAGACCCAGAAAATATTTTGAACAAAAATCATTGAAGAAAATTTCCCCAACTTAAAGGAGAGGCCAATAAGAATACAAGAGGTCTACAGAAACACCCAATAAATTAGACCAGAAAAGAAAATTCTCTCACCACAAAATAATCTAAACAGTAAGTACACAGAAAAAAGAAAAAATACTAACAACTGCAAGGGAAAAAGGCCAAGTAACATATAATGGCAAAACTATCAGAATCACTCCTGAATCTCAACAGAAACTATGAAAGCCAGAAGAGCCCTAAGAGATGTTAGCCCAGGCTACTATACCCATAAAAAACTCTCAGTCTTCATAGACTGAGAAAACAAGTTATTCAATGGCAAAAACAAATTTCAACAATACCTACACACAAATCCAGTATTACAGAAGACACCAGATGGAAAAATACAACCCAAAAAAACTAGCTACTTTCAAGAAAACATAGGAAAGAATTAACTTCACTACAGAACAGAAGGGAACCAAGCATACAAACTTGCTACCACAGACAACATCATAACCAAAGGCTCTAAAAGCCACTGCTCATTAATCTCTCTCAACATCAATGTACTCAATTCTCCAATAAAAAGACACAGACTAACAGAATGGATGGGTAAACAAGACCCAGCAATGTGTTGCATGCAAAAAGACACACCTAAGTAAAAAAGACAGATATTACCTGAGGGTAAAGGGTTGAAAGAGAGCTTTCCAAGCAAATGGACCAAGAAGCAAGCAGGAGTAGCTATTCTAGTATCTGATAAAATAGTCTTTCAACCAAAATTATTCAAAAGAGATGGGGAAGGACACTTCATACACATCAAGGGAAAATTCTACATCACAATCCCCAAATATAAGGGCACCAACATTTGTAAAAGAAACAATGATAAAACTTGAACCACACATAGATCGCACATATTACGGGAGACTTCAACATACCACTGTCAACAAAGGACAGGTCAACAAAACAGAAATTAAACAAAGGAACAATGTCTCTAACAGAGGTCATGAATCAAATGGACCTAACAGACATTCATAGAAACTTACACCCAAACACAACAGAAGACCTTCTTCTCAGCATCTCATGGAACCTTCTCCAAAATAGACCATATGGTTGATCACAAAGTGAGCCTCAACAGATACAAGAAGATTGAAATAATACCTTATGTCCTATTTGATCACAGTGGAATAAAGGCTGACCTCAACAAGAGCAGAAATAGCAAAAAACCTACACACACATGGAAAATGAACAACTTACTACTAAATGACAGCTGGATCAGGGAAGAAATAAAAAAAGAAATTAAATTCTTCCTAGAATTCAATGAAAATGAAGGCAAAACATACCCTAACTTGTGGCACAAATTGAAAGCAGTGCTAAGAGGAAAGTTCATAGCACCAAGTGCTTTCAAGAAGAAATTCGAGACAGCTCATTCAAGCAACTTAATGGCTTACCCTAAAAACCGTAGAAAAAGAAGAAGCAGATACACCAAAAAGGAGTAGAAGGCTGGAAATAATCAAACTCAGGGCTGAAATATATATATCAGAAACAAATAAAACAATTCAAAGAATCAAGGAAACCAAGATCTGGTTCTCTGAAAAAAATCAACAAGATAGATAAAACTCCAGACCACTAAAAGGCTTAGAGACACCATCCAAATCAATAAAATTATGAATGAGAAAGGGGATATAACTACAGACACTGAGAAAATCCAAACAATCATTAGGACTTACTTCAAAAGTCTGCATGACACAAAATTAGAAAATCTAAATGAAAGGGACAATTTTCTTCATCTATTCCGCTTAGCAAAGTTGAATAAGACCAGGTAAATCAATTATATATATATAAAGACCAGGTAAATCAATTATATAGTCCTATATCCCCCAAGGAAATAGAAGCAGTATTCAAAAGTCTCCCATCTAAAAATGTCCAGGAATAGATAGTTTCAGCACAAAATTCTACCAGACCGTCAAAGAAGAATTAACTCCAATTCTCTTCAAACTATTCCACAAAATAGAAACAGAAGGAACTATAATAAACTAATTCTATGAAGCCACAGTCACCTTGGTATCTAAACATCACAAAGACCCAACAAAGAAAGTGAATTTTAGGCCAATCTCCCTCATGAATATTGATGCAAAAATACTCAACAAAATACTATGCCCAAGTAGGCTTCATCCCAGGTATGCAGGGGTGGTTCAATATATGGAAATCCATGAATGTGATGGAAACATGAAAATTTCCTTAGATTCTGAAAAAGCATTTGACAAAATCCAACATCCAATTATGTTTAAAGTATTGGATAGATCAGGGATACAACGCACATATCTAAACATCGTAAAGGCAATATACAGCAAGCCTGTAGCTAACAGCAAACTCAGTGGAGAAAAACTTAAATCAATCCCACTGAAATCAGGGACAAGGCAATGAAGCCCACTCTCTCCATATCTGTTTAACATAGTTCTGGAAGTCCTTGCTAGAGCAATAACACAGATGAAGGAGCTCAAGGGGATATGAATTGGAAAGGAAGAAGTCAAATTATCACTATTTACAGATGATATAAAAGTATACTTAAATGGCCCTTAAAATTCTACCGTAGAACTCCTGTAGCTGATAAAAACTTTCAGCAAGGTGGCCAGTTACAAAATTAACTAAAAACAAAAACAAAAACAAACAAACAGACAAACAAAACAAAACAAAACAAAACAACAACAACAAAAAAAAACAGTAGCCCTCCTGTATACAAAAGACAAAAGGGCTGAAAAAAGAAATTAGGGAATCAACACCCTTCACAATACCCACAGAAGACATAAGGTACCTGGGTATAACCCTAACCAAGTAAATCAGAGTCTTGTATGAAAAAAATTTCAAGTCCATGAAGAAGGGAGTAGACATATCAGAAGATGGAAAGATCTCCCATGTTTCATGGCTTGGCAGGAGTAACATAGTAAAAATGGCCATCTTACCAAAAGCAATCTGCAGATTCAATGCAATTCCCAAAAAAATTACCAACACAATTCTTTACAGAATTGGAAAGAAAAATTCTCAACTTCATATGGAAAATTAAGAAACCCAGAATTGCTAAAACAATACTCTACAATAAAATATCTTCTGGAGGTATCTCCATCCTTGATCTGAAGCTGTACTATAGAGCAAAAGTAACAAAAACTGTATGGTACTGGCATAGAAAGAAAATGGTGGATCAATGGATCCATAGAACCAGAAATATAAACAGACACACTTATGGACACCTGAATTTTCAGAAAGATGCCCAAACCATATTGTGGAAAAAAGAGAGCATCTTCAACAAATGGTGCTGGTCTGACTGGATATCTACATGAAGAAAAAAATGCAAATAGATCCATATTATCAGCCTGCACAAAACTAAAGTCCAAGTGGATCAAAGACCTCAACATAAAACCAGAAATATGAAATAGGTTAGAAGAAAAAGTGGGGAATATTCTAGAACTCATTGGTACAGGAGACAAATTCCTGAACAGAACACCAAAAACATAGGCTGTAAGATCAACAATCAATAAATGGGACATCATGAAAATGAAAAGTTTCTGTAAAGCAAAAGATATTGTCATCAGAACAAAACAAATGCCTAAAGATTGGGAAAGAATCCTCACCAACCCTTTATCTGACAGAGAGCCAATATCCAGCATATATAAAAAACTAAAGAAGATGAAAAGCAGCAAACCAAGTAATCCAATTAAAAAATGGGGGACAGAGCTAAGCAGAGAATTCTTGATAGAGGAATGTCGAATGGCAGAGAAACACTTGACGAAATGCTCAATGTCACAAAGCCATCAGGGAAATGCAAATCAAAACAACCCTGAGATTTCACCCTATGTCTATCAAAATGGCCAAGATCAAAAACAGAAGTGACAACAAAAGCTGGAGAGGTTGTGGAGAAAGTTCCACTACCACTGCCGGTGGGAATGTAAACTTTTACAACTACTCTGAACATCAATCTGGTGCTTTCTCAGACAACTAGGAATAGCACTTTCTCAAGATCCAGCCATACTATGCCTAGGCATATATTCAAAAGAGGCTCCAGTACACAATAAGGACATTTGCTCAACCATGTTTGTAGCAGCCTTATTTAAAATAGCCAGAATCTGGAAGCAGCCCAGATGCCCCTCAACTGAAGAATGGATGCAGAAATTGTGATATATCTACACAATGAAATATTACTCAGTAATGAAAAATAAGGAAATCATGAAATTTGTAGGTAAATGGTAAAACTGGAAATAATCATCCTGAGTGAACTGTCCCAGAAGGAGAAAGACAAACACAGTATATACTCACTCATATAGATATATAATATAGGATAAACCTACTAAAATCTGTACATCTAAAGAAACTAATCAAGAGGTAGGATGGTTACTAAAATACTCAATCCCCATCCTGAAAGGAAAAGAGGATGGACATAAGAAGAATAATACAGGAAATAATTTAGGAGACTGCCACATACGGCCTCTGAAAGGCTCTGCCCTGCAGACTATCAAAGCAGATGCTGAGACTTGTGGCCAACTGTTGGGTAGAGTGCATGGAATCTTATTAAAGAAGTTGGAAATAGTAAGATCTGACGAGGACAGGAATGCCACAAGGAGAGCAATAGAACCAGAAAATTTGAACACAGGGGTCTTTCCCGATACTCCTACTCCAACCAAGTACCATACATGGAGATAACCTAGAAACCCTGCACAGATGTGGCCAATGGCAGTTTAGTGTCCAAGTGGGTTACTTAGTAATGAGAATAGGGACTGCCTGTGACATAATCTGTTTGGCCTTCTCTTTTATCACCTCCCCTTGAGGGGAGAGAAGTCTTACCAGGCCACAGAAGATGACAATGCAGCCACTCCTGATGATATCTGGTAGACTACAAGCAGAAGGAAGGACAAGAGAACCTCCCCTATCAGTTTACTTGAGGAGGAGCATGCATGAAACTGGGTGAGAGAAGGTGGGTTTGGGAATGGAGAAGAGAGGGATTTATGTGAGGAGACAATGTGAATAAAATATAATTAATAAAAGTTAAAAAAATAATAATGGAATCTCTGATAATGTGATAGTCACATGTAAAGGACACATGACTTTATTAATGAGCCCTTATAAGAAATATGTCACCTTTTCCCAAAACTAAGAATCTTGGACACAGGACTTCACATCTCTGGGTTGTGTGCTTTCAGCTTCCCAGATTGAGGCTTGCAGTGCTGCTCAGCCTTTTTCTTAAGCAGGATATCCACTTGGTCCTTTTAATAACTGGCTTCTGAAACTTCTACTGGCTTTAACCTGTTTCATGACATCAATTTGCCTCTCAGCCAATTCAGCCAATAAGTGCCTGAAAGAATCTTGAGGTTTCCATGGAGACCAGTAAACAAATATTTCTCAGTATCCATTATCTCTAATCCTGTTCACAGGTGACTTTTTCATGTGAAACTCAACAAGCCTTTATTTCAATCCTTCATCCTGGAGCCACACCTTTCTCCTGTTAACATCATGAGAATGTCAGGTAGGAAATGAAATTTTAATGTTTATTTATTTTGACAGCTTTTTAAGTTGGGAAGCTTGAAAGTGATGTGGAATTAAGGGGACTGAATGATAAGGTGGTCTCCTACTGTTGTCTTGGATTTGTCTTGGTCTCCTTTGTGACTTTGAACTGAGCAGTTACTGGCATACTTACTAAATGTACCCTCATATTGTTATTGATATAATAGCCTGGCAGAGACTAGGGTTCCCTGTGTTATTAAGTCTTTAATAGCAGTGAAAAAATGATGCAAACCAGAAAATTACTGAGACTCGTTTGGCTGAAACAGAGAATGATCTGTGAGTTTAAGAGGAGAACTTAGGGGCAATAAAGGATTTGACAGCTGGTACTGTTCTACACTAGGGTTGCCAACCCTTTATAATTACTGTTGGCATGGCTGACCTGGCTGGATGGGCAGTTGTATCCTACTCAGTGATCAGTTAGCAAGTTTTCTGGTCCTGGGTTTTACAGTTAAAATAGGATCATCAGGACAGAGAAAAGGTTTGGTGTTACCTGCCTAGGATACAAGAGCAGCTGTGTTACCTGTTGTGGTCCTCCTTATGAACCGAACCCTCTAAATATAGTGTTAGTGCCAGGACTGGTTGTTCAGAGGGGCCATCTGACCCCATGGGTCTCATGTAGCTAGTTCATGGCTAGGATTCTCTGCTACCTATAATGAGTTCCTAGAAAGCATAGCTTAAAAAGCAAAACTCTGCCCTTAAGCACAATCTTTTCTCCATGTTAAAAGTCATTGTAAAGTTGATTATGTGGGAATTTCATGTTACATTTATTACACTCCTTTTTCCATTGCTCTCAGGTTCAAATTCCTACGTAAGTGTCACACTAATTTTTTTCCTCTAAAATACATCAATTAAAGTAAGTGTTGTTACATCTACTCATTGGAAAATGATTACAGTCTCAGTGCCAAGTCCTTTAAAGAAAACTGAGTTCATCATAGTCACACAGTGACACCACCTCCAAGAAGAAGCCTTCAGTCCTGAAGCTCTCATCACTTTGTTCACAGTTTTTGTTATATATTTCTTTATTACGAATTGTTCACTTTGTATCCCACCGCTGCCACCCTCTTCTCTGTCCAGAACCATCCACCCTCCTGCTTCTATCTCTGTCTTTTTTTCTAGTGCCCTAATAAGGGAGGTCCTCCTCACCTTCTATCTGACCCTAGCTTATCAGGTCTCATCAAGGATGGCTGCATCATCTTTTGTAGCCTGATTCTTAGGGGATTATTCTACTTATGTACTCAATTGAATCTACTTATCACACTCTTCCTTCCTCATCCCCTGCATACTTAGCAGAGAACTGAGGGAAGGTAGAATTTCTTAGGGAAATCCCATTTAGAGCTGGATGTTTTAAGGTCTCTCTGCATAATATCGGACTGTGGGTCTCTATATGCAAACCCGTGTGATGCAGAAGGAAGCATCTTTGCAAAGATCTATCATTTGAGGGCAGAGAGGAACATATTTTAATAACAGCCTGGGTTGCTTGACAATTTCTGTAGGATATCCTGCTCTAATAAATCAATTAACTGCCATCCAATTCCCCTAGTGGAAGACTGGCTTGGACACAATAGATGACTTATTGGAACTTAATCCTCCACTATTAGAAGACTTCCTAATAAGTGAATACAAACCATCTTTCTTTTTCTGTCTTTTAGTTACTTCACCCAGGATGATTTATCTTGTGTCTATCCATTTGCCTAAAAAATATGTCATTTTCTTAGCTGAATAATACTCCATTATGGATATATTCCACATTTTTCCTGAAGGGATTGTCATTCCTGTTCTTTAGTTTTTGGAAGTTGCTGGGACTTTAATCATTGTAATGAATGACAAAATTTAAGGATAACAATTTGATTTTAGCCTAGAATTCCCTCCATCTTCTTCTACTTCCTTGTGATTTGAATTACAATGTCCCCTTGAAGCCCATCTATTTACAAGTGAAATGCCCAGACAGGAAATGTCTGGGAAGTGTTGCGAGGTTTGGCCTTGGTAGGTAATATAATTCTTTTATCTCCCTAATTTCATTCTCAGGCCTTTTATCTTTTGTATACAGGAGGGCTACTGATTTTTGAGTTAATTTTTTATCCAGCCACTTTGGTGAAGGTGTTGTCAGCCATAGGAGTTCCCTGGTAGAATTTTTGGGGTCACTCAGGGATACTATCATATCATCTGCAAATAGGGATACTTTGACTTATTATTTTTCGATTTCTATCCACATGATCTCCATCAATTGTCTTAGTGCTCTAGGAAGGACTACAGATCTTTGTTGAAGAGATATGGAGAAAGTGGGCAGCTTTCCATTGTCCCTGATTTCAGTGGGATTGCTTTATCTTTCTCTCCCTTTAGTTTGATATTGGGTATAGGCTTGTTCTATGAACTTTACTATATTTAGGTATGTGCCTTGTATCCCTGATCTCTCCAATACTTTAAATATGAGGGAATGTTGGATTTTGAAACATGCTTTTTTAGATTATCTTGTGTTTCTTTTTTTCATTTTTTAATATGGTAGATCACATTGATAGATACCCATGTATTGAACTACCCAAGCATACCTGGAATAAAGCCTGCTTGGTCATAATGGATGATATATTTTATGTGTTCATGTATTCAGTCTAAGACATAAAGCACCTTTGTATGACTAAGCAAAGATACGTATAAAAAAATTAAGTTTCTGAAGAAAGAATTAGAAGATATCAGAAAAAGAAAAGATCTCCCATGCTTATAGCTTGGCAGACTTATCATTATAATAATGGCCATTTTACTAAAAGAAGTCTACAGATTCAATGCAATTTCCATCAAAATACAAACAAAATTCTTTTTTTTCCAAAAATATAGTTTATAATTATTTCAAAAATATTATGTACACTAGCTGGGGAAAGGACTCAGAGGAGGCATGCTTGCTTCTAACATGTGAGACTCTAGTTTTGATAGTCACAGAGAAGGTCATGGGAATGAACTTAGCAAATACATGTAGGATCAACAGACAGAACCTCAGAAAACATTGTTGTAAGCAAATAACAGTAAATAACAAAGCTCTTTATCAACAAAAGGAAACACATTATTTCACGCATTGGAAGACTAAACTGGGCTGTAGATTTGATACCATCTCAATCAATTTCGCTTCAATTGATTACGGAATTTGGTAACTTTTTAAAATTTTTTAGTAAAATATGATTTTTGGTATTTTATTAGCTATAAAAAGTGAAAAGAAAATTGAAAAACTCACATGTACTGAGTTCAAGACAAATCCTAACAATGAAATAAACAAATAATTAAAATAATCTACCTTATGTCTTGATATAATTTAGTTGAACAATCTGAACAGAAACAGCAATCCTCACATACAAAAAAAAAAATGTTTTCAAAAAGTATGTGCAAAGACAATTTGATGAGTAAATTTATCAATAAATTATTTTTGAATACATAATGCTCTCTGGCGGAGGTGACAGGTGACAGTGGTGTCCCAAAGCGAGTATATGGGGAGGGAGGCTTGGGCAGGTTGACCAGAAGGCTTATAGCTGTCGCCTCCGGGGTGACCCAGGCTCGTTTTTGATTTGGAGACCCCGGCGGCCAGCCTCTGGATCACAGAAACAAAATTCTTTATAGAAATTGAGAGAAAAATTCTCAACTTCAAATGAAAAACAAGAAACTCAGAATTGCTAAAAGAAATAGTTTACAATAAAAGATCTTCTAGAGGTATCTGCATCCCTGACATCACTCTGTATTATAGAACAACACTAAAAAAAAAAAAAAAAAAAAAAAAAAAAAAAAAAAAAAAAAAAAAAACTGTATGGACATGGACATTACAATCTTGAATATCTATGCCCCAAATACAAGAGCACTGACATTCATAAATGAAACATTATTAAAGCTTAAATCATACATTGATCCTAATACCTTAATAGTGGGAGACTTCAACACTCCATTCTCACCAAGGGACAGCTCAACTAAACAGACACCAAATAGGGAAATAAAAGCACTCACAGAATCCCTAAATCAAATGGACCTAATAGACGTCTACAGATCATTTCACCCAAACTCAAAAGAGTACACCTTCTTTTAAGCACCGCATGGAAACTTTTCCAAAATAGACCATATAGTGGGCCACAAAGCAAGCCTCAACAGATACAAAAGGATTGAAATAATCCCTTGTATACTATCTGACCACCATGGACTAAAGCTCGACCTCAACAACAACAGAAACAGCAAAAAGCCGACACGCACATGGAAACTGAACAACTTACTACTCAATGACAGCTGGGTTAAGGAAGAAATAAAGAAAGAAATTAAAGACTTCCTAGAATTCAATGAAAAGGAAGGCACAACATACCCAACATTATGGGACACATTGAAAGCAGTGCTCAGAGGAAAATTTATAGCACTAAATGCCTGCAAGAAGAAATTTGTAACATCACATACAAACAACTTAATGGCCCAACTGAAAACCCTAGAAAAAAAAGAAGCAGATACACCCAAGAGGAGCAGACGGCAGGAAATAATCAAACTAAGGGCTGAAATCAATCAACTAGAAACAAATAAATCTATCCAAAGAATCAATGAAACAAAAAGCTGGTTCTTTGAGAAAATCAACAAGATAGACAAACCCTTAGCCAAACTAACTAAAAAGCAGAGAGAAACTATCCAGATCAGCAAAATCAGAAATGAAAATGGGGACATAACCAAAGACATTGAGGAAATCCAAACAATTATTAGGTCATACTACAAAAGCTTATATGCCACAAAATTTGAGAATCTAAATGAAATGGATAATTTTCTTGAAAGATTCCATCTACCAAAACTAAGTTAAGATCAGGTAGAAAGACTGAATAGCCCTATATCTCCCAAGGAAATCGAAGCAGTCATTAACAGTCTCCCCTCCAAAAAAAGCCCTGGACCAGATGGCTTCAGCGCAGAATTCTACAAGACCTTCAAAGAACTGCTAACACCAATTCTCCTCAAGCTATTCCACAAAATAGAAACAGAAGGAACACTACCAAACTCATTCTATGAAGCCACAGTCACCTTAATACCTAAACCACACAAAGACCCAACAAAAAAAAGAGAACTTTAGGCCTATCTCTCTTAAGAACACTGATGCAAAAATACTCAATAAAATACTTGCAAACCGAATCCAAGAACACATCAAAGATATCATCCACCATGATCAAGTAGGCTTCATCCCAGGCAAGCAAGGGTGGTTCAACATACGGAAATCCATCAATGTAATCCATTACATAAACAAACTGAAGGAGAAAAACCACATGATCATCTCCTTAGACGCCGAAAAAGCATTTGACAAAGTCCAACACCCATTCATGTTTAAAGTCTTGGAGAGATCAGGGATACAAGGCACATACCTAAACATAGTAAAGGCAACATACAGCAAGCCTATAGCTAACATCACACTCAATGGAGAGAAACTTAAATCAATCCCACTGAAATCAGGGACAAGACAAGGCTGTCCATTGTCCCCATATCTCTTCAACATAGTACTTGAATTCCTAGCCAGAGCAATAAGACAACTAAAGGAGATCAAGGGGATACAAATCGGAAAGGAAGAGGTCAAAGTGTCACTATTTGCAGATGATATGATAGTATACATGAGCGACCCCAAAAATTCAACCAGAGAACTCCTTCAGCTGATAAACACCTTCAGCAAAGTGGCAGGATACAAAATCAACTCAAAAAAATCAGAAGCCCTCCAATATACCAAAGATGAAAAGGCTGAGAAAGAAATTAGGGAAACAACACCCTTCACAATAGCCACTAATAACATAAAGTACCTTGGTGTGACTCTAACCAAGCAAGTGAAAGACATGTTTGAGAAAAACTTCAAGTCTCTGAAGAAAGAAATCGAAGAAGATATCAGAAGATGGAAAGGTCTCCCGTGCTCATGGATTGGTAGGATTAACATTGTGAAAATGGCCATACTGCCAAAAGCAATCTACAGATTCAATGCAATACCCATCAAAATACCAACTCAATTCTTTACAGACCTTGAAAAAAAGATTCTCAGCTTCATATGGAGAAACAAAAAACCCAGAATTTCCAAAACGATCCTGTACGAACACAGATCATCTGGAGGTATCTCCATTCCTGATCTCAAGCTGTACTACAGGACAACAGTAAAAAAAACTGCATGGTATTGGCATAGAAACAGAAAGGAGGATCAATGGAACCGCATAGAAGACCCAGAACTAAATCCACACACCTATGAATACTCGATATTCGACAAAGAAGCCAATTCCATTCAATGCAAAAAAGACAGCATCTTCAACAAATGGTGCTGGACCAAATGGATGTCTACATGCAGAAAAATGAAAATCAATCCATATTTATCACCCTGCACAAAACTAAAGTCAAAGTGGATCAAGGACCTCAACATGAAACCAGATACCCTAAATCAATTGGGAAAAAAAGTGGGGAACAGCCTAGAACTCATTGGCACAGGAGACAACTTCCTGAACAGAACACCAACAGCACAGGCTCTAAGAGCAACAATCAATAAATGGGACCTCATGAAACTGAAAAGTTTCTGTAAAGCAAAGGATACCGTCATCAAAACAAAACGACTGCCTACAGATTGGGAAAGAATCTTCACTAACCCTTTATCTGACAGAGGACTAATAGCCAGTATATACAAAGAACTAAGGAAGCTGAAAAGCAGCAATCCAAGTAATCCAATTAAAAAATGGGGAACAGAGCTAAACAGAGAATTCTCGACAGAGGAATATCTATCGAATGGCAGAAAAACAGTTAAAGAAATGCTCATCCTCATTAGCCATCAGGGAAATGCAAATCAAAACGACCCTGAGATATCACCTTACACCCATCAGAATGGCCAAGATGAAAAACTCAATCGATAACACATGCTGGAGAGGTTGTGGAGAAAGGGGAACCCTCCTCCACTGCTGGTGGGAATGTAAACTGGTACAACCACTCTGGAAAGCTATCTGGTGCTTTCTAAGACAAATAGGAATAGTGCTTCCTCCAGACCCAGCTATACCACTGCTAGGTTTATACCCAAAGTTTGTTCAAGTACACAAAAAGGACACTTGCTCAACCATGTTTATAGCAGCTCTATTTGTAATAGCCAGAACCTGGAAACAACCCAGATGTCCATCAACGGTGGAATGGGTACAGAAATTGTGGTATTTTTATACAATGGAATACTACTCAGCAAACAAACAGGAGGAAATCATGAAATTTGCAGGCAAATGGTGGGATCTAGAAAAGATCATTCTGAGTGAAATATCCCAGAAGGAGAAAGACAAACATGGGATATACTCACTTATATAGACCTATAAGATATGATAAACATAATGAAATCTATACACCTAAAAAAGATAATCAATTGAGAGGACATGGGGTAAGATGATCAATCCTCATTTAGAAAGACAGATGGGATGTGCATTGATTGTATGACAGGAGTCTACTGAGCGCATCTGAAAGACTCTATCTAGCAGTGTTTTCAAAGCAAAGACTCATGACCAAACCTTTGGCAGAGTACAGGGAATCATAAGAAAGAAGGGGAGTTAGTCTGATGGGGAAAGGATAGGAGCTCCACAAGGACCAAATATATCTGGGCACAGGGTCTTTTCTGAGACTGACATGCAACCAAGGACCATGTATGGATATAACCTAGAACCTCCACTCAGATGTAGCCTGTGGTAGCTCAGTAACCAATGGGTTTCCCAAAGTGTGGGGAACAGGGACTATTTCTAACAGGAACTCAATGACTGGCTCTTTGGTCTCCCCACCCCCGAAGGGAGGAGCAGTCCTGTTAGGCCACAGAGGAGGGCTTTGCAGCCAGTCCTGAAGATACCTGATAAAACAGGATCAGATGAATGGGGAGGAGGTCCCCCCTATCAGTGGACTTGGAAAGGGGCACAGTGGAGATGAGGGAGGGACTGGGAGGGAATGAGGGATCAGGACACGGCTGGGATACAGAGTTAATAAAATGTAACTGATAAAAAAAAACTGTATGGTAGTGGCATAGAAATGGAGTGGTGCAATAGAACCTAATAGTTTGAAGACCCAGAAATAAACCCACACACTTATGGACAACAGATTTTGGAAAAAAATAGAGAAAATAGTATCTTCATCAAATGTTGCTGGTCTAATTGGATGTCTACAAGTAGAATAATGCAAATAGATCCATAATTATCACAATGTTAATCCTACCAATCCATGAGCACAGGAGATCTTTCCATTTTCTGATATCTTCTTCGATTTCTTTCTTCAGAGACTTGAAGTTTTTCTCAAACAGGTCTTTCACTTGCTTGGTTAGAGTAACACCAAGGTACTTTATGTTATTAGTGGCTATTGTGAAGAGTGTTGCTTCCCTAATTTCTTTCTCCTCCTTTTTGTCTTTGGTATATAGGAGGGCTTCTGATTTTTTTGAGTTGATTTTGTATCCTGCCACTTTGCTGAAGGTATTTATCAGCTGAAGGAGTTCTCTGGTTGAATTTTTGGGGTCGCTCATGTATACTATCATATCTACACCTAAAAAAGATAATCAATTGAGCGGACATGGGGTAAGATGATCAATCCTCGTTTAGAAAGACAGATGGGATGTGCATTGAACGTATGACAGGAATCTACTGAGCGCATCTGAAAGACTCTAACTAGCAGTGTTTTCAAAGCAAAGACTCATGACCAAACCTTTGGCAGAGTACAGGGAATCATAAGAAAGAAGGGGAGTTAGTCTGATGGGGAAACGATAGAAGCTCCAAAAGGACCAAATATATCTGGGCACAGGGTCTTTTCTGAGACTGACATTCAACCAAGGACCATGTATGGATATAACCTAGAACTTCCACTCAGATGTAACCTGTGGTAGCTCAGTAACCAAGTGGTTTCCCAAAGTGAGGGGAACAAAGACTATTTCTAACAGGAACTCAATGACTGGCTCTTTGGTCTCCCCACCCCTGAAGGGAAGAGCAGTCCTGTTAGGCCACAGAGCAGGGCTTTGCAGCCATTCCTGAAGATACCTGATAAAACAGGATCAGATGAATGTGGAGGAGGTCCTCCCTATCAGTGGACTTGGAAAGGGGCATGGTGGAGATGAGGGAGGGACTGGGAGGGAATGAAGGATCAGGACACGGCTGGGATACAGAGTTAATAAAATGTAACTGATAGAAATAATAATAATAAAAAAATCCATAATTATCATACTGCACAAAATTAAAGTCCAAGTGGATCAAAGACCACAACATAAAACCAGACACATTAAATTGGTTAGAAGGAAAATTGGGGAAGAGCCTTGAACTCATTGATACAGGAGACAACTTCTTGAACAGAACACTAACAGCACAGGCTCCAAGAGAAACAATGAGTAAACAGGACCTCATGAAACTGAAAAGCTTCTGTAAAACAAAGGACAGTGTCATCAAAACAAAATGCCTATAGATTGGTAAAGAATCTTCACCAAGCCTCTATGTGACAGAAGGCTATTATCCAGTATATATAAAGAACAAAAGAAGTTGGAAAAACAACGAATCAAGTAATCCAATTAAAAAATGGAGTACAGAACTAAACAGAGAATTCTTGATAGAGGAATATTGAATGGAAGATAATCACTTAAAGAAATGCTCAACGTCATAAGAAATCAGGGAAATACAAATCAAAATGAACCTGAGATTTCCTGTTTCACTGATCAGAATGGCCAAGATCAAAAACTCAAGTGACAACACATGCTGATGAGATTATGGACAAAGGAGAAACCTCCTACACTACTGGTGGGAATGGAATCTTGTAAAACCACTCTGGAAATTAATCTGGTGCTTTCTCAGACAACTATAAATAGAGCTTTCTCAAGATCCAGCTATACCATTCCTAGGCTATATCCAAAAGAGGCTCATGTACACAATAAGGACATTTGCTCAGTCATGTTTATAGCAGCTTTATTTGTAATAGCCAGAATCTGAAAACAACTGAGATGCCCCACAACTGAAGAATGGGTACAGAACTTGTGGTATATCTACACAATGGAATATTACTCAACAATAAAAAAAAAAAAAAAAAAGGAAATCATGAAGTTGGCAGGTAAAGGGTGGGAACTTGAAAGGATCATGCTAACTGAACTGTTCCAGAAGCAGATAGACACATATGGTATATACTCACTCATATAGACATATAATATAGGATAAAGCTACTAAAATTTGTACACCTACAGAAACTAATCAAGAAGTAGGACTCTGGCTATAATGCTCAATCTCCATTCTGAAAGGCAAAGAGGATAGACTTCAGAAGTAGAAAATAGGGAAGGAGTTAGGAGACTGCCACAGAGGGCCTCTGAAAGGCTATGCCCTGCAGACTATCAAAGCTTATGGCCAACTGACTTCATCCTTGCCACACTCAGGCACACCCCCAAGAAAAAGGTATGAGTCCCGAAGACCTCTGTATTTCATCATCTTTATCACAGTTTTTTAAGTATGTATTCTTATGATTTGTTCCCATTTTTATATCCTCTGCTGCCCCCCATTTTTCTCCTTCAATTACCACCCCCCTCCTTCTAATACATCCTTGCCCCTTCTTTCGTTCACTGATAGGAGATATTCTCCTCACATTTCTATATGACCCTAGCTTATCAGGTCTCATCCATGCTGGTTGCATCATCTTCCTCTGAAGCCTGATTCCCAGGGTATTTTTCCCCTTTTGTGCTCAATTCCCTTTACTTATCACACTTTTCCCACCTCCTCTCCTGCATGCTTCCAAATAGCTTCACTTGAATGGAGAATTTCATAGAGAAATCCCATTTAGAGCTGGGTGTTTTAAGGTCTTGCTCTGCATATTATCAGACTGTGGGTGTCTGTATGCAATCCCATTTGATGCATATGGAAGCATCACAGTAATTATAAGAACATGGCATTGATCTAGCAGATGAGGTCAGAGAGCAATATATTTTAATAACTACAGTGTGGGTTGCTTGACAAATTCCATAGAATATCCTGTCCCAACAACTCAATTAACTACCACCCAATTCCCCTAGGGGAAGCCTGGTTTAATCAAAATAGATGGTCTGTTGGAACTTTAAACCCCACTATTAGGAGACTGCCTCATAAGTGAAAACATACCATATTTGTCTGTGTGCAATTTAGTTTCCTGGTTGCATCCATTGGCCTGAAAATATCATGATGTCATTTTCTTTTTTTTTTCTTTATTAATTGCACTTTATTCACTTTGTATCCCCCCTGTGGTTCTCTCCCTCCTCCCGTCACAATCCCTCCCATCCTCCTCCTTCTGCATGCATGCCCTTCTCCAAGTCCACTGATAGGGGAGGACTTCTTTTGTTCTTTCTGATCCTAGTCAATTATCATCAGGAGTTATCATCAGGAGTGGCTGTGTTGTCTTCTTCTGTGGCCTGGTAATGCTGCTTCCCCCTCATGGGGAGGTAATTTAAGAGCAAGCCAATCAGTTCATGTCAGAGACAGTCCCTGTTCCTATTACAATGGAACCCACTTGGATATTGAATTGCCATGGGCTACATCTGTGCAGGGGTCTTAGGTTATCTCCATGCATAGACCTTGGTTGGAATGGCAGTCTCAGGAAAGACACCTGTGCTCATATTTTTTGGTTCTGTTGCTCTCCTTGTGGAGTTCCTATCCTCTCCTGATCTTACTGTTTCCCACTTCTTTCCTAAGATTCCCTGCACTCTTCTCAAAGATTGCCCATGAGTCTTAGCATCTACAGTGATAGTCTGCAGGGCAGAGCTTTTCAGAGGTCCTCTGTGTCAGGCTTCTGACTTGTTCCCTCTTTTCTTCTTCTGATATCCAGTCTATTTGCCTTTCTGGATAGGAATTGAGCATGTTAGCAAGAGTCTGCCCTCTTGATTAGTTTCTTTAGGTGTACAGATTTTACTAGGTTTATCCTAGATTATATGTTTATATGATGAGTATATAGTGTGTGCATCTTTCTGCTTCTGGGATAGCTCACTCAGGATGATCTTTTCCAGATCCTACCATTTACCTGCAAATTTCATGATTTCCTTGTTTTTTATTGCTGAGTAATATTCCATTGTACAGAATATTGTGCATCCATTGAATTTGTGCATCCATTCCTCCACTGAGGGGCACTGGGCCATTTCCAGCTTCTAGCTATTACAAATAAGGCTGCTACAAATATAGTTGAACAAATGTCCTTATTGTGTACTTCAGGCTCTTTTGGGTATATGCGTAGGAATTGTATAGCTGGATCTTGAGGAAGAACTATTCCTAGTTGTCTGAGAAAGCACCAGATTGCTTTCCAGAGTGGTTTACAAGTTTACATTCCCACGAGCAGTGGAGGAGGGTTCCCCTTTCTCCACAACCTCTCCAGCATGTGTTGTCTCTTGAGTTTTTGATCTTAGCCATTCTGATGGGTGTAAGGTGAAATGTTAGGGTCATTTTGATTTGCATTTCCCTGATGGCTTGTGATATTGAGCATTTCTTTAAGTGTTTCTCTGCCATTTGATATTCCTCTGCAGAGAATTCTCTGTTTAGCTCTGTCCCCCATTTTTTAATTGGCTTACATGATTTTTTGTTGTTGTTGTTGAACTTCTTTAGTTCTTCATATATACTGGATATTAGCCCTCTGTCAGATAGAGGGTTGGTGAAGATCCTTTCCCAATCTGTAGGCTATCGTTTTGTTCAGAGGACAGTGTTCTTTGCTTTACAGAAGCTTTTCAGTTTCATGAGGTCCTGTTTACTCACTGTTTCTCTTGGAACCTGTGCTGTTGGTGTTCTGTTCAGGAAGTTGTCTTTTGTGCCAATGACTTCAAGGGTGTTTCCCCAATTTTTCTTCTAAGCGGTTTAGTGTATCTGGTTTTATGTTGAGTTCTTTGATCCACTTGAACTTTAGTTTTGTGCAGGGTGATAAGTATGAATCTATTTGCATTTTTCTACATGTAGACTTCCTGTTAGACCAGCACCATTTGTTGAAGATGATGTAATTTTTCCATTTAATGGATTTGGCATCTTTGTCAAAATCAGGTGTCCATTAGTGTGTGGATTTATGTCAGGTTCTTATATTCAATTGCATTGATCTGTCTGATTGCATTGACCAGTCTGTTTCTATGCCAGTACCATGATGTTTTTAATATTGTTGCTTTATAGTATACCTTGAGATCAGGGATGGAGATACCTCCTGAAGATCTTTTACTGTAGAGAATTGTTTTAGCAATTCTGGGTTTCTTGTTGATCCATATGAAGGTGAGAATTTTTCTTTCAAGGTCTATAAAGAATTGTGTTGGTAATTTGATGGGAATTTCATTGAATCTGTAGATTGCTTTGGTAAGATGGCCATTTTTACTATATTAACCCTGCCAAGCCATGAGCATGGGAGATCTTTCTATCTTCTTATATCTTCTTCTAATTCTTTCTTTAGAGACTAGAAATTGTTTTTCATACAATTTCATACAATTTTATTTCATACAAATCTTTAACTTGCTTGATTATGTTCACACTAAGGTACTATGTGTCCTTTGTGGCTATTGTGAAAGGTGTTGTTTCCCTATTCTTTCTCTGCCCTTTTGCCTTTTGTATAGAGGAAGGCTACTGATTTTTTTTTTTTTGAGTAAATTTTGAACCCAGCAACTTTGATGAAGGTGTTAATCAGCTGTAGGAGTTTCATAGTAGAAATTTGGGGGTCACTCAGATATACTATATCATCTACAAATAGTGATACTTTGACTTCTTCCTTTCCAGATTGTATCCTCTTGATCTCCTTCAATTGTCTTATTGCTCTAGCTAGGACTTCAAGAAGAATGTTGAAGAGATATTGAGAGAGTGGACAGCATTGCCTTGTCCCTGATTTCAATGGGAATGATTTAAGTTGCTCTCCATTGAGTTTGATGTTGGCTATAGGCTTGTTTTATATCGCCTTTACTATGTTCAGGAAATGTGCCTTTTATACCTGAGCTCTCCAGTACTTTAAACATGAATGGATGTTGGATTTTGTCATATGCCTTTTCAGCATCTAAGGAGATGATCATGTGGTTTTTTTCCTTCAGTTTGTTTATGTGGTGGATCACGTTGATGGATTTCTGTATATTGCACCAACCTTGCATGCCAGGGATGAAGGCTATTTGGTCATAGTGGATGATATCTTTGATGTGTTCTTGGATTTGGGTTTTCAAGTATTTTGTTGAGTATTTTTGCATCAATGTTCATGAGGTAGATTGGCCTGCAATTCTCTTTTCTTGTTGGGTCTTTGTGAGGTTTAGGTACTAAGGTGAGTTTGGCTTCATAGAATGAGTTTGGTAGTGTTCCTTCTGTTTCTATCTTGCGGACTAGTTTGAAGAGAACTAGAATTAGCTCCTTTTTGAAGGTCTTTGCTGAAATCATCTGGTTCTGGGCTTTTTTTGCATGGTAGACTTTTGATGACATCTTCTATTTCCTTAGGGGATATAGCACAATTTAATCGATTTACCTGTTCTTGATTCAGCTTTGGCATGTAAAATTGGTCAAGAAATTGTCCATTTCATTTAGATTTTCAAATTTTGTGGCATATAGTCTTTGGAAGTAAAACCTGATTATTGTTTGATTTTCTTCAGTGTCTGTGATTATGTCCCCCTTTTCATTTTTGATTTTGTTTATTTGGATAGTTTCTCTCTGCCTTTTAGATAGTTTGGCTAAGGGTTTGTCTATCTTGTTGATTTTTTCAAAGAACCAGCTTTGGCTTCATTGATTCTTTGAATTGTTTTATTTGTTTCTAATTGATTGATTTCAGTCCTGAGTTTGATTATTTCCAACTGTCTACTCCTCTCTGCTTCTTTTTTTTCCAGGGTTTTTAAGTGAGCCATTAAGTTGTTTGAATGCACTGTCTTGAGTTTCTTCTTGAAGTCACTTAGGGCCATGAACTTTCCTCTTAACACTGCTTTCATTGTGTCCCATAAGTTGGGGTATGTTGTACCTTCATTTTCATTGAATTCTAGGAAGTCTTTAATATCTTTCTTTATTTCTTCTCTGACCCAGCTGTCATTTAGTAGCAAGTTGTTCAGTTTCCATGTGTGTGTAGGCCTTTTGCTATTTTTGTATCAGACGGGATACAAGGGATTATTTCAATCTTCTTGTATCTGTTGAGGCTTGCTTTTTGACCAACTATTTGGTCTATTTTGGAGAAGGTTCCATGAGGTGCTGAGAAGAAGGTAAATTCTTTTGTGTTTGGGTGTAAAGTTCTGTAAATGTCTGTTAGGTCCATTTGATTCATGACTTCTTTGTTTCAGTTCTGTTTTGTTGACCTGTCATTTGTTGAGAGTGGGGTATTGAAGTCTCCCAATATTAATGTGTGGGGGTCTATATGTAGTTTACATTTTATTAAAGATTCTTTTACAAATGTGGTTGTGCTTGCACTTGGGGCATAGATGTTCAGGATTGTGATATCTTCCTGGTGGATTTTTTCCTAGATGAGTATGAAATATCCTCCTTTATCTCTTTTGATTAATTTTGGTTGAAAATCTACTTTATTAGATATGAGAATGAGTACACCTGCTTGCTTCTTAGGTCCATTTGCTTGGAAAACTGTCTTCCAGCCCTTACTCTCAGGTAATGTCTATCTTTGTTATTTAGGTGTGTTTCTTGTATGCAACAGATTGTTGGGTCTTGTTTACACATCCATTCTATTAATCTGTGTCTTTTTATTGGAGAATTGAGTCCATTGAAGTTCAGGGATATTAATGACTAGTGGCTGATAGATCCTTTGATATCGATGTTGGCCATGGTAGTGTGTTTGTGTGTTTGGATACTTTTTGTTTTGCTGTAGTGAGGTTATTTATTTTCTGTGATTTCTTGAAAGTAGTTAGTTTTCTTGGGTTGTATTTTTCTTTCTAGTATCTTCTGTAACCCTGGATTTGTATGTAGGTATTGTTGAAATTTGTTTTTGTTGTTGAATATCTTGTTTTCTCTGTCTATAAGGACTGAGATTTTGGCTGGGTACAGTAGCCTAGGCTGACATCTGTGTTCTCTTAGAGTCTGTATGATATTCATCCAGGCTCCTCTGGCTTTTATAGTTTCTGTTGAGAAGTCAGGGGTGATTCTGATGGGTTCACAATTATATGTTACTTGGCTTTTTTTCCCTTGCAGCTTTTAGTATTTTTTTCTTTGTTCTGTATACTTACTGTTTTGATTATTATTTTTCGGGAAGATTTTCTTTTCTGGCCTAATTTATTAGGTGTTCTGTAGGCCTCCTGTATTCTTATAGGCCTCCCCTTTATGTTGGGGAAATTTTCTTTAGTGATTTTGTTGAAAATATTTTCTGGGCCTTGGAGGAGGGAATCTTCTTTTTCCTCTATTCCTATTATTCTTACGTTTTGTCTTTTTATGTTGTCTTGGATTTCTTGGATCGTTTGTGTCAGGAATTTTTTAGATTTATTATTTTCTTTGACAGATACATTGATGTCTTCCATTGTATCTAACATACCTGAGATTCTTTCTTCCATCTCTTGTAGTCTGTTGGTTATTCTCACCTCTTTAGTTCCTGTTTTCTTTCCTAGATTCTCCCTCTTCATGATATCCTCCATTTGCGTTTTCTTTAATTCTTCCAATTCTATCTTCAGATCTTGAACCATTTTGTTTATTTCCTAACCTGTCTGACTGTATTTTCCTTCAATTCCTTCAGCTGTTTGTTTAAACATTCCTCTGTTTCTCTTATTTCTTTCAGTGAGACAAACTGTTTGGATGCATCTTCCTCTATTTCTTTTTGGATGACCATAATCTGTTTTATTATATCTTCCCCTAATTTCTTACACATTCTATTTACTTCCTCCATTCACCTTTTTATTAGCATAGATGTAAGGTCATCTTCTTGAATTTCACTTATATTAGGGTGTCCAGGGCTAATTGCCCCTGGATAACTGGGTTCTGAGGATGCCATATTGCTTTGCCTTTTGTTGGTTGTGCTTTTTTGCTGGCCTCTACCGATCTCTCCGTCTCAGGTGTTGTCTGTTAATTTCTGGTGCCTACTGAGTCCTGGGGCAGGAAAAATCCACTTGGCAGGTTCTGAAGTTCTCCTCTGCTTTTTGGGTATGGTCAACTGAATGGTGGTGCTTCTCAGGAATCGTCACAGTTCTCTTCATGTGTATGGACCTGTATTGTAACTGTGGTGTTCAGGAAGGCTCTCCTCTTATCAGGAAAGGGCCTGGTGATGGCTGATCTGCTGCTGGGCTTCTTGCTCTGAATTTAGTGAGCAGCAGCTGTTGCTCTTTGGGTGTAATTTTTGGGTGCAGCCCTATTGAAGAACCAGGGATTCCCACAGTTTTTCAGTCTAGCTATGGATAACTGGTTGATCCTTGGCACAGTATTTGAGGGCTGTTGTAATGGCTGTCTGGCTTTTGTAGGTCTGAGGATGCAGCTGTGTGCTCCAGTGCCTAGATGGTACTCAATAATGGTAGGTGAGCAAAATGCTCATGACTGCAGTAGAAGGCTAGAACCTAGAGTCTGTGTGAATCCAGAAAGTCTTTTGGAGCTGGGTGTCCTGAGCATTGGACCTGATGATCCCACTGCTGTGAGGTTTCCTCCTGACAGGGACACCCAGTCTTTGTTTTGAGGATAACCTTTCTGTCTGTGATAGCAAGTATAACCTGCATGCATAGACTTATGTGGCTCTGCCTTTCTGCCTTTTGGGTGATTGGGTGCCTGGGCATCTGCTGAAACTAGGTAACTTTTCCTGAGACCTTTTCAGGGTGGTGGTATCAGCTGAGTGCTCTGAGATCAAACCAGCCGTTCCCCTCACTGTGGGTTTTCACCTGACAGAAACACAGTCTGTGGTCCCCTGGGGCCCACAGTTATATCTGGGGCAGTGAATCAGGCATGCAGGCAGGACCCTGTGCTAGCGCAGAGTCTCTCAGTCTCTGATGTTGTGGTGCCCAAAGTTCAGTCTGGGACAGCGATCAGAGCACGCTGGCTTGTAGCTCAGGGCTGGTGAAAAAGCATCTGGCAGAACCGGAATCTCTTCCGAGGTTTAGCCAGGTGAGTTAAAGCTGATCGAATCCCCACAGTGGGAAATCCTCTCACCTACAAAACACAAACACTTGTGTTTTATGGCCATGAGTTATGTGAGTTATGACTTCTGGTCATTGTGCTGATCCTGCTGTTCTGCTGGTCAGAATGAGAGTCATCCCGGTGGCACCATGTTGCCCTCTTTCTCTCATGATGTTTTTTTCTTAGCTGAATAATACTTCATTGTGGAAATATTCCACATTTTCCCCAAGGGAGAGTGTCAGTCTTGCTCTTTAGTTCTTTAAGTTGTTGGTACTGTATTCAATGTATTGAATGAGAAAATACCAGGTTGACTATGTTCGTTCATCCTAGAAGTCCCTCCAACTTCTTTCACTTCCTAGTGATTTGAATTGCAATGTCTGCTTGAAGCTCATGTATTTATGTGTGGAGTCACCAGTAGTAAGGAAATATCTGGGAAGGGTTAGGAGGTATGGCCTTGTTAGATGATATAATTCACATTGGAGTCATATTGTAGGAAGGTGTGCTTTGATATGCAAATGATAGTGACCACACTGAATGGAGTCTCTGTCTCTCAGTCTCTGTCACTTTATATCTTTGATCCTGATGGTGTTAGTCTCACTATTTCTGAATCTGTCCCTCTAGGTTTTTCTATGTCTCTCTCAGTTTCCCTTTTATCTGTCTGCCACTTGTGATTCACTATGAAAATCTCAAAGTTCTGCTGAAGGCTACAACAAGATGGCAAATGGATGGAACCAGGAAAAATCAACCTGGGTGTAATAACTAAATGCAAAAAAGAGAAATATGTTATGCTTTCACTTATGAGGAGTTATCCTAACAGTGGGGGAGTAAGTTCCAATAGTCAATCTGTGGTGACAAAATTGGTGGCAGTTAATTAAGTTGTGGGGCCTGAAAATCCTAACAAAATTTTCAAACAACCCAGGCTGTTATTTAATATGTGGCTCTCTACCCTCAACTTATAGATAGGTGCTATGTTCTTGCATCGACAGAGATGCTTCCTTCTGCATCAAATGTGATTCCACATAAATAACCACAGTCTGATATTATGCACAGAAAGACCTTTAAAAAACACAGGTCTAAATGATCTTTCCCAAAGAAATTCTCCCTCCACTCAGAGCTCGGGGAAGCTTGCAGGAGAGAAGTCAGGAAGAGTGTCATAAATAGAGGAAATTGAGGACACAAGGAGAACAATGCCCTGAGAATCAGACAGCAGAGGAAGATGATGCAGCCAACCTTGATGAGACCTGATAAGCTAGGATCAGGTAGAAGAGGGAGGAGGACCCTCCCTATCATAGAGCCAGAGAAAGGACATAGGAGGACTCACCCAGCTTGCTCAAGCCTTAATCTTTAATAATAACTGCTGATTTTTAATCTTTTAGTCTCTCATTCCCCTCCTTCATTTGAAGACCCAACCTTGGGTCTTCCGGATAGGACTCTTTGTATTTCATAGATTTACCTTTCTACACAGGGATCTGAGTACAATTAGTGTATTGCTCTCAAATATTTTTTATGAGAACCATCAAGCAATTTAAAATACAAGTCCCAAAGATAAAAATATAGCGGTATTTTTACTAGGGGTACTAAACCAAGGGAAATTTTTATCCTTTCACTCTAGGTTTTCTCTAAGCCTTTAACCCAGTTGCTGCAATATTAGTTGCCATTTCAGCTAAGCAGATGCCCAAGATAACAGGTAATGTCAGGGAGCCCCTTTTGACATAGCCTTTCAGACTGCTAGGTGGGATTTTGGGACCAGGGTCTCCTCTTCTGAAATTGCTTAAATGTAACAAAGGTCTGTTGGCATCAGGGGCTAGGAAGGCTGAAATGCCAGTCAAAGGCTGGGCAATGGGGCAGTCCTCAGAAGCATCTGGTTAGTTGATCCACCCAAAGAGGCCAGGAGCAATTGTGTCAGTTTCCAGGAAATCCAAATTTCAGCTTGCAGTTCATAGCTGATCCTGGAACAGAGTCAAACAAGTGAAAATCTACTGAGACAAATTTAAACTGGAGACAGAAGTTAAAATTTGTCTATTAAATGGGAAAAGTGAGGAATCCAAAGACAAGAGAAAAATTCCTCTGGTATCCACTTGAGCTATACCAGATCCAGGTAACATAACTTATTGATTTCCAGAAACTCATATGAATTTTTTGGTACACAAAAGGAAATATATATTTAAAAAATACTCAGAAAAGTAACATATCAACAAATCTAATATAACAACATTCTGAGAGTAATAGGTAAATCTGAATTGCACTGAATGAGTATCAGTTAGCTGTTTGTTTTATAACCTTTATAAACAACTTACGTGTGTCCACAGTTTGGAAGTCTAACACTTCTGTGGGCACAGCTGCTGGTAATCAGCCAGTAATGGAGCTCGGCCATTTTTCGTACACTCAGTATCTACCTTTAGCCCCTATCTCCATGTTCACACTGAAGAGTTAGGCAAAAATACATTCATGGATTTGTTGCTAAACCTTGGATACTTGGACTTTCCTTAACAAATCAATGAGAAGGAATATGTTTAGGATATTCCTAAATCCAGTCTACCTCAGAAATGGCAGATATTAAGAATACTATAGAAAAGGTTATGGCTTTTGAGCCAGATATACACATTAAACAGATGTTTTTAGTATGATGAAAAGCATCTTTAAATCTATGTTTAGAAAACTACCAAAGAAAATTAAAATCTCAAACTGGTGACTGGAAAAAAAGAAGTTAGTGCTCCATTAACTTGTCAGAACACTATTGATCAATACCAAAAACTCTAATCTTCTGAAATCTTATAAAATAAGTACAACAGTAGAAAGGGGGGGTGGAATCTTTTAAAGTATCTCATGTTTTTAGTATGTTTTAAATTATTTTTATATCTTTATAACTCATATTTATATAAATTAAAAATGTTAAACTCCTTATCTTTTTATCCAGCCATATATCTTAAGACACAGGCAATTGACATGAATTCTGTGATCAATGCAAACAAGTTTTTCTTTTTAAATAAGAGATCTAATACCTAGTAGTTCTAGCTAGCTAATGAACTGACCAAAGAGATGAGTGGTTCTAACTGTCTGCTCTTTAGCTGCAAAACTAGCATTAGCTTAGCATAGCCATCATAGTGATCAGAGACCTGAGAAGGATAAATTATATATACCAATCTATGTGCCAAACAAAATGACAGAGATAACTACTTAGTCCATCACCTAGGAAGTATCCCTGGCTCCTGTGTACTTATGGCATCATGAGCAGAGGCAGTCCAGCCATTTGGCACAAAAGATGAGAGACTGCTTCTGTGGAAATAGGAACATGAGTATTGACGTCATCTTGCCTCTCACAATGTGAAACAATGGATCTCCAGGTGTCCAAAGTTTAGGCTGGGCCTAGAAGTGGGCAAGTTGAGTCAGTATTACCCACTAGTTAGCATATCACAATCCAGAGTTGCCATCATCTGTTGATTTTATAGGCAAAGCCAAATCTCTGAGACCTTGGAGGAACTACTGCCATGATTTTGGACTCTCGGTAACAACAAGCTTATACATGCTAAAGTGCTATATTTATCAGGGTTCTTGACAAGCTTGAGGGCCAGCATGTCTCAGTTACTCTGTGTCTATCTTTATCAACTGCTCTAAACTGTGTCCTATAAAACAGAATGTGATACTCTCTAATTCTGGCATATTCCTAAAATGCATGTTTTAGAACTATATATTTTAAGTAGATCTACATAGACAAACTTTATGATTACCCATCCTAGGCTTAACCTTAAAAAAACCTAAAGAAAGACACTAGGTAAAGCTACACATCTTAACCAACTGGAGTTGTTAGCATAACTTTAAATCTGCTCTTTGTGAACTAAAATTACAACAAATCTTTTAATCAGATACAGTTTATAGAGAGGCTAGCAAATCTTGCATTAAAATTGAAAAGTAAAATGCTAAAGGACAAAAGTTGAATTTAGCACTAAACAGGGAACTGAATTCAGCTGGCAGCCCTAAAAAAATATTGTGCCCAAATTATGATAGTTCCACTCCCTTTATCTCTGAACCAACATGCCAAGCTAGCCACCTGTTGCCACAGGCTGTGGCTAACAAAATAAAACATAGCCATTAGGTGCTGATGATATAAAAAACACTGTGGAGCATCCACAATCTCCAATAACGAAAAGTTCTAACAATGTAACCAAACAAGCCCTAGAACCAACAATATAACATAACAGTACAGAAGAATTTTAAACTATATGAAATATTCTTGCCACACCAAACCTATCAGCCAGAATTCTTCCCCCTTAAAAAAGCATAAGAAAACATTTTCCAATGCAGAATCAACAGCCCTTTAAATGAAGTAAAACATATTTTTAAATACAGTTCTTTCTCAAATCATATTTACCCTCTGGTTATTTATACATACAGTAACCTTTTGCAACATTCTATATATCTTCAGGTTTCTAGCTTCATTCTTCTGGCTTAACCAGACATTCTTACTTTAGACAAGCTATTCTTTTCTTTAATATCTCTTGCTTTTTAGAAAACAGGAAACAACCTAGGAACCTTCTACAGAGGGCTTCTGAAATCCAGAAGAAGAAAACAGGAAACAAACTAGGAACCTACCACAGAGGGCCTCTGAAAGCCTCTGCCCTGAAGACTATCAAAGCAGATGCTGAGCCTGATGGCCAACTGTTGGGCAGAGTGAATGGAATTTTATGTAAGAAGTGGGAAATAGTAAGAGATGAAGAAGACAGGGTCTACACAAGAGAGCAACAGAACAAGAAAATTTGAACACAGGGAACTTCCCAGAGACTCATACTCCAACTAAGGGCTATTCATGGAGATAACCTAGAACCCCTGCACAGATGTAGCCCATGGCAGTTCAGTGTCCAAGTGGGTTACATAGTAATGGGAAGAGGGACTGCCTCTGACATAATCTGATTGGTCTGCTCTTTGATTACCTCCCCCTGAGGGGGGAGCAGCCTTACCAGGCCACAGTAGAGGACAATGCAGCCACTTTTGATGAGAACTGATAGACTAAGATCAGAAAGGAGAGGAGAACCTCCCCTATCAGTGAACTTGGGGAGTGGCATGCATGCAGAAAGGGAAGAGAGGGGCTTATGGGGAGATACAAAATGAATAAAGTGTAATTAATAAAAAATTATAAAAAAATAAAAAATAAAAAGTCAAAAAAAGTCAAAACCAGATTTTAAAACCAAAATTTACCAATGCAAACAATTTAATTTTTAAAACCAATACCCACATAAAATAACTAATTAATCTAGAATGAAATGGAAATTATTTGACTAAGGTTACTCCCGCTTTTTTTTTTTTTTTGACCCAAACCATTTGGCCATCAAGATCACATTACAGTGCACGTGGCAATCTCAAGATGGCAGTCACAAGTCACATTGCAGTGCACATGAGAATCTCGACATGGCAGTCTCATTATAGCCCACATGGCAACTTCAAGATGGCAGCGAGGCACATCACATACCATGTGGCAACCTATATTTTTGCTATTTAATCAGATGTGTTCATAGACCTCATAAACACATAGGCACATATATACGTTTTAAACAAGTATTAATCTAACCTTTAAACATACCCAACTATTTTTTTTCATATTAACCATGACCTACAGAGCATAGGATTAATCAAACACAAACATGATGGCCATACATACATTTAATCAGAAAGATAAAACTTTACTTACTTCCTCCAGCACTTCCATTGTAAGCACTTTCTTTTTACACTCAGCAGCTGCTAGACAACCAGAAACACAGAGACAAAAGAATAGATTCCCCTAGTACTTCCTGTCTCTGTGGTAGTGACATACTTTCTAGGCCTATCAAACAGATTTGGGACCCTGTGTCTCTCACAGTGCTATTGGGGAACACTGCCCCACTGGGATTTAGAACATCTTCCAAGATCCCCTGTGGTATGATATGTCAGCCAGTGCACTGTGACACAACGGATCCCTGGCCATTCACTGCATATTACCTTGATATCTCAAAAATACGTAGAACTTGGCCAAAAAATATGCTTCCAATCCTCCAGCTCACGAGTCCAGCAAGGTCTTGGGGATCCAGGAGAGCCCCCAAATTATGTTGAACCCATATCATGATACCCCAAAAGACAAGCACCAGGAGCCAAGTCCTTTTTCAAACCACATGAGAATCTTTTTATTATAAATCATTACAAGCTGCAGCTTGGGCTCACACCGCCCACTCTGAAGTAGTGAGAGCCAAGAGCCCCATGCTCAGGATAGTTGGGTGATTTAAAGATTCTGGTCCCTCCGAGCATGTCCAAGGCAGGAGTGTTTCTTTTCTGGCAAGCATCTATTGGTCAAAATGCTGCATTTTTGTACCTGCCTGCGGGACTAGTAATTCGTGGGGTCTTCGAAGAGGACCAAGCCTGAAAAAAAACAGGCAAGAGAGAAGAATGGGACCAAGCAGTTTTCCTTGTCAAAGTCCTGTTTATTATGGGGCAAAGCTTTTGCTTTTAAGATTAAAGAATAAGGAAGTAAAAAATTGGAGGGAGAAGGATGGGAGGCTATCTCGTGATTCCGGTCAGGTAGGGGAAAGAGGTGGTAGAGTCAGGTGGTGGAATCAGGTGGGGGATCAGGTGGGGGGATCAGGTGAGGGGTGGTTTGTCGGGAGCCGCATTCGCCATTACGAGATGGCACTGGCTTCCTGCTAGAACTCGCCTTACAGCGGCGCATGCGCCACAACATGCAAATACGGATTTGAGTGCTCTCCCTATCAGAGAACACATGCTAATTGGGTATTGTGCGGAGCACCAATCACAGACTTGAGTGCTCTCCCTATCAGAGAACACATGCTAATTAGGTATTGTGCGGAGCACCAATCACAGACGAGCACGCCGCCCTGCAGGCTATTTAAGCAGAGTGCGCTTGGGGTTTGGGGTCCTTCTCCATCTACCTGCAAGAGCTCTACAATAAAGATTCTGCTGGACAAATCTTCGGTTGCTGCGTCATCCTTATCGGCAAAGGCTGCGCGCGACAAGTGGTGCCGAAACCCGGGAACCGCCGACCCCGGGCAGAGGAACGACTCGAAGGACCCCCGACTGCTCGTCGGAGGAAGATTCAAGCCAGCAGAGTGAAAAGCTGCAGCACTTTTCAGCAAGGTATGATTTCTGTGGTCTGGTGTATTCCGTTTCTCGTTGTTAGTTTCGTTTTTGTTTTACTGTGTTGTCTGTGTCTTAATTGTGGGAAACGGGGTAAAACTTGCATCTGCTTGTGTTGCGATAGTGAATAAGTGGCCTTAAACCGATTTTGGAAGCAGCGCAGGCGCTGCTGAAGCAAAAGGATTTAAAAATCCCTGACAGGGTGCTGCGGAACTTTCTTAAGGAGGTTGATCGACTAGCTTCCTGGTTTGTGGTCTCTGGGTCCCTTTCTAAAAGATCGTGGGATAAATTAGGAGGAGATTTGACACGAGAGAAAGAACAGGGGACCCTGAAACCAGGGGTGTGGCCACTATGCAAACTGTTAAAATCTTGCATTAAGGATGAAAGATGTAAGGAAAAAATCAGGGAAGGCCAACGGGCATTATCAGACCACCAAGATAGTCTATCAGAAGCTGAAAAGGGAAAAAAGGCTAAGCAGGAAAGAAAGCCAATAAAAAAGAAAGTAAAAGGTAAAGATAAGCTAGCTGAACTTGAAAAAAGGGCAAAGCAACTTGCAAAGAAGGAAGAAGAGCTCGAACAGCGAGCAAAAAACTTAAAGCTGCTGCCTGCCTCTGAGAGAGGGGTAAGTAAAGGTGAGGAGGACCCTAAATTGTATCCTCTCCTCACTGAGTTTAAGAATTATACAATATCATCCTCTTCCGAGGAGGAGACGTCCTCTGAAGGAGAGGATCAACAAGAGTCATCTGACTCTGAGGAGGAAGCAGGGCTTGACCCTGCTGAACAGGCTGAGTTGGATGAGGAAGCTGCAAAATATGAGAGAGGAAGATATGGTCGTGCCCCGCCCTACACGCCCGGGTATGGGCCAACAGCACCTCCTTATGAGGCAATAGAGAAAAATAAGGCTGGGGGAGGCAGTTCACTGATCCCTGGAAAGGAAATGAAAAAAATACAGGCAGCATTCCCTGTATGGGAAGATGCTCAAAACCAAAGGCATCACACTCCTTTGGATCTGAAACAATTAAAGGCTCTGGTGGAGTCAGTGCAGACGTATGGCGTCAGTGCCTCGTTTACTCTAGCACTGATAGAAAGACTAGCCGCCAATGCTATGACTCCTGATGATTGGTCCAACACTGTCAAGGCATGCCTCTCCATGGGCCAATATTTAGATTGGAGATCAATTTATCAAGAATTGTGCATGGCTCAAGCAAAACAAAACATAGCCAACCAGCGCCCTCAGTGGAGCTTTGATATGCTCACGGGCCAAGGACAATGGGTAGTCAATCAAACTATGTATCCAGTGGAGGTATATGAGCAGATTAATAAGGCTGCTGTTCGAGCCTGGAAAAGTCTGCCAAATAAAGGACAAGTTACTGGAAACTTGACAAAGATTATACAGGGAGCCACTGAGCCATTTTCAGATTTCGTGGCAAGAATGATGGAAGCAGCAGGGAGAATATTTGAGGATCCTGAAGGTGCAATGCCGTTTGTAGAACAATTGATTTATGAGCAATGCACAAAAGAATGTAGAAATGCTATTACTCCCTGGAAAGGAAAAGGAATAAATGCTTGGATGAAAGCCTGTAGAGAAATAGGAGGGCCATTGACTAATCATGGTATAGCAGCAGCAGTATTATCTGCCCAAAAGGCTGCAAACATGAAATGCTTTAACTGTGGAAAAATGGGCCATATAAAAAGACAGTGTAGGTCTCAGGCTGCGGCCCCTACTACGCGACCCACTAAACAACCGGGGTTGTGTCCGCGGTGCAAGAAGGGAAAACATTGGGCTAATGAATGTAGGTCAGTAAAAGACAGTCAAGGGAGACCCCTTCCTGAACGCTCTACAGAGCAGTCAAAAAACGGGAAACGGGGCCCCCGACCCCAGGGCCCAACACAAATGTATGGGGCAATCCAACAGACTCCATACCAGTCCAAGAGATTTGTGAAGACGACACCATCCGAAGAGCAACCTCCGGATCAGCAGGATTGGACCTGCGTGCAGCCGCCAGAGCAGTATTGACACCTATCATGGGATGCCAACCAATCCCCTCAGATCTCGCAGGTCCCCTACCAGTAGGCACGGTAGGATTAATAATTGGACGTTCGTCAACGACTTTAAAAGGTCTTATTGTCCACCCAGGAGTTATTGATCAGGATTTCACAGGCCAATTACAAATATTGTGCTCATCCCCTCGGGGGATCAGTGCTATTTCCCCTGGAGATAGGATAGCTCAATTGTTGGTATTACCCAGCTTACATCAAAATTTTCTTAGTCGAAACAATCCTCGAGGAACTAAGGGTTTTGGCTCCTCAGGTGGTCAGCATACGTTCCTCTCTTTGCAATTGGATAAGCGACCAATGATGGAGTTGTTAATAGAAGGCAAAAGGTTTCAGGGCTTATTGGATACTGGAGCGGATACTAGTATAATATCTACCACTTGGTGGCCATCAGGATGGCCTCTCATTCAATCATCTCAGTCCTTGCAAGGATTGGGGTACGAAGACGCTCCAAAAAAGAGTGCAAAAGAATTACATTGGCAAAATGAAGAAGGAAGGAGAGGAACTTTAGTCCCTTATGTGTTACCTCTCCCCATTAATTTATGGGGAAGGGAGGTATTGCAGCAATTGGATCTTACATTGACTAATGATTATTCACCTCAAAGTCAACAAATGATGAAAAATATGGGTTGCATCCCTGGTAAAGGGCTTGGCAAACATTTGCAAGGGCATACGAGTCCTGTACCTTCTCATGGGAGACAAGGCAGAACAGAGCTGGGTTTTTCCTAGGGGCCACTGGGGAGGCGATCCCCATTCCCTGGAAAACGGAGGACCCGGTGTGGGTTCCTCAGTGGCCTCTAACCTCTGAAAAGCTTGCAGCAGCCAGTCAGCTGGTCAAGGGGCAACTTGACCATGGGCATATAGAATGCTCACAGTCACCTTGGAACACCCCTATTTTTGTTATTAAGAAGAAATCTGGAAAATGGAGGTTGTTACATGATCTGCGAGCCATAAATAAGCAGATGCAGGTCATGGGCCCCATTCAGAGGGGTTTACCTCTACTATCCACTCTCCCAGTCCATTGGAAACTTTTAATAGTAGATATTAAAGATTGTTTTTTCTCCATACCCTTACATGGCCAGGATAGAATTAGATTTGCCTTTACTTTGCCTAGCATTAATCATGAACAGCCTGATAATAGATATCAATGGAAGGTTTTGCCTCAAGGTATGGCAAATAGTCCGACAATGTGCCAACTTTATGTAGCCAGAGCTATCCAGCCGGTTAGAACTCAATTTCCCACCATTAAAATATGCCACTACATGGATGATATTTTACTGTGTCACTCAGATCAAGCTCTTTTGCAGCGAGCCTTTGGGGTTCTGTCTGCTGAGCTAAAAGGTAAAGGCTTGTTTATAGCTCCTGAAAAGGTACAAGAAGGGGAGATTGGAAATTTCCTCGGATCTACCATTTATCCTATGCAGATAAAGCCACAAAAGATTACCATCAGAAGAGATGTCCTTAAGACACTTAATGATTTTCAAAAGCTATTGGGTGACATTAATTGGGTGCGGCCATATTTAAATTTGACTAACGCGGAGCTTAAACCATTGTTTGCCATTTTGGAGGGAGATTCGGCCATTACTTCCTGTAGACAGCTTACGGCCGAAGCTGCTCAGGTTTTAGATAAGGTGGAGAAGAAATTGGGAGAGGCTTCCCTGTCCCGGTTGGATCCTTCCATTCCATTTCAGTTATGTATTGTTCCCTCACCTCATCAGCCTACAGCAGTGTTATGGCAACAGGGGCCACTGTTGTGGGTCCATTCTCAGACTTCCCCTGGTAAAGTGCTGAGTCATTATCCAACCCAGGTGGGAGAAATTGCTCAAAAGGGTGTTCAGCTGGCTCTGACTCATTTCGGTTGTGAGCCGGAATCTATCATTGTGCCTTATACTGCTCAGCAAATAAATGTGCTGTGTGCCACCATAGACACTTGGGCAATTCTCCGCTGTACCTTTCCTGGTGGTATCGACAATCATTATCCAAAACATCCTTTATTACAGTTTACTCTGACCAATGCATTTATATTTCCAAAAATTACTAAAAATCAGCCTATTATAGGAGCTATTGATGTCTTTACTGATGGGTCCAAGACAGGTATGGGAAGTTATGTTGTTGATAATCAGGCATTTCAAACGTGCTTTAATTTTTCGTCCCCGCAATTGGTTGAATGTGCTATTGTAGCTGAGGTTCTACGAGCCTTTCCTCAACCCTTAAATATCATCTCCGACTCACATTATGTGGTGGGAGCAGTACAAATTCTAGAAACAGTGGGACTAATTTCCTCCAAAAGTACTGTTGCACAAGTTTTTGCTGATATTCAACAATCTATTAGAACAAGAATAAATCCCTTTTTTATTCAACATATGAGAGCGCATACGCTATTACCTGGACCCATGGCAAGAGCTAATGACCTGGCTGATAAAGCCACTAAAGCAGTTTATCTTATGCTTAATCCTATACAGAAGGCTGCCGCTTTCCATGAGTTATATCATGTTCCGGCAGAGACACTTAGAATGAAATTTGGCATTTCGCGAGCAGATGCCCGCGATATTGTATTGAAATGTGCTAATTGTGCAGAATTTAGACCTGCACCTGTTATTGGTGTTAACCCTAGAGGATTAAAACCCTTACATATTTGGCAAATGGATGTTACCCATATTCCTGCTTTTGGTAAGTTAAAGTATGTTCATGTCTCTGTGGATACCTGTTCCGGGGTTGTCCACGCCACACCTTTATCAGGAGAAAAGGTGGCTCATGTCATCACCCATTGCCTGGACGCGTGGGCAGCATGGGGAAAGCCACGACAGCTAAAGACTGATAACGGACCTGCTTATACTTCTAAAACATTTCAGCAATTTTGCTCGAAAATGGAAGTCCATCATGTTACAGGATTGCCCTATAATCCCCAAGGCCAAGGTATGGTGGAACGGGCACATAGTACTATCAAAACTTATTTACAAAAACAAAAAGGGAGACTCTGCCCCAGTATGGGTCAGAAAGCGACTCTTTCCCTTACCCTATTTACCTTAAATTTTTTGAAATTGGATTCTAATGGACAGTCTGCTGCAGACAGACATGTCACTCATGCATCTCCAATAGAACTTGTAAAATGGAAAGATGTATTTGATAATCAATGGAAAGGACCGGATCCTATATTAATAAGATCCAGGGGAGCTGTTTGTGTTTTCCCACAGGGTCAAGAAAATCCAATTTGGGTTCCAGCACGGTTGACTCGAGTGCTGAAGTATGATGGCCCTGCTTTGGATCCTGACACTGCTAGGAATGCTGATGAACTTGCGGGCGACGAGTCAAGAGATTCGCTGGGGAATTCTGTCGACCTTCCCTCGGCCCATGCCGGTGATGCATGATGCACAAGTCTTCCCAAGATTTTTCACAACTAATGACTCTTTGGGACTACCATATTTGCCAATGTCTCCAGACATAGCGCCGACACCTGATAATAGTACCCAGTTGACTAATGGCAGTCTTTGCTTTACAATCAACCAGACTCGTGCTGATACGTGCATAAAGTTAGGAAATTTTTCTTTTGCCAAGCTAGAGGAAGAACATTCAAATAATGCTACGATCCTTTTTGGGTGGTGGCCGGCATGTGGTTCATCCAGTTCAGCCTGTACAACCGTTCCGACGCTTCAGTCCCAGTATGCCCCATTTTGCGTTGGCCGAAAGGGGGACCTTTCTTCCATCTTTCCATGGACAGGCTGTCAAAGCCATAGAGCACGTTTTCTCGATAATGAGCTTTTTTCCTTCTCACCGATGGAAGGACACAGTAACTATTCTGAACTCAATTCCTGGGACTATGATGGTGTTAATCCTTTTGACACCTGGTTGCTGTGTGGTACCGGTGGCAGTTGTACTGATCTCTCCCCCATGGTCACTCTTCTGGGTGGGGCGGTGGTTGTTGCCGATTTATATAAGGACAACATGACCACGTCCCAGATTCACAAGGTTACGAAGGTGGGATCCACCCCAGTGTGTGTCTGGCCCCCTTTTGTTTTGATTGCATGCAATGATACGGGATGCTTTTTTACCCTTTGTTGGAATGCAAGTGAATATGATACAGCTATTGTGGCCCGTATGCCAAGATTTTTGCCATTGCCAGTTAAAGCAAGTAATTCATTAGCTTTGTTTCGACAAAAACGAGATTTTGGTATTACTGCAGCTATTGTAGCCATTATTGCAACTGCTGCTATTGGAGCTTCCCTTGCTGCATCCGCCCTGGCCTTGCAAGATCAGGTAGCTACTGTTCAAACTCTTAATAATTTGTCTGCATCAGTAAGTGAAGCGATAGATATTCAAGCATCAGTAAATAATCAGTTAAGAGGAGGATTAATGATTGTCAATCAGCGTATTGATTTGGTTCAGGAACAAATAGAAATATTGTGGCAGTTAGCTCAGTTGGGATGTGAAGTTAAGTTACCTGGACTTTGTGTAACCTCCATTCAATATAATAATTTTACTAGGGCAGCGAATTTATCTAAGGAACTGTCTTGGTTGTTACAATCCAATTGGAGTGCGGAGTTTGATGAGACCATGAGAGAATTGCGCCTTGCCATAACTCAAATTGATTCTACGCGTTTGGACATTTCTGTTACAAGTGGATTGTTTTCTTGGATGTCCTCCGCCTTCTCCTATTTTAAAGAATGGGTTGGTGTAGGAATGTTTTGAGTGACCTTGTTTGTGGGACTGCTCCTCTGTTTTTGGTTGCTGCGCAAATTCAAAAGACAACAACGTGCAAAAAATGTGGCCATCGTTCAGGCTATGCTGGCTGTCGAACAGGGATCTTCCCCTCAAGTTTGGTTAAACATGCTTAGCCGTTGAGACAATGTCAGAACTCATGGCACTCCTGACGGGCACAGGTTCCCATTGCACGGGGTTCAAGGTGCAAAGGGTCTCTTATACTATGTAACCTCCTCCATCGCTTATACTGTTGAGTCAGTGAGCTGATCGGAAATCTCATAGTGTACCGTTTGGCTTTGCTTGTAATTTTTAAGAAAGGGGGAGATGTCGGGAGCCACATTCGCCATTACGAGATGGCGCTGGCTTCCTGCTAGAACTCGCCTTACAGCGGCGCATGCGCCACAACATGCAAATACGGATTTGAGTGCTCTCCCTATCAGAGAACACATGCTAATTGGGTATTGTGCGGAGCACCAATCACAGACTTGAGTGCTCTCCCTATCAGAGAACACATGCTAATTAGGTATTGTGCGGAGCACCAATCACAGACGAGCACGCCGCCCTGCAGGCTATTTAAGCAGAGTGCGCTTGGGGTTTGGGGTCCTTCTCCATCTACCTGCAAGAGCTCTACAATAAAGATTCTGCTGGACAAATCTTCGGTTGCTGCGTCATCCTTATCGGCAAAGGCTGCGCGCGACAGTGGTTCTCGGTCTCAGGAAGCAATCTATCCAGGTGGTCAAAGCTAGTTGCAGCCTCTCGCGCCAGCATCCCTCTTGACTACGTGACTGGGATTCTTGGTCTCTGGCATCTCCCCCTTTCTTGTAATAAAAAAAAAAATGGGCGAAGTATCTGTCTTAGGCTATATGATGAGCATCCAAGCCCAGCACCATTATATAAGGTGATCTGCCTGTCCTAGGCTATGTGAGTTGGCTCCACACTTGGATTCACAATAATCTCATCATCGGCTGTGGTCAAAGCTATTGTGAGGTGACCAGCCTGTCTTAGACTATGTGAATTGCCTCCAAGGTGTGGACTCACAATACTCCCATCACTGGCTGCGATCACAGCTTCGCAGGTGTGCCCCTGGGCTTGGCATCATAATATTCCCGTCACTGATAGCTCTGCAACCATTTAAAATATTTACGGGGGTGAGACTCTCTGGCTAGCTGGGTGAAGTCAAACGCTGTTGAGGTATCTTCCTCAGGCACATCAGGGGACTCCAGACTGCTATTGGTATCAGCCAGCTGATGTTAATGAACTAGCGCAGAGCCTTTGTTAAGCGTTTCCACCTGTTCTTTAACAAAGGAAGTTAGTCTTTTAAATGCCCAAGGTCCAAAGGAGAGGAGAAGGACAAGACCCACAAAAGGACCGAGGATAGAACGAAGAAGGGTGGATAATAAAGGAGAAATGGAAAACCAATTTTGATACCAGGACTCTTGTTTCTCTCTGTTCCGTTTTCGTTCCTCCAAACTGGAGCGAACCTTATCGATATTGCTTTGCACTAAACCTGTTTTGTCAGTGTAAAAGCAGCATTCTTCCTTGAGTGCAGCGCAAAGTCTGCCTTCCTGGAGAAAAACCAAATCTAGACCGCGCCTGTTTTGTAAAACTACCTCAGATAAGGACACCATAGAATCTTTTAGGTCCTGTAAGCCTTCTTGCAAATCTTGTAGGTCTTTGTCCACTGCCAGGGAGAGTTGATTAAATTGTTGCTGGGAGGCTATCCCTGTACCAGCTCCACTGGCTCCAAGTCCCAGAATTATAGTAAGAGTAATGGCAGTCAAGGGCTCGCATTTAACTCGAGATGGACGTACCCCTTTTCCCCAAAACTGAAGGAATTCATCCTTAGAATGTATAGTCAGTCTTGGGAAAAGCTGTACAAGGACACAATAATCTCTATGGGCTTAAAAGGTGGAGCTTACAAGATAGGGAGTAAGACCAGTGGAGCAGGCAAAATAAGTACCATTAGGTGCAGCAATATATGTAAAGCTTGAATTTACAACAAGAGTAATATTGCAAGTTTCTTGTAGGGCCACCGGGGGAAGTATAAAAGGTCCCAATAGGCACGTTCCAATTCCGGACACCTGTGTGACTATAAGGCCGACCCCTTCTGGGTGCTGCCACCATAAGGCATTAGGATCATTAGTTGTAATTACTTCTAAGGATAAGGCTATGCCCTCATAAAAGGGTGGCCGTGGTGAGTAACAAACCCAGCATTCCTGAAAATCAGTGGTGTTGGTTTGATGTATGGCCTCTATAGAAGCATTAATCATAGATGAGATAAGACCTGCAGATGAGGGTGGCCCTGCAGGCAATGTGGGCTGGAATGGAGTGCACCCGGTGATGGCACTCAGGGTCCAGGAAGTAGGAAATGTTTTTGCCTGAGGCTTTCCTATTTGATTTTTTGAGGGTTGATGCAAAATAGGATTTGGTCCTATTGCAACCTTTGGGTATTAAGAAGGTGTCTGAAGTAATTTAATTTTAAAAGTGAGACCAGGATTTTTTCCAATAGTATATAGCCTAAGACTCCAGTCATATCCTAGAAGGTTTTCCCATTGAGCCTTTTGCCTGCCTCCTTGAAGGAAATTTGAATGGGGTTACACCACGGATTTTTGCATAGGTCAAGCAAACAATCAGCAGGGTCTTTTCTTCTTACAGTAATATAATCCCAAGAGGAGGAAGGTTTCCAATAGGTATCTCCCATGGATTCACAGCCCCAGGAGGCACAGAAATAGTCCAAATTGAGGCCACAACTAGAAAGGGATCTGCTTCTGTGGGTGGGTCCTGGGCAAACATAGATCGGTTCCAAGGACAGGAAGGATCTAGCCAAGAAATTATCGCATCCTGGTTGAGAATGGAGGGGGCCTACATTTAAAGGCTTGGGTTGAGGCATGTAATGCATAGGTGTACCCCAGGCCTCATTGGCACCAAGTGCAAGGGTGCATAAATCAACCTCCAGAGTGGGCCAGGATATTTGGTAACTCACCTGGGAAGTGGCATTGACAACATCACCTGCTTCATTAATGACTTGCCAAGTATAATTGAATACTTGATAAGCTGACTTGCTGGAGCCAATCAGAGGTTCTATGGTGGCTATCATTATGATTAATAGTCCAGTGGTCTCCATTTCTTTGCTGTAATTAAACACAAGCAGAAATATTCTCAGGGGTTTCCCTGGGTGGGTTATATGGTTTTATTAACCTTTCAGGTAGCCATCTGGCATTACCAGCTTGTGTATCATAGACACAGGCGTGTCCCTTACCCCAGATAAGTACAGGGTCAGGCCCCTGCCATTTAAATGTTAAGGGATCCTTCCAAAGCACTTGTGCATACTTACTGGCAGTTGTAGGGTGCCATAAGGGATCTTCAGCAGATCTCCCTTCTTGATCCAATGTAAGAAAATTTATTACAAAAAGTGCATGATTAAGCAAGTTTTTATAATTTTCTGTGAGAGGGTAAATCATTCCCCCATTTGACTGTAATTTAATTATTGTATTTTTAAGCGTTTGATGGGCTCTTTCCACAATACCCTACCCCTGTAGGTTATAGGGGATGCCCATGACTTGTCGGATGCCCAATTGCAGGCAAAACTGTTTAAATTCACTCCTTGCATATCCAGGCCCGTTGTCTGTTTTTTATCTTTTTGGGTTGAGGAAGAACCATTAGGCAAGCCAAAATATGATTAATAACATTTTTTGTAGCTTCTCCAGCCTGAGGAGTAGCAAATATGAACCCACTATAGGTATCAACAGTGACATGATTATATTTTATTTTGCCAAAGGCAGTTATGTGGGTGATGTCCATCTGCCATAATTTTCCAGGGATAAGTCCACGGTGATTTATTCCCAAGTGGACCTCAGGCAGGAAGGTTACACATCCTTTGCATTGATGAACTATTTGTCTAGCTTGTTCTCTAGTAATTTTAAATTTTTGTCTGAGCGTTTGAGAATTTAAATGGTGTAGTTTATGGGTTAGCTGCACCTGCTGCAAGGGATCAGGAAGTACGGTGCCAAGGTCTTATGTCAGGCCTATAAGTTGTGTTGCCTGATCCACCAACCTATTACCTTGGGCCAGAGGTCCTGGCAGTTCCGAATGTGCCCTCATATGTCCAATAAAGAAGGGTTGGACACGATTATGAATAAGGCGTTGGAGGGCTGAAAATAAGGGAGCTGCATTGGTTGTGGGTTTTATATATGGGGCTGTTTCTAAGAAGGGAACAGAATAGGCAAGATAGGAACTATCAGTATACAAATTAACAGGGGAATTTGGTAAGACTTTAAAAACCTCAATAATGGCTTGTAACTCAACCAACTGGGCTGAGAAATGTGAAGTAGGCAACTGTATAATTTTGACATTAATAGAATAAGTGGCTTGGCCATTAGAGGAGCTGTCAGTAAAAACCAAATTAACATTGGGAATTTGGTAACATTTGGTGACCTTAGGAAAAATGATGGGTATCTTATATAAAAATTGAATTAGTTTATCTGGTGGGTAATGATTATCAATTTTTCCCTGAAAGAACACACAGCTTATAGCCCACTGATCATCGTTTTGGATTAACCAAGAGACTTGGGAAGAGCTATATGGAATGATTAATATATCAGAATCTTTTCCGAAAAGTATGTGGGATTGTTCCCTCCCTAGCCATATTATTTGGGCCACTAACGAGGAGTAGGTGGGAAGAACTTTTGGGGATGTGGCAGGTAGGTGGACCCAAAAAAGTAGGCTGTCCTGCCAAAAAATTGCAATAGGGAAAAAGGTGTACGAAACACAATAAAATTTAAAGGCTTAATGGAAGAAAAATAAGTGACAAACTGATCAGCAATGGCAGCCTCCACTAGGGTTAACACATGAAGGGCTTCTTTGGTAAATTGGTGGAGAGATGAGGGGTCGGTATTTCCCTTAAGGATGTCAAACAGAGGTTTTAGCTCTCCAGTGGTTAATTTTAAGTAAGGACATAGCCAATTGACTTCACCTAAAAACCGCTGAAAATCATTTAAGGTGTGAAGGGAATCCTTTCTTATTTGTATGTTTTTGAGAAACAACTCGATAAGGGAATAGCTCGAATCCTAAAAATAAGTAGGGGGGGTTTAAAGACCATAGAATGGAAAAAAGATAGCATCTTCAACAAATGGTGCTGGTCTAACTGGATGTCTACATGTAGAAAAATGCAAATAGATCCATACCTATCACCCTGCACAAAACTGAAGTCCAAGTGGATTAAAGACCTTAACATAAAACCAGACACACTAAACTTCTTAGAAGAAAAAATGGGGAAGAGCCTTGAACCCATTGGCACAGGAGATAACTTCCTGAACAGAACACCAACAGCACAGGCTCTAAGAGCAATAATAAAGAAATGGGACCTCATGAAACTAAAAAGCTTCTGTAAAGCAAAGGACACTGTCATCAAGGCAAAATGAATGCCTACAGCTTGGGAAAGACTCTTCACCAAGCCTCTATGTGACAGAGGGCTAATATCCAGTATAAATATAAAGAAGAAAAGAAGTTGAAAATCAACAAATCAAGTAATCCAAATAAAAAATGGGGAACAGAGCTAAACAGTGGATTCTCGAAAGAGGAATAACAAATGGCAGAGAAACACTTAAAGAAATGCTCAACATCACTAGCCATCAGGGAAATTCAAGTCAAAACAACCCTGAGATTTCACTTTATACCAGTCAGAATGGCTATGTAAAAAAAAAAAAAAAAAAAAAAAAAAACCTCAAGTGATATCACATTCTGATGAGATTGTACACCCAGAGGAACACTTCTCCACTGTTGGTGGGAATGTAAACTTGAACAACCACTCTGGAAATCAATCTGGTGCTTTCTCAGACAACTAGGAATAGTGCTTCCTCAAGATCCAGCTATGCCGCACCTAGCCATATATCCAAAAGAGGCTCAGGTGCACAATAAGGATAATTGCTCAAACATGTTTGTAGCTGTTGATTTGTAATAGCCAGAACCTGGAAACAACCCAGATGTCCCCCAACAGAAGAATGGATACAGAAATTGTGGTACATGTGCACAATGGAATATTACTTAGCCATAAAAATCAAGGAAATCATGAATTTGCAATTAAATGGTGGGAAATGGATAATAACATCCTGAGTGAGCTATTCCAGAAGCAGAAACACACAAGGTATATTCACTCATATAAACATATAATATAGTATAAACCTAATAATATTTGTACACCTAAAGAAACTAATCAAGAGGGAGGACTCTAGCTAAAATGCTCAATCCCCATCCCAAAAGGCAAAAAGGATGGACATCAGAAGAAGGAGAAAACAGGGAACAAGTTAGGAGCCTGATCAGAGGGACTATAAAAGAGTCTGCACTGCAGACTCTCAAAGCAGATGCTGAGACTTATGGCCAACTGTTGGGAGGAGTGCATGGAATCTATTAAAAGAAGTGGAAAAAGGAAGATCTGGAGAGGACAGAAGCTCCACAAGGAGAGCAACAGAACCAAAAAATCTGAGCACATGGTATTTCATGAGACTCACACTCCAACCAACTACCATGTATGAAGATAACCTAAAACTTCTGCATAAATGTAGCCCATAGCAGTTCAGTGTCCATGTAGTTTCCATATTAATGGTAACAGGGACTACCTCTGACATGAACTGATTAGCCTGCTCTTTGATCTCCTCACCCTGATTGTAGAACAGATTTACCAGTCTACACAGACCTGGTGCCCAGAATAGACCCCATATCTGCTCCCATGATGTCAGAGCTGTAACCCCCTCATTTGCCCATTTAAAAACTGTAGGCTACTGAGAGTCAATGCTGACTCTAGCTTGAAAGTAGAGTTAGCCCCAGGATGCAGGTGTAAATAAAAACCTCTTACTTATTGCATCAATTGTGTCCTCTGAGTTTCCTTTGCAGCAAGCCACTCTGGTAGGTAGGCTCCCTGTTGGGCCTAACAGCATGGTGCTTTGCCCAGGAAGACAGGTGCTGAGGGGAACTCTGGATTTTGGCTAGTGGAGGAACTCTAGCTCAAGCTTCTAGTAGATACCATGGCTGTTGTCTGTCCCCGTCTCTTTTCTGTTACATATTTGTTCTGCTATTGTTTGTCATTTGCCTATTACAAGTTTGTTTTGAAATTCTCCTTTAACTGACAGTGGCAGTGGTGGATTTCTGTTTCTTGTGCATGCTTTTTAATTTGGGTTGCTCAGGATCGTTTGTAGTGGGGGTGGGGTAGGTGGGGGTGGTTTGGAGTCCCCTGGGGAGATTCAAGTCCTCTCAATTTGGTACGGACAATCTAGAGGATACTTCAACTGCCCTAGGAGGGAGACGGAGGGACTCCGCTCCTCCAACAATTTGTCCAGGACAGTCTGCAGGACTTCCCGAGGAGGAGGAGGAGGAGATGGAGAGATTCTCCTCCTCAAATTTGTACGCCTTGAACCTGGCTTAAGCTGACCAAGGCTACCTTTAGTCTCAAGATCATGCATTAAACAACCTGCATTCTGGTTTCCCTATTCTCATTGTTTTTTTTTTTTAATTGTTAGAATTAAATTTAATAAATTAATTAAATTTAATTTACTTTTAATTTTTTATTGGCCTGAAAAAATTTTTGGACATGGACAGTTTAAATTAACATCTTTAAATCTGGCCCTGAACCATTGGTGTAAAATTAAAACTATCTGTTATAATCAAAAAAGAAAGAAAAAGAGAGTACTGCCCGGGAGGGGAATGGCAAATAGAGAACTAAGCAGGAATGAGGCCTGAGACCTGCCTCAAGAGGGAGCCAGCAGCAGGAGCTCACACCCTGCCACTCCCTCCTCTCCTTTAGCAGGAAGAGGCAGCTAACCACCCAGCAGTGAGCGCCCCTCCTCCCATGGGCTTTAGTCCATGGCAGCTAGTAAACCATTTGGCACAGCATGGGAATGGACATGGGATGTAATGTTTAAAATTACAGCTAAATCCAGTAAAAATAAGTTTTATCTGTCTGTTTAAATATATGGCCATTATATGATTATTTTCAACTGATCCTAATGGTTAATATGATCAAAATTAATTGGGTATATTTAGAGGTTAAATTCAAACTCTTGTTTAAAACTTGTATATGTGCCTATGTTTATAAGGTGTATAAATGCATATATTTAAAAAGCAACAATGTAGATTGCCTTATGCTATCATTCAGGGAAAGAACAAAGATTGTAAGACCGCTTAGTCAAAATGATTTTGTTTCCATTTAGGCTAAAGTGGTGAGTCTTATATTAAATTAATATTGGTTTTAAAGATTAATTGTTGCACTGATCAATTTTCAATTTTGAGTTTAAAATCTAGTTCTGACTCTTAAAATTATGGTTATTCTTTACAAATTCACTCCTAAAAAGGTTAATTTGTTTTGATATTGCAAAAAGAGACTTAAAAAATGTTTAACTGTTTAAGATAATGAAACATTTAAAGTTTTTTTTTTTATCAATAACCCTTGGACAGTCTAATAAAGAACTTGGGACAGTTTCCCAACCCATTGGGGAATTAAAAATACTTTTGTTTCTTATTTATTTATTAAGTTTTTGGCCAAATGAAACCAAGCCATGCTATTTGAGCAAATTAAAAAAAAAAAAAACTGCAATTATTACAATGAATCATGTCAAGATGGTAATGGTTCAATATAATCTAGACTTCTAAAAGACAAAAAAAACCACATACACACAAAGAAGGAGAATTTTGATGGGAGTTTTTCTGTTGTTTGAAAAGCAAGAGAGAGATCAAGAAATAGTTTTAAAAAAAGCTTGTCTAAAGCAGGAATGTCTGGTTAAGTCAGAAGAATAAAGGTAGGAACCTGAAGGTACTTAGGATGTTATGAAAGATCCACATATGTATGTAAAGCAGGGGACACATGAATGGTATTTGCTTTGATTCTTTATACCTGTGAATATGATTAGAAAAAAAAAAAACTGTAAAATATGTTGTACTTCATTTAAAGGGCTGGTGATTCTGCATTGCAAGATGTTTTCCTATGCTCTTTAAAAAATTCTGGCAGATAGGTTTGGTGTGAACAGAATAATTCGTACAGTTTAAAATTGTTCTGTACTCTTCTCTTATGCCGTTGGTTTTAAAACTTATTTGATCACAATGTTAGAACTTTTGGTCATGAAAAATTGTAATGTTTCACTGAGCTTTCTGTACCATAGCAGGTAACAATACCATGAGCTAAACATAATGGCTGTTTTATACTGACAGCCACAGCCTGTGACAACCTGTGGCAAACCACCATGTTGGCTCAGAGATTAATAATAATAGAGCTTCTTTATAGTTTTACCATCATTTTTGTTTAAGGCTCTCAACTATGTCCGGTTCTCTGGTTAGTGCTAAGTGCAAAGCTTTCTGCTGTTAAGTTCTAATGCAAATGGTAAGATTAATAAGGTTTGCTAGCTCCTTTATAAATTGTTCCTAATTAAAAGTTTTGCTTTGATTTTAGTTCAGAAAGAGCAGATTTAAAGTTATGCTAAGTACTGCAGTTGAGTACAAGATTGAGCTTCAGCTTTACTTGGTCTTTTTGCTTAGATTTTAAGGTTAACCCTAGGTTAGGTAAGTATAAAGTTTGACTATATAGATCTACTTGAAATTTGCTTCTAAAACATGCTTCTAAGGAATATACCAGAATTAGAGATTATAGCATTCTGTTTTATAGCATGCAGTTTAAGGCAGATGATAGAGATAGAAAAAAATATATGCTGGCCCTCAAGCTTGTCAGAGATCTGATAAATATGGCATTTTAACATGGGTAAGCTTATTATCACAAAGAGTCCCAAAATCCTGGCAGTAGCTCCCCCAAAGTCTCCAAGAAAATTTGGGCACAATGACAGACTACGACTCTGTATTGTGCTCTTCTAACCACTGGGCAAGACTACCTTAGCTGGCTGGCTCATTGCTAAGACTCATATAAAGCCATGGACAAAGCCGTGGACACCTGGAGAGTCTTGCTTCATATTGTCTGAGGTGAGGTAAGGTCAGTCTCTCACGTTCCTCTTTTCACAGAAACAACTTCTCACCCTTTATGACTGACAGCTGGATCTCCTCTGCTTAGAATGCCATGAGACAATAGGAGCCAGGGATACTGCCTAGGTGATGGACTAACTAGTCATCCCTGTCATTTTGATTGGCACATGGATTGGTATATTTACTTAGCTTATAATTTATCCTTCTCAGATTTCTGATCACTTTGCTAATGGCACACTAAGCTACACTAAGCTAATGGTATCTTAGCAGCTAGGGAGCAGACAATTAGATCCACTGTTAGCTCACTGGACAGTTCATTAGCTAGTTAAAAGTACTAGGTGCTAGATCTCTTTTAAAAAAACAGGTTTGCTTTGCTAACAGGATTCATGGTAGTTGCCTGTGTCTTATAACATATAGCTAAATAAAAAGAGATAATGTTTATATAGGGTCTAAAGATGTAGAGTTTAGGTTTAAAAAAAGCTAGAGAGTATTGTTTGGTCTGCAAAACGTTTCGGAGCTGATAAATGTAAAAAAGATTAGAGAGTTGAAATAGATGTTTTAAAATATAAATTATGAAAGCATGAAAATTTAAGGCATATTAAAATGGGAGACATTTTAGATTTCTCCCCTCCTTGATACTGTTGAGTTTATTTTCTTATAAGATTTCAGAAGCTCAGAGTTTTGACATTGATCTATAGAGTTCTGATAAGTTAATAAAATACTGACTGCTTATTATTCAGTCACAAGGTTGAGGTTTTAAGATAAATCTAAAGGTGCTTCTCATCATGCTAAAAACATCTGTTTAATCTGTATATTTTAGCCAAAAGCCATAGCTGTTACTGTGGTATTCTTAATATCTGCCATTTCTGAGGTAGACTGTGACACAGGAATATCTTAAAACTATTCCTTCTAGTTGCTGTGTTAATATAAAGGTTCAAGCATCCAAGGTTTAGCACTAAAGCCATTAATGTATTTCTGCTTAACTTCCCAGTATGACATAAAAATGGAGGCTAAAAGTAGATGCTGAGTGTGCCAAAAATGGCTGAGTTCCTTTAATGAGTGATTACCATTAAAAGTGCCCACAATTAAAATGTTACTGTCTCAGACCATAGATACACTTAAAGTTGTTTATATAGCTTATGAAAAAAAAAAAAAAAACAGCTGAGAAGAACTGATGCTTATTCCTTTGGCTGTTACTCACAAAATGTTGTTATATTAAATTTGCTGTTATGTCATTTTTCTAAGTTTTTAAAATATAAATTTCATTTTCTGTACTAAAAATTCTTATGAGTTTCAGAAAGTCAAGAAATCATAAGACCTATATCTGAAATAGCTTGAATGGACCCCATATAAGTTTTTCCCCTGGTTTTGGGTTTCCCTCACTTTTCTCATTTAGTAGTCCATTTTTTGACTTCTCTTTCTAGTCTAAATCGTTCTCAACAGATTTTCATTTGATTGACTTTATTTTTGAGATCAGCTGTGGACTGCAAGCTAAAATCTGATCTTGCTGAAAGCTGACATGATTGCTCTCTCTCTCTTCATTTGGATGGACTAACAGGACACTTTTAAAAACTATCATTATTCAACCTTTGACTGGCATTTCAGCTTTTCTAGCCCATAATGCCAATGGTCCACTTGTCAACACTGAAGCAGTTCCAGAAGATGGGACTCTGGCCTCTTATCCCACTGAATAGGCTGCAATGCTAAAGGGGAAATTTCTTGAGACTAACCCCCATTCTACAGGTGCTTCATGATTGAAGAAGTTACTAGAAAGAGGGGGGAATGAAAGAATCAGACTAACCTTATAACTTGTGTTTTTTAATTCTCTCAGTACTCTTCCAGAAAACAGAACAATGTAATAGCCCTACCTGATCCTAAGCCATCTGCATGGATGGAAATAAGGAGAATACCTCTGCCTGGTTGCAGAAGGAAGTGGATCCAGATGGTCATAATTCCCCTTCCAAATAATCCCTTATCTTTTGACTAAAGGCATGTAGCCCCGTTTCTCAGAGAGACCACAGGATGAGCAAATTGCTTTTCCCACCTTTAACAATGGCCTAGTCTAACCACAAAATGTGTTAATCCTTTCCCAAGTTTTAACAATAGCCTGAATCTGCACATATCAGAAACCCCAGATGTCTACCCAACCGTACCTGTTGTCCACAATAGACCCTATATCTGCTCCCAGATGACAGAACTGTAACCCCCTCATCTACCCTTTTAAAACCTGGAGGCTACTTAGAGTTAGTGATGATTCTAACCTGAATGTAGAGTTAGCACCAGCATGCTGGTGTAAATAAAAACGTCTCGCTAATTGCATTGATTGTGGCCTCCAAATTTCCTTCACAGCAAAGCACTCTGGTAGTTAGGTTCTCTGCTGTGCCTAACAGTGCCACCTGAGCTCATAGGGTCTGCAGTAGTTTGCTAACTACTAGTTCATGTCTAGAATTCTCTGCTACAAAATGAGTTCCTGGAAAGCATGCCTTACAAAGAAAACCTCTGCCCTCCTTTAACAGAATATTTTCTCCATGTTATATGTCATTGTAAAAGTTGTAGACATGTTATTTTTATTGATTATGTGGGGATTTCACATAATATACATTACACTTCTTTTCCATTACTCCCAGGTTCAAATTCTTACACATGTGCCACTCAAATTTTTTTCTTAAAAATGCATCAATTTAAGTATGTGTTGTTCATGGACTCTTTGAAACATGATCAGTCTCAGTGCCAAAGAAAACTTTACTTAAAAACAGTGCTTAAAGAAAAGTGACTTCATCCTTGCCACTCCCTGGCACCACCCCCAAGAAGAAGCCATCAGTCCTGAAGAGTTCTATACTTCATCACCTTGATCACAGTTTTTCTTATATATTTACTTATTACATATTGTTCAATTTCTATCCCCCTCTTCTGCCTTCTTCTCTTCCTATGTCTTTTCTCTAGTTGTCTGATAGGGGAGGTACTCTTCTCCTTATATCAGACCCTAGCTTATCAGATCTAATCAAGGCTTCCTGAATCATCTTTATCCATGGTCTGATTCTCAGGGCATTGTTTTCCTTTTGTCTTCAAGTCCCTCTACTTATGACACCCTTAATGCTTCCTCTCCCGCAGTTGTTCAGAGACCTGAGGAAGGGAGAATTTCATATGGAAATCCCTTTAGAGCTGCATATTTTAAGGTCTCTCTTTGTGTAATATCAGAGTGTGGTTCTCTGAATGCTATCCCACTTGATGCTGAAGGATACATCACTGTGTATCCATCAGTTGAGGGCAGAGATCAGCATATTTTAATAACAACAGCCTGGGTTGCTTAAAAATTGGCCAAAATGCCAATCTCCATAGCAAAAGGCAAAAAGGATAAACATCAGAAGAAGGAGAAAATAGGGAATAAGTTAGGAGCCTGCCACAGAGGGCCTCTGAAAGGCTCTGCCCTGTAGTCTTTCAAAGTAGATGCTAGGACTTATGGCCAACTGTTGGGCAGAGTGCATGGAATCTAATGATAAAATAGGAAAATAGTAAGATCTGGAGAGGACAGGAGCTTCACAAGAAGAACAACAGAACCAAAAAAGCACAGGGGTCTTTCCTGTGATTCATACTCCAACCAAGTATCATTCATGGAGATAACCTAGACCCCTGCAGAGATGAAGCCAATGGCAGTTCAGTGTCCAAGTGGATTCCATAGTAATGGGAAGAGGAACTGCCTCTGACATGAACTGATTGGCATGCTCTTTGATCACCTCACCCTGATATGGGATCAGCCTTACAAGGCCACAGAGGAAGACAATGCAGCCACTGCTGGTGAGATATGATAGACTAGGAAGGAAGAAGAGGAAGACCTCACCTATCAGTGGACTTGCAGAGGGGCATGCATGGACAAGAGAGATGGAAGTTGGGATTGGAAGGGGAGAGAGGTTACGGGGTATACAAAGTGAATAAAGTGTAATTGATAACAATTGAAAGAAAACATATTGAAATATATAATTCCCTTTGGACTTACATTATAGGAGGTTGTACTTTCAGGTTGATATGCCAATGAAAGTGACCAAAGAGATGGAGTCTCTGTCTCTATGTCTCTTTCACTTTGTCTCTTTGTTTCTGTTGATCTTGGTCCCTCTATTTCTGAATGTGTCTCTCTAGCTTTCTCTTTCTCTTCTCTTTCAGTCTCCCCTCTCTGCTTTCCACTTGTGGTTCGGTATAAAAAGTTCTAAGTTCTGCTGAAGGACTACAACAAGATGACTGCTTGCTGACATGATATCTTGGATGGTCTCTGTAAAAATATTAACAAGGTCCCAATTGAAAGCTATGTTCAAAGAGTTGCCTTGGTCAAGGAGCATTTTCCCAGTAAATATTTCCATGACATAGGACATATCTGTGCATTTCACAAATGATAATGGAATCTGTGATAATGTGAAACTCACATGTGAGGGACATTTGACTTTATAAATGACACTTGAAAAAAATATGTGACACTGTTTTTAAACTAAGAGTCTTGGACACAGGAACTGTCATCTCTTGGTTTTGTGAATTCAGTTGCCTAAGTTGCATTGAGCTGCCTAAGATAGGTAGGACTGCTCACCCTTTCTTTCAAGAACTTGACTCTTTTAATAACTAGCTCTTGAAACTACTGGGTATCACCTATTTCATGACATCATTCTCCCTCAGCCAATCAGCACCTGAGAGAACCTTGAGGTTTCCATGGAGATGAGTAAACAAACTTTCCATAGTCTCCTGTATCTCTGATCTGGTGCAAAGTTGACTTTTTCTTGTGAATCCCAACATGCCTTTATCTTATCCCTTTATCCAGATCCCACATCTTTAGTACTGACTACCTCTGTGACAATATCAGGTAGGAAATGAAACTTTAATTTCATTTAACTGGACAGTTTGCTAAGTAGGGAAGCCTCAATGTGATGTGGAATTGATGAGGATGTACCAAATGACAATTTTGTGTCCTAGTGTAGTGTTAGATCTAAAATTTCCTAGGTCATGACTTTGAAATGAGAAGTTACTTGTGTATCCACTAAATGTACGTTCACATTTTTATTGATATAATAGGCTGGCAAGTTCTAAGGGTTTCCTGGGATATTGAGTCTTTAAGAGCAGGGAAAAGAGAAGGAAACCAGACAGTTCCTGGGACTGCTTTGGCTGAAAGAGAAAAAGACTGGTGTATGTAAGAGGAGAACTGAGAGGCAACATACTCTCTGACAGCTGGTGCTGTTCCACACTAATGTTGCCAACCCTATATATATATCAGCAAGGTTTAGTTGTCTGATCTGGCTGGACTGGCACATGTGCACTCTTCAGTGATTAGTATGGAAGCCTCCTAGTCCTGGAGTTGACATTTAAAACTGAGGCTTTAGAACGAACAGAGAAATGGCTCTGTGTTTTTGGTCTACAACACAAGAGCAGCTGTGTTTCTTGCTCTGGTCCTCCAGAGAAACTTTCCAAACATAGTGTTAAGGCTATGACTGCTGGTTCAGAGGTGCCACGTGAGCTCATGGGGTCCAAGGTAGCTGGTTAACCACTAGTTCATGGCTAGGATTCTCTGCTAAATATTGAGTTTGTGGAAACTGTGCCTTAGAAAGAAAAACTCTGCCCTCCTTTAGTAGAATATTTTATCCATGATAAATTCATTGTCAATAAAATAATATGCCAACATATTATTTTCATTGATTATTTGGGAAATTCATATAACATTCATTACAGTCTTTTTCCATTGCTCCAGGTTCAAATTCCTACCCATGTGTCACACTAATATTTTTTCTTTAAAATACATCAGTTGAAGTATGTGTCATTCATATCCTCAGTGAAGCATGATCAGGGTCTCAGGGCCAAATCCCTTAAACAAAACTGAGTTCATCCTTGCTGCTGCTGGTACCACCCTGAAGAAGAAGCCATCAGTCTTGAAGAGCTCTATACCTCATCGCCTTGATCACAGTTTTTAAGTATTTATTTATTATAATTTGTTACATTGTATCTGCACTGCTACCCCCTTCCCTTCTCCTTCTAGTGTCACCCAGCTTCCTTCCTCTACCCCTAGGCCTTTTTTTTCTAGTTCCATGATTGGGGAGGTACTACTCCCCCTTTTCTCTTACTCTCGTTTATTAGGTCTCATCAAGGCTGCCAGCAAAATCTTCATCTGTGGCCTGATTCTCAGTGTACTGTTCTCCTGGTGTCCTCAATTCCTTCTCCTTATGACACTCTTCCTGCCTCCTCTGCTGCAGGCTTCCCAGAGCTCTGTGGGGAGGGAGAATTTAATAAGGAAATCTCATTTGGAGCTGGGTGTTTTAAGGGCTCACTCTATATAATATCAGACTGTAGGTCTGTGTATGTAATTCCATTTGATGCAGAAAGAAGCATCTCTGTGTGTATGAGAACAAGGCACTGATCAATCAGTTGAGGGAAGAAAGCAACATATTTTAATAAACAACAGCCTGGGTTGCTTCAAAATTTTCGTAGGATGCCCTGGCCTCACAGCCCAATTCACTGCCACCAAATTTCCCTAGCAGAAGACCAGTTTGCTCACAATTGAAGTGCTATTGGAACATTCCCTCCCACAATTAGGAAACCTCTTAGTAAGTGAATACATTCCATATTTGTCTTTCTGTGTTTTATTTACTTCACCCAAGATGATTTTTCATGGTTTAATAAATATTCCTTAATACTGATGTAATTTCTTAGCTCAATAATACTCAATGATGGAAATAATACCACATTTTTCCAAAGGATATTTTCACTCCTGCTCTGAAGAACTTAGAAGTTTCTCGGATGTTAATTATTGTATTGAATGACTCTATCAGGATAACAATGTTCTTTTAGCCTAGAAGTCCCTCTTTCTTCTTCTTCCTGGTGATTTGAATTGTGATATCTCCTTAAAGCTCATCTATTTACATACTGAGTTCCCAGTGAGGAACATTCTGGAAAATGTTAGGAGGTATGAATTTTTAGATAAAATGATATCTGTTGGAGTTATATTATGAGAGGGTGTGCTTTGAGGTTAATATGCCAATGAAAGACAGAATGGAGTCTCTGCCTCTTGGTCTCTGTCACTTTATATCTTTGTTTTTGTTAATATCAGTCTCTCTATTTCTGAATCTGTCTCTCTAGCTCTTTCTCTTTCTGTCTCTCTCTCTGCCTGTCACTTGTGGTTCAATATGAAAATCTCTCGGTTCTTCTGATCACTTCTGCTGATGTGAAATCATGCATGGTCCATGTATCGGAAAGCCCTACTTAAATGCTTTTTTTCAAAGAATTTCCTTGGTCAGGAAACATTTTCACTGTAAGAAATTCACTGACTGAGAATATCTCTGTGCATTTAACAAACAATAATGGAAGCTGTGATAATGTGAAATTCACATACATGTGACTTTATTAATGACTACATGAAATACATATGTGACAGCTTTCCTGAACTAAGACTCTTTGATCCAGGAGCTGTCATCAATTTGGTTGTATGCTTTCAGATGCCCAAATTGAGGCATGTAGGGCTGCTCAGTCTTTCTCTCTAGTAGGCTGTACAGTTGGCCCTTTAAATGTATGGCTCCTGAAACTCCTATTGGCTTTCACCTGTTTCATGACATCATTCTCACTCTCAGCCAATCAGCACCTGCGAGAATCTTGAGGTTTCCATGGATATGAGTAAACAAACTTTCCTCAGTGCCTGAGTATCTGATCCAATGCACACATAAATTTTTCTTGTGAAATCCACAAAGACTTTATATCATCTCTTTATCTAGATCCACACCTTTACTCCTGTTTACTTCTGTGACAATGTAAGGTAGGAAATGAAACATTTGTGTTTATTTAATAAGACAGCTTCTTAAGTAGTAAAGCTTCAATGTGATGTGGGATTAAGGAGATTGTACTGAATGACAATGTGGTATCTTACTGTGGTCTTGGATAAGAAATTTCCTAGGTTGTGACTTTGACCGAGCAGTTACTCATGAACTCATTAAATAAGGCTTCATATTCTTATTGATATTATAGGCTGAGAGGGTATAGTGATTCCTGGCATATTGTGTCTTTAAGAGCAGGGAAAAGAGTAGGAAACCAGACAATACCTGGGACTGGTTTGGCTGAAATTGAGAATGTAGGTAAGTGTAAAAGGAGAACTGAGGAGCAAAATATTATTTGACAACTGGTAATGTTCGACCCTAGTGTTGGCACCCTCTATAAGCAGGGTTGCCCAGCTGACCTGGCTTGATCTGCACCTGTGTCCTACTCAGTGGTCAGTAAGGAATGCTCCTGTTCCTGGAGTTTACAGTTAAAACTGGGACTTCAGGACAGATAAATGGTTCATTGTTTTATGCCTAGGACACAAGAGCAGCTGTGTCCTAAGTGTAGTATAGTGCCAAGACTGCTTGTTGAGAGTTGCCACCTGAGCTCATGATGTCTGAGGTAGCTCAGTAAATACTAGTTCATGACTAGGATTCTCTGCTACATAATGAGTTCCTGGAAAGCATACCTTTCAAATTCTCGGCTCTCCCTTTGCGGAAACTTTTCCATGTTTAAAGTGATTGTAAAATTTGTCAACATGTTAGTTTTATTGATTATGTGGGAATTTCATATAATATACATTATATGAAATTGTCCATGGCTACCAGATTCAAATTCCTACCCATGTGTCACACTAATATTTTTTTCTTTAAAATACATAAATTGAAGTATATGTTGTTCATTTTTTTTCAATGCAGTTTATTCAGGAACCTTGAACAATCATCTGACCCTGGGAAAAGCCAGCCCACAGCTTAAATAGCCTCTGGGTAGCCAACCCCAGCATCCCACGTGGACAATGCAGATAGGTCCACATACACGGAAGCAAGCCAGATCCTCAGCCTTAGCCAAATGTGGAGTTGTTTGTGACAGAGAGCACTCACCATCTGGAAGGTGGAAGGCGGAAACCAGCTCCATCTTTAAGGCATAGCATTACGCAGCTCTCTACAGTTCCCCCTTTTTGTTTTAGACACATCAGGCAAGAGTAGATGTTTATTTATTTATTTATTACAATTTGTTTATGTTGTATCCCCTCTGCTAACTTCTCCCCTTTTCACCATCCAGTCACACCCACTTTCCTTCTCAATTCCCTCTAATTATTTCTCTGATATTAGAAATAAATTGGGACTTTGTATCCATGTTCATTTGGGTGTCATCCACCCAAAGAACATCAGACCCATCCGATACCTTTTTCTCAGAGGTGGGACCTGGGGCATCAACCCGCATGCAATCAGACATGCTCTTCTCTGGGTCAAAAGTGGCTGACCCTGAGTGCAGTGCTTAGCCTTGAATCTTGAGACATATGCTGTTCATTTATTCATTGGAACATGATCACAGTCTCAGTGCCAATTCATTTAAAGAAAATTGAGTTCATCCTTTCCCCACCCTGTCACCACCCCCAGAAGAAGCTATCAGTCCTGAAGAGCTCTACACTTTATCACCTTGATCACAGTTTTTCTTGTTTATTTATTACAATTTGTTTATGTTGTATCCCCTCTGCTAACTTCTCCCCTTTTCACCATCCAGTCACACCCACTTTCCTTCTTCTACCCCTATAACCTTTCTCTAGTTCCCTGATCAAGGAGGTCCTCCTCACCCTTCTATCTGACCATCTCTTGCCAAGGTCTCATCAAGGATGGCTGCATCATCTTCCTCTGCAGCCTGATTCTCAGGGCATTGTTCTCCTTGTGTTCTCAATTCCCTCTAATTATGAAACTCTTTCTTCCTCCTCTCCTTCAGGTTTCCTAGAACTTGGAAGGGAGGGAGAATTTCACATGTTAATCACATTTAGAGCTGGGTGTTTTAATGTCTCTCTCTGCATATTATTGGACTGTGGGTCTTTGTGTGCAAACCTATTTGATGCAGAAGGATGGATCTCTGTGGATAAAAGGAAATTTCACTGATCTATCAGGTTAAGTCAGAGAGTAGCTAATTTTAATAACACAAGCCTGGGTTACTTGAAAATTTTATAGGAAGACCTGGCCCAACAACTCAGTTAACTGCTGCCTAATCTCCCTGGTGAAAGACTGATTTGTTCAAAATAGATGGCCTTTTCCCCACACTATTAGTAGACCTCCTGATAAGTAAATACATATTATGTTTGTGTCTCTGCATTTTACTAACTTCACCCAAGATGATTTTTCCTAGTTCCATCTGTTTGCCTGATAATGTCATGGTGTCATTTACTTAGCTGAATAATACTTCATTATGGAAATATTCCACATTTTCCCCAAAGGAGATTGTCAGTCTTGTCTTTAGTCCTTGGAGGCTGTTGGGACTTAATTCATTGCATTGAATGACAAACTATCAGCATAACCATGTGCTTTTAGCCCAGAAGTCCCTGTATCTTCTTTTGCTTCCTGGTGATTTGAATTACAATGTACCCCCAAATTCCATCTATTTTTATGTGGAGTCACCAAGAGGAAATGTCTGGTTAGGGTTAGGAGGTATGGCTTGTTAGATTTTATATATATATATATATATATATGTATATATATATATATATATAATTGCTAGATAATATATAATTCATTTTGTTTCCCTAACTTCTTTCTCAGTTCTTTTATCTTTTGTACACAGGAGGGCTACTGATTTTTTTAAGTTAATTTTGCATCCAGCCACTTTGTTGAAGGTGTTTATCACCTGTAGGAGTTCCCATGTAGAATTTTCTCAAATGCTTTTTCAGCATCAAAAGAGATTATCATGTGTTTTTTTTTCTTTCATTTTTATATATGGTGCATCAAATTGATGGATTTCCTTATATTGAACCATCCATTGACCAAGTAGGGATGAAGCCTACTTTGTCATAGTGGATCACATCTTTGATGTGATCTTGTATTCAGTCAAAGATATAAAGCACCTTGGTATGACCCTAACCAAGCAAGTCAAAGACTTGTATGAAAAAAAATTTCAAGTCTCTGAAGAAAAAATTAGGAGAAGATATCAGAAGATGAAAAGATCTCCTGTGGTCATGGCTTGGCAGGTTTAACATACTAAAAATGGCCATCTTACTAAAAGCAATCTACAGATTTAATGCAATTCCCATCAAATAAGCAACACAATTCTTTACAAATCTTGAAAGAAAAATTTTCAACTTCATATGGAAAAACAAGAAACCCAGAATTGCTAAAACAGTCCCCTACAATAAAAGATCTTCTGGAGGTATTTCCATCCCTAATCTTAAGATGTGCTATAGAGCAGCAGTAATAAAATCTGCATGGTATTGGCATAGAAAAAGAATGCTGGATCAATGGAACTGAATAAAAGAACCAGAAATAAACCCACACACTATGGACACCTGGATTTTGACAAAGATGCCAAAACAATACAATGAAAAAAGCATCTTTAACAATTGGTGCTCATCTAACTGGATGTCTACATGTAGAAAAATGCAAATAGATCCATACCTATCACCCTGCACAAAACTGAAGTCCAAGTGGATCAAAGACCTCAACATAAAACCAGACACATTAAATTGGTTAGAAGAAAAATTGGGGAAGATCCTTGAATTCATTGGCACAGGAGACAACACCAACAAGTCCGGCTCTGAGAGCAACAATCAGTAAATTGGACCTCATGAAACTGAAAAGCTTCTGTAAAGCAAAGGACATTGTCATCAAAACAAAACGAATGCCTACAGATGGGGAAAGAATCTTCACCAAGCCTCTATGTGACAGAGGGCTAATGTCCCTTATATATAAAGAACTAAAGAAACTGAAAAGCAACAAGTCAAGTAATCCAATTAAAAAATGGTGAACAGAGCTGAACAGAAAATTCTCAATAGAGGAATATCAATTTGCCGAGAAACACTTAAAGAAATGTTCAACATCATTAGCCACCAGGGAAATGCAAATCAAAACAAAACTGAGATTTTTATCTTACACTGATCAGAATGGACAAGATCAAAAACTCAACTGACAACACATTCTGGAGAGATTGTGGAGAAAGGGGAATCCTCCTCCAATGCTGGTGGGAATGTAAATATGAGCAACCACTCTGGAAATCAATCTGGAACTCTCTTAGACAACTAGGAATACGCATACTCAAGATTCAGCTATACCACTCCTAGCCATATATCCAAAAGGGCTCATGTACACAATAAGGACATTTGTCAACCATGTTTGTAGCAGTTTTACTTGTAATATCCAGAAGCTGAAAATAACCCAGATGCCCCCCAACTGAAGAATAGATACAGAATTTGCATTGAATGACATATTTGGAATATTAATCAGCAATAAAAAAAAAAAAACAGAAAATCATGAAACTTGAAGGTAAATGGTAAATGCTGGGAACTGGAAAGGATAATTCTCGGTGAGCTGGTCCAGAAGCAGAAAGACACAAGGTATATACTCATTCATGTAGACATATAATATAGCATATGCCTACTAAAATCTGTACACCTAAACAAACTAATCAAGAAGGAGGACACTGGCTAAAATGCTTAATCCCCATCCCAAAAGACAAAGAGGATGGACATCAGAGGAAGGAAAAAAGAGGCAACAAGTTAGGAGCCTGCTACAGAGGGCCTCTGAAAGGCTCCTCCCTGCAGACTATCATAGTAGATGCTGAGACTTATGGCCAACTTGGGCAAAGTGCATGGATTCTAATGAAATATTTGGGAAATAGTATGATCTGGAGAGGACATGAGCTCCACAAAGAGAGAAAAGAACCAAAAATCTGAGGACAGAGTTCTTTCCTGAGACTAATACTACAACTAAGTACCATGAATAAAGATAACCTATAACCCCTGCACAGATGTAGCCCATGGCATTTCAGTGTCCAACTGGGTTCCATAGTAATGGTAACAGGGACTGCCTCTGACATGAACTGATTGGGCTGTTCTTTGATGACCACACTCTGATGGGGGAACCGCCATAGCAGGCCACATAGGAACATAACGCAGCCAGTCCTGATGAGATCTGATAGACTAGGATCAGAAGAAAGGAGAGGAAATTCCCCCCTAACAGTTGCCTTGTAGAAGGGCAAGCATTTAGAAGGTGGAGGAAAGAATGAAGAGGATTATGGGGGGATTCAAAGTGAATTAAATGTAATTAATAAAAATTAAAACAAAAATATTTAAAAATATAATTCCTTTGGAGTTATATTATAGTTATGTTATAGGAGGAGTTTGAGGTCAATATTCCAATAAAAGTGACCATAAAGTGTGTGGTCTCTGTCTCTCAGTCTGTGTCACTTTGTATCTTTGCTTCTCTTGGTCTTGGTCTCTCTATTTCTGTATCTGTTTCTCTAGCTCTTTCTTTCTTTCTTTCTTTCTTTCTTTCTTTCTTTCTTTCTTTCTTTCTTTCTTTCTTTCGGTCTCCTTCTCTCTGCCTGCCACTTATGATACAGTATGAAAAGCTCCAATTCTGTTGAAGGACTGCAACAAAATCACTGCTTGCTGACATGATATCCTTGATGGTCTCTGTAAAAATATAAGGTTCCAATTAAATGCTTTTGTTCAAAGATTATTTTGGTCAGGGAGCATTTTAAACAGTAAGTAATTCACTAACTGAGGACATATCTATATATTTAACAAGTAGTAATTGAATCTGTAAACATCTGAAAGTCACATGTCAAGGTCACTTGACTTTCATTAATGACCACTTGGAAGAAATATGTGACACTTCTCCTGAACTAAGACTCTTGGACACAGGAAGTGTCATCTCTTGGCTGTGTGCTTTCACCTGCCCAGATTGAGGCATATAGGGGTTCTCAACCTTTCTCTCAAGCAGGCTGTCCACTTGGCCCTTTTAATAACTGGCTCCTAAAACTCTTACTGGCTCTCATCTGTTTCATGACATCATTCTCACTCTCAGCCAATCAGCACCTGCAAGAATCTTGAGGTTTCCATGGAGATGAGTAAACAAACTTTCCACAGTATACAGTACCTCTGATCCTATGAAACACAACAAGCCTCTATCTCATCCTTTTATCCAGATTACACACTTTTACTCCTGATTACCTGTGTGAAAATGTCAGGTAAGAAAGAAAACTTTTGTGTTTATTTAATTGGACAGCTTCATAAATAGGCAAGCCTCACAGTGATCTGAGATTAAATGAAATGTATCTAATGACAAGGTGGTCTCCTACTGTGCTCTTGGATCTGAAATTTTCTAGGTTGTGACTTTGAACTGAGCATTTACTCCTGTACTCAATAAATGTACCTTCACATTCTTATTGATATAATAGGATGGTAGAGTCTAGGGTTCCCTGGGATGTTGAATCTTTAAGATCAGGTGAAAGCAAATAAAACTCATTTGGGTGAAACAGAAACTGTGTATGTAAAGGCAGAAATGAGTGGCAATAAACTCTTTGTCAGGTGGTTTTGTTCCACACTAGTGTTGGCAACCCTCTATAAGCAGGGTGCCTTGGGTCACCTGGCTGGATCTGCAGCTGTGTCCTACTCAATGGCCAGTGAAAAATGGTCCTGGTCCTGAGTTTTACAGTTCAAACTGGTCCTTCAAGAGAGAGAACAGAGTGCTACACCCACTCCAGCATCTGGTGTAGCATATCAATAGATACTGCTACTCAGACAAAGAGATTCGTTTCTTTCGGGATTATGCTCTCTGAAGGTCCCTAGCAGACTCCTCCCGCCTGGCAAAGAGACATATTATGAGATTTCTATGTTTTTTGGGCGTGGTCTTGGAATGGAATTTTGAGTTCTTTGATCTTTCTCTGTGACTCCTGAAACAACACAACTAACTCTATAAAGAAATTTATCATTAGTAAATTTTTAAAGGTTTTAATAAGAATAAAATGTAAAAAGAATAAGCTTAAGAAAAGTAATAAATTAGATTCAGTATCAATAGGCATTATAAGAATAGTAAAAAAAAATAATAGACTCCTTCTTAGGAAAAAATAACATGAGAAGGACAGCTGGCTCGAGCTTGCTCCCCTTATCATCTTGTTCCTAGGAAAGATCATAAATCTTTAGCAGGACATATGGGAGTATAGTTGACAAAGGTGTGTTTAGAATTTGGCAGGCATCTGACTTAGCTCCTGACTTTCCTCTTCATTGGTCAGCAATAATGAAACTGAATTTGAGGTTTCTTTCCCTTTGTCTGCTTTGATCAAAAGTTTACAAGCCAAGATTTCTTATGGGTACTCCCCTATGTTAAAATGTAAACTTTGTATTCTTGGTAAAAGTCTAAATGTTCTGGGAAGTGTGCCAACTTTAAGGTGCCTTTTTTTGGAAATCACTACAAAATTATCAGCTTGACTTCAGTAAAATAGCAGCAGAGCAAAAACCATCAAGATGTCTCTGTCTGTCAATTCATCACTGAAACCACGTCTTCTTGTCCAGAGCCTTGTTCCCCATGGACACAGGGTATCCGACTGGGCTGGTCTGTGGCACATCTGTGCTTATTGCTCTGGTATTCCAGACAAACTCTCTAAACGCAGTGTTAGTTCCAAGATTGCTTGTTCAGAAGTGCCAACTGAGCTCATGGGGTCTGTGTTAGCTGAGTAACCACTAGTTCATGGCCAGAATTCTCTGCTATTTAATGAGTTCCTGGAAAGCTGGCCTTACAAAGTCAAATTCTGTACACTAATAACAGAATGTTTTTTTCCATGTTAAAAGATATTGTAAAACTTGTCAATATATTATTTTTAATTATGTGGAAATTTCATATAATATACATTATAGTCCTTTTCCATTGCTCCCAGGTTCAAATTCCTACCCATGTGCCACACTAATTTCTTTTTCCATCAAAACACTTCAGCTGAAGTATGTGTTATTCGTATATTCATTGGAATATGATCAGAGTCTCATTTCCATGTGCCTTAAAGAAAAATGAGTTTATCCTTGTTGTACCCTGGTACCACCCCCAAGAAGAAGCCATCATTCCCAAAGAGTTCTATACTTCATCACCTTGGTCACAATTTTTCTTATTTGTTTAGTTATTTTGATTTTTTTTTCATTTTGTATCTCTGCTGCCCACTCATCTTCTCTTTCCTGTTTCCCCCAGCCTCCTTCATCTACCCCTATGCCTTTCTCTATTTCCCTGTAGGGGAAACCCTCCTCACCCTTCTATCTGAACCTAGCTTATCCAGGTCTCATCAAGGCTGGCTTCATCTGTAGCCTGAATCTCACCACATTTTTTTTCTCTATGTGTTCTCAATTCCCTCCACATATGATACTCTTCCTGCTTCCTCTCCTGTAGGCTGCCATAATACCATTGTGATATCATAATACTATTGTGATGAGGTAATAGTATTTTTAGGTCATAATTCAATTGTGATGTCAAAATTCCATTGTGACGTCATACCACAATTATGTTGGAATAGTGTTATGAATTCATAATTGCATCACAATGTCATAAAAACATTGGGATGTCATAAAGGCATTTGGATTTATGACAACTTTGTGATGTCATAAGTGTGATGTTCTAATACCATTGTGAATTAATCAGAGCAATGTGATTTTATAATTCCATTGTGATGTGATAAAATTGTGATGTCATAATAGAATTGAGGTGACATAACATCATGATGTCATTATAGCATTTTGACGTCATAAAACCACTTTTTTGTTATAATACCATTGTGATCTTGTCAAAACAACATTGTGATCTCATAATACCATTATGATATGATAATACTCATGTGATATCAGGATAGTATTGGGATGTCATAATTGCATTGTTATATTGTTTTTATTGTGATGTTATAATTCCATTATGATATTATAACATATGATTTCATAATAGCCCTGTGATGTCCTAATAGCATATTGGAGTCATAATATGACTCCAATATAATAGCATATTGGAGATGTCATGACACCATTGTGATGACATATATTATTGATATGTCATAATAAAGTTGTGATGTCTTAATAGCCTTGTGATCTCATAATACCATAGTGAAGTCATAATAGCATGTGAATTAAAAATACCATTGGGATGTCACAATAGCATTTTGATGTCAAAATAGCCATGTGATTTCATAATAGCATATTGAGGTCTTAATCCCACTGTGATGTCATCATAGCATTGTGATTTATCATAACATTGTTAGTATAATGTTCTTTTGAAATGTATACACCTTAACTTTGTGCATTCAAATGCTGATTTCTACCCACTATTTTCTGGTTTCAATCTGGATATTGCATTGTGATACTAATTCTAAGCACCCTGTCACAACTTTGTGTAAAAAAGCCAGAATAAGGCAACTACCACAATGTTGAGTGCTAGGAGGAGCAAGAGTGCAGGAAATGAGTGGGAGGAGAGAGGACAATGGAGCAGAGTTTGGAGAGCAGAGAGGCAAGTGGTATCTTGGAACAGCATGGAGAGAATGAAGAAGAACTAAGACTTTATAAAAAGCATGTATAATGGGTAAAACCTAAATGTTAGGAAACTATGAGGGCTGGAAGGTTTAGGAGGGAGTAACTATTGACCAGCATTGTCTTCTAAGTTAACTAAATAAACCCAGTCTCTGTGTGGTGAATTGGTTATACAGCTGTTTAGGATTAACACAAGCATTAATAAATGATAAACCAATAGTAAATATTAATCATCAGTACAACATACCATTGTGAAGCCATTATCCTATTGAAATATCATAACACCATTACAATGTCATATCATTGTGAAGATATAAAGATATAATAGCATTGTGATGATATAATACATTGAGGTATCATATACCATTGGGATATTATGACAATATTGGTATGTCATGATACCATGATGATGTCATAATACCATTGGGATGTCTTCAAAGCATTGTGATGTCATGCTCTTGTGATGTCATAATACCATTGTGATATCAGGATATCATCGTGATGTCATGAAAACATTGAGATGAGAAAATAGTATTTTGATGTCATAATGCCACTGTAAAGTAAAAATTCCATTGTGATATCATACCACAATGATCTTGTAATAGCATTGTGATGTCATAAAATGTTTGTGATAAGATAAAAATAATGTGATGTCATGATAGCATTGTGATGTCATAATTGCATTGCTTGGTTATACTATTATTGTGATGTTATAATTCCATTATGATGTCATACCATATGAAGTCATAATACCATTGCGATGTAATAATTCCATTGTGATATCATAATATCAATGTGATGACATAATATATTGCGGTCATAACCCCAATGTGATGTCATCATAGCATTGTGATATCATCATAGCATTGTGAGGTCATAATACTATTTTGATGTCAAAATTCCATTTTACTGTCATAAGAGGTGATTTTATTAATGATCTCTTTAAAGAAATATGTGACACTCTTCCTGAACTAAGAGCATTGGACAGGAAAAGTCATCCCTGGGTTGTGTGCTCTCAGCTGTCTAGATTGATGTATATAGGGCTGCTCAGGCTTTCTCTCAAGCCAGATGTGTTCTACTAACTGTTCAGTAAGGAATCCTCTGGGTACTGGAGTTTATAGTTACACCTGAGCCTTCAGGAGAAAGAAATGGATCCATACTATATGCCTAGGACACAAGAGCTGTGTTTTCTTTAGTGGTGCTCCAGACAAACCTTCTAAATGTAGAGTTATTACCAGGACTGCTTGTTCAGCACAATCTTTTCTCCATTTTCACAGTCATTGTATAAGTTATCAACATATTATTTTAACTGGTTATGTGGGAATTTCATATAATATAAAATACACTCCTTTTCCATTGCTCCCAGGTTCAAATTCATAACCATATATCACACTATTTTTTTTGTTTAAAATGCACCAATTCAATTATGTGTTGTTTATATACTCATGAGAACAAGATCAGAGTCTCAATCCAAGTCCCTTAAAGAAAACTGAGTTCATCCCTGCTGCACTGTGCAACCACATCTAAAAAGCAATCAGTCCTGAAGAGGTCAATACTTCACTTTGATCACAGTTTTTCTTGTGTATTTACTTATTAAGATTTGTTCACTATGTATCAACTCTACTGCCCCCTCCCTCTTCTCCTTCCAGTCCAAACCACCCTCCTTCTTCCATCCATATGCCTTTTCCCCTCTAGCTCCTTGGTAGGGGAGATCTTCCTCACCCTTCAATCTGACCCTAGCTTTATCAGGACTCATCAAGGCTGGCTGCATCATTTCCCCTGTGGCCTGATTCTCAGGGTATTGTTCTTCTTGTGTCCTCAGTTCCCTTTACTTATGACATACTTCCTGCCTTCTCTCCTGCAGGCTTCTCAGAGCTCTGAGGGGAGAGAGAATTTCATAAGGAAATCCCACTTAGAGCTGGGTATATTAAGGTCTCTCTCTGCATAATATCGGACTGTGGGTCTCTGTGTGAAATCCTATCTCTGTGGATCCAAGAATATTGCACTGATATCTCAGTTCAGGGGAGAGAACATATTTAAATAAAAACACCCTGGATTGCTTGAAAATTCTCATAGAATGCCCTGGCCCAACAACTCAATTAACTTCCACCCAATCCCCTTATTGAAACACTGTTTTGGTCACAATAGATGGCCTATTGGAACCATGAGGAGACCTCCTAATAAGTGAATACATACCATATTTGTCTTTCTGCATTTTAGTTACTTCAGGATGATTTTTCTGGTTTCATCCATTTGCCTGAAAATAACATCTTGAGGTTTTCTTAGCTGAATAATACTCCGTTAAGGAAATATTCCATATTTTCCCCAAAGGAGAGACTCAGTTCTGTTCTTTGGAACTTTGCAGTTGCTGGGACTTGAATCATTGTACTGAATGAAAAACAATCTGCATAACTATGTTCTTTTTGTCTAGAGCTCCCTCTATTTTTTCCACTCCCTGGTGTTTAAATTGAAGTGTCCCCTTCAAGCTCATCTATTTACATGTTTAGTCACAATGTCAGGGAAGAGTTATAAGGTGTGGCTTTGTTAGATAATATAACTAAGATTGTAGTTATATTATTGGAGGGTGTACTTTGAGATTGATATGCCAATGAAAGTTACCAGAGACAATGGAATCTCTGGCTCTAAGCCTCTGTCAGTTTCTATCAGTCTCAGTCTCTCTATTTCTGAATCTGTCTCTCTAGCTCTTCCTATCTCTGTCTACATCTCTCTGCCTGCTACTTATGGTTTGAAAAGCTCTCGGTTCTACTGAAGGTCAACAAAAATATGTATATTGCAGACGTGAAATCCTTGATGATTTCTATAAAAACCTAAGCAAGTGTTACACCCAGTTTGAAAGCCCCCAAAAGATCTACAGGAATCGACTCCTTTGCAAAACCCATGAGGGTTTTTTATTGTAAACTTCAAGCTGCAGCTTGGGTCCACAATACCCATAGCCGAAGCGGTGGGAGCTGAGTGCCCTGTGCCCAGGTTTGTTGGGTGATTTAAAGATTCTGCTCCCTCTCAGCATGCCCAAGGCAGGGGCGATTCCTGCCTGGCAAGCATCTATTGGCCAAAATGCTACATTTTGAATTGATTAGTTATAAGAAGGTTCCCAGACCATAATGATCTGGTGTCCCTCCCTAGGGGAATGGGCCAGTTTCCTAGCAACTGTCATCTCTAGTGGGTGGGGAAAGAATGCAGTAAGGTGGTCCTTCCCCTCAGGGCATTACTGGACTTCTCCACCAACCTACTTCAGGGCTTAATAATAGCTGCTAATTTAGGTTTTGAAATCTCACAAGGTCCCAATTAAATGTGTTTTTTTTTTCAAAGATTTTCCTTGGTCAGGGAGCATTTCCACAGTGAGTAATTCATTGACTCAGGGTACATCTGTGCATTTAACAAATGGTAATGGGATCTGTGATAATGTGAAAGTCACATGTCTAGAACAAATGACTTTATTAATGACCACTTGAAAGAAATATATGACACCTTTCATGAACTAAGCGTATTGGACATAGGAAATGTCATCTCTGGGTTGTGTGCTTTCAGTAACCCAGATTGAGGCATGTAGGACTGCTCAGCCTTTCTCTTAAGCTTGTTGTCCTGTTGGCCCTTTTAATAACTAGCACCCGAAACTCTCACAGTCTTTCACAAGTTGCATAACAACATTCTGTCTCTCAGCCAATCAGCACCTGAATCTTGAGGCTTCCATGGAGATGAGTATATAAACTTTCCTCACTATCTAGTATATCTGATCCTGTACACATGTGACATTTTATTGTGAAACCCAACATGCCTTTATCTCATCCTGTTATGTTATCCAGATCCCAAAACTTTATTCCTGTTTACCTCTGTTACAAGGTCAGATAGGAAATGAAACTTTCTCTTTTTTTTGTGATTTTATTATTAATTTTTATCAGTTACATTTTATTAAATCTGTATCCCAGCCCTGTCCCACTCCCTCATTCCCTCCCAGTCCCTCCTTCCCTCCCTCATCTCCACCATGCCCCTTTCCAAGTCCACTGATAGGGGGGACCTCCTCCCCATTCATCTGATCCTGTTTTATCAGGTATCTTCAGGACTGGCTGCAAAGCCCTCCTCTGTGGCCTAACAGGACTGCTCCTCCCTTGTGGGGTGGGAAGGCCAAAGAGCCAGTCATTGAGTTCCTGTTAGAAATAGTCCTTGTTCCCCTCACTTTGGGAAACCAATTGGTTACTGAGCTACCACAGGCTACATCTGAGTGGAGGTTCTAGGTTATATCCATACATGGTCCTTGGTTGAATGTCAGTCTCAGAAAGACCCTGTGCCCAGATATATTTGGTCCTTGTGGAGCTCCTATCCTTTCCCCATCAGACTAACTCCCCTTCTTTCTTACAATTCCCTGTACTCTGCCAAAGGTTTGGTCATGAGTCTCTGTATCTGCTTTGAAAACACTGCTAGTTAGAGTCTTTCAGATGTGCTCAGTAGACTCCTGTCATACGTTCAATGCACATCCCATCTGTCTTTCTAAACGAGGATGGATCATGTTTCCCCATGTCCGCTCAATTGATTATCTTTTTTAGGTGTATAGATTTCATTATGTTTATCATATCTTATAGGTCTATATAAGTGAGTATATCCCATGTTTGTCTTTCTCCTTCTGGGATATTTCACTCAGAATGATCTTTTCTACATCCCACCATTTGCCTGCAAATTTCATGATTTCCTCCTTTTTGATTGCTGAGTACTATTCCATTGTGTAAAAATACCACAATTTCTGTACCCATTCCTCCGTTGATGGACATCTGGGTTGTTTCCAGGTTCTGGCTATTACAACTAAAGCTGCTATAAACATGGTTGAGCAAGTATCCCTTTTGTGAACTTGAAGAAACTTTGGGTATATACCTAGCAGTGGTATAGCTGGGTCTTGAGGAAGCACTATTCCTAATTTTCTTAGAAAGCACCAGATAGCTTTCCAGAGTTGTTGTACCAGTTTACATTCCCACCAGCAGTGGAGGAGGGTTCCCCTTTCTCCACAACCTCTCCAGCATGTGTTATCGATTGAGTTTTTCATCTTGGCCATTCTGATGGGTGTAAGGTGATATCTCAGGGTCGTTTTGATTTGCATTTCCCTGATGGCTAATGAGGATGAGCATTTCTTTAAGTGTTTTTCTGCCATTCGATATTCCTCTGTTGAGAATTCTCTGTTTAGCTCTGTGCCCCATCTTTTAATTGAATTACTTGGTTTGCTGCTTTTCAGCTTCTTTAGTTCTTTGTATATACTGGATATTAGTCCTCTGTCAGATAAAGGGTTAGTGAAGATTCTTTCCCAATCTGTAGGCAGTCGTTTTGTTTTGATGACGGTATCCTTTGCTTTACAGAAACTTTTCAGTTTCATGAGGTCCCATTTATTGATTGTTGCTCTTAGAGCCTGTGCTGTTGGTGTTCTGTTCAGGAAGTTGTCTCCTGTGCCAATGAGTTCTAGGTTGTTCCCCACTTTCTTTTCCAATTGATTTAGGGTATCTGGTTTTATGATGAGGTCCTTGATCCACTTTGACTTTAGTTTTGTGCAGGGTGATGAATATGGATCTATTTTCATTTTTCTGCATGTAGACATCCAGTTGGTCCAGCACCATTTGTTGAAGATGCTGTCTTTTTTCCACTGAATGGATTTGGCTTCTTTGTCAAATATCAAGTATTCATAGGTGTGTGGATTTATTTCTGGGTCTGCTTTTTTTTTAAATTTTTCATCAATTACACTTTATTCACTCTGCATCACCCCATAAGTCCCTCCCTCCTCCCTCTGCTTGCATGCCACTCCCCAAGTCCACTAATAGGGGAGGTTCTCTCCTTTCTGATCTTAGTCTGTCAGTTCACATCAAAAGTGGCTGTATTGTCCTCTACTATGGCCTGGTAAGGCTGCTCCCCCCCAGAGAGAGGTGATCAAAGAGCAGGCCAATCAGATTATGTCAGAGACAGTCCCTCTTCACATTACTATGTAACCCAATTGGACTCTGAACTGCCCTGGGCTACATCTGTGCAGGGGATCTGGGTTATCTCCATGAATAGCCCTTGATTGGAGTATAAGTCTCTGGGAAGTTCCCTGTGTTCAAATTTTCTTGTTCTGTTGCTCTCCTTGTGGAGACCCTGTCCTCTCCAGCTCTTACTATCTCCGAGTTCTTACCTAAAATTCCGTTCACCTGCCCAACAGTTGCCCATCCGGCTCAGCATCTGCTTTGATAGTCTGAAGGGCAGAGGCTTTCAGAGGCCCTCTATGGTAGGTTCCTAGGTTGTTTCTTGTTTTCTTCTTCTTCTGATGTTCATCCTCTTTGCCTTTCTGGATGGGGATTGGACATTTTAGCAACCCTGAGATTTCACCTTACACCCATGAGAATGGCCAAGATAAAAAACTCAAGTGACAACACATGCTGGAGAGGTTGTGGAGAAAGGGGAACCCTTCTCCACTGCTGGTGGGAATGTAAACTTGTACAACCACTCTGGAAATCAATCTGGCGCTTTCTCAGACAACTAGGAATAGTGCTTCCTCAAGATCCAGCCATACCACTACTGGACATATATCTAAAAGAGGCTCAAATACACAAAAAGGACATTTGCTCAACCATGTTTGTTGCAGCTTCATTTGTAATAGCCAGAAGCTGGAAACAACCCAGATGCCCCTCAACTGAAGAATGGATGCAGAAATTGTGGTACATCTACACAATGGAATATTACTCAGCAATAAAAAATAAGGAAATCATGAAATTTGCAGGTAAATGGTGGGATCTGGAAAGGATCATCCTGAGTGAGTTGTCCCAGAAACAAAAAGACACACATGGTATATACTCACTCATATAGACATACAACATAGGACAAACCCACTAAAACCTGTGCATCTAAAGAAACTAAGCAAGAGGGAGGACCCTATTTCTGGGTCTTATATGTGGTTCCATTGATCCTCCTTTCTGTTTCTATGCCAATACCATGCAGTTTTTATTACTGTTGCCCTGTAGTACAGCTTGAGATCACGAATGGAGATACCTCCAGATGATCTGTTGTTGTACAGGATCGTTTTGGAGATTCTGGGTTTTTTATTTCTCCATATGAAGGTGAGAATCTTTTTTTCAAGGTCTGTAAGAATTGAGTTGGTATTTTGATGGGAATTGCATTGAATCTGTAGATTGCTTTTGGCAGTATGGCCATTTTCACAATGTTAATCCTATCAATCCATGAGCATGGGAGATCTTTCCATCTTCCATCTTTCCATCTCCTTCGATTTCTTACTACTCAATGACAGCTGGGTTAAGGATGAAATAAAGAAAGAAATCAAAGTCTTCCTAGAATTCAATGAAAAGGAAGGCACCACATACCCAAATTTATGGGACACATTGAAAGAAGTGCTCAGAGGAAAATTTATAGCACTAAGTGCCTGCAAGAAGAAATTCGTAACATCACATACAAACAACTTAATGGCCCAACTGAAAAACCTAGAAAAAAAAGAAGCAGATACACCCAAGAGGAGCAGATGGCTGGAAATAATCAAACTAAGGGCTGAAATCAATCAACTAGAAACAAATAAAACTATCCAAAGAATCAATGAAACAAAAAGCTGGTTCTTTGAGAAAATCAACAAGATAGACAAACCCTTAGCCAAACTAACTAAAAAGCAGAGAGAAACTATCCAGATCAGCAAAATCAGAAATGAAAATGGGGACATAACCACAGACACTGAGGAAATCCAAACAATTATTAGGTCATACTACAAAAGCCTATATGCCACAAAATTTTAAAATCTAAATGAAATGGATAATTTTTTGAAAGATTCCATCTACCAAAATTAAGTCAAGATCAGGTAGAAAGACTGAATAGCCCTATATCTCCCAAGGAAATTGAAGCACTCATTAACAGTCTCCCCTCCAAAAAAAAAAAAAAAAAAAAAAAAACAAAAAAAAAAAAACCCTGGACCAGATGTCTTCAGCGCAGATTCTACAAGACCTTCAAAGAAGTGCTAACTCCAATTCTCCTCAAGCTATTCCACAAAAGAGAAACAGAAAGAACACTACCAAACTCATTCTATGAAGCCACAGTCACCTTAATACCTAAACCACACAAAGACCCAACAAAAAAAGAGAACTTCAGGCCTATCTCTCTTATGAACATTGACGCAAAAATACTCAATAAAATACTTGCAAACTGAATCCAAGAACATATCAAACATATCATCCACCATGACCAAGTAGGCTTCATCCTAGGCATGCAAGGGTGGTTCAACATACGGAAATCCATCAATGTAATCCACTACATAAACAAACTGAAGGAGAAAAACCATATGATCATCTCCTTAGATGCCGAAAAAGCATTTGACAAACTCCAACACCCATTCATGTTTAAAGTCTTGGAGAGATCAGGGATACAAGGCACATACCTAAAGATAGTAAAGGCAATATACAGCAAGCCTATAGCTAACATCAAACTCAATGGAGAGAAACTTAAATCAATCCCACTGAAATCAGGGACAAGACAAGGCTGTCCATTGTCCCCATATCTCTTCAACATAGTACTTGAAGTCCTAGCCAGAGCAATAAGACAACTAAAGGAGATCAAGGGGATACAAATCGGAAAGGAAGAGATCAAAGTGTCACTATTTGCAGATGATATGATAGTATCATGAGCGACCCCAAAAATTCAACCAGAAAACTCCTTCAGCTGATAAACACCTTCAGCAAAGTGGCAGGATACAAAAATCAACTCAAAAAAATCAGAAGCCCTCCTATATACCAAAGACAAAAAGGCTGACAAAGAAATTAGGGAAACAACACCCTTCACAATAGCCACTCATAACATAATGTACCTTGGTGTGACTCTAACCAAGCAAGTGAAAGACCTGTTTGAGAAAAACTTCAAGTCTCTGAAGAAGGAAATCGAAGAAGATATCAGAAGATGGAAAGATCTCCCATGCTCATGGATTGGTAGGATTAACATTGTGAAAATGGCCATCCTGCCAAAAGCAATCTACAGATTCAATGCAATTCCCATCAAAATACCAACTCAATTCTTACAGACCTTGAAAAAAAGATTCTCACCTTCATATGGAGAAATAAAAAACCCAGAATCTCCAAAACGATCCTGTACAACAACAGATCATCTGGAGGTATCTCCATCCTTGATCTCAAGCTGTACTACAGGGAAACTTTCATGTTTATATAATTGGACAGCTTCTTAAGTAGGGAATTTTCAAAGAGATGTGGGATTAAGGGAAATGTACCAAATGACATGGTAGTTTCCTACTGTGGTCTTGGTTCTCAAATTTTCTATGTTGTTACTTTGAACTGAGCATTTACTGTCATCCTCATTAAATGTACCTTCACATTCTGATTGATATAATAGGCTGTCAGGGTCTAGGGTTACTTGGAGTATTGAGTCTTTAGGAGCAGGAAAAGAGAAGGAAAGCAGACTTTTTTTTTCATATTTATTTTTTATATTTTTATTATTAATTACACTTTATTCACTTTGTACCCCCCCATAAGCCCCTTCTCCTCCCCTCCTGATCCCACCTTCTCTCCTCCTTCTTCACTCATGACCCTCCCCAAGTCCACTGATAGGGGAGGTCCTCTTCTCCTTCCTTCTGATCTTAGTCTATCAGATCACATCAGAAGTGGCTGCATTGTCATCTTCTGTGGCCTGGTAAGGCTGCTCCCCCCTCAGGGGAAGGTGATCAAAGAGCAGGCCAATCAGATTATGTCAGAGGCAGTCCCTTTTCCCATTACTAGGTAACCCACTTGGACACTGAACTGTCATGTACTACATCTGTGCAGGGGTTCTAGGTTATTTCCATGAATAGACCTTGGTTGGAGTATGAGTCTCTGGGAAGTTCCCTGTGTTCAAATTTTGTGGTTCTGTTGCTCTCCTTGTATGGTTCTCATCCTCTCCAGCTCTTACTATTTCCCACTGTATCCATAAGATTCCATGCACTCTGCTGAACAGTTGGCCATAAGTCTCAGCTTCTGCTTTGATAGTCTTAGTGGCAGAGGCTTTCAGAGGCCCTCTGTGGCAGGTTCCTAGATTGTTTCCTACTTTCATCTTCTTCTGATTACCAACCTATTTGCCTTTCAGGATGGGGATTGAGAGTTTCAGTCAGGGTCCTTTCTCTTGATTAGTTTCTTTAGATGTACAGTTTTTAGTAGGTTTATCGTATGTTATATGTCTATATGAGTGAGTATATACTGTGTGTGTCTTTCTGTTCTGGGACAGCTCACTCAGGATGATCCTTTCTAGTTCCCACCATTTACCTGCAAATTTCATGATTTCCTTATTTTCATTGCTGAGTAATACTCCATTGTGTAGATATTGAAAGGGTTAGGCTAACTTTGTAACCTATATGTCTTCTAAAGCCTATAGTTTTGAGTTTTAGGTCCAGGTTAAGCTAGAACCTCTTAGTGCCTGTCCAGAGAATGGAGGAATGTGACCCTATCTGTGAGGACAGATAAAAAAAAGGCAAGCAAGCAATGACCTTCACTCAGCAAAAGAAGGACCAGACCCTTGTCTTTGAGATAGCATTTCTTAGCAACAAATCTAGACTTCCTCTGAGTAGCTTTTGACCTCCAGACAAAAGTCTGTAGCCCCTAATCTTCAAGGATGAGCTAACCACCCCACCTTCAATTGCAGCTGCATCCACACTTGGCAGGACTGGCCAAGCTTGAGCACCTAAGACTAACCAATTATCTTACTTTATAGCTTCCTCATCCAATCCTAAATAGCCAAGACTGCAACTTCAACTCTCCTCCAATTTTTCTTTTAAAAACCGAAAGGCCTTTGTCTCCCGGTGCCACTCTTTGCTGACCAGCAGGGGTGACCCTATTGTGCAATGGTTAATAAACCTCTTGCTTTTGCAATGAGTCTTGGTCTGGGGGAGTTTCTGGGAAGGGTGTGATCTTGAACTCCTGAGCTGTGAGACCCCAGGTCTTACAATATACCACAATTTCTGTGTCCATTTTTTAGTTGAGCACATCTGGGCTGTTTCCAGCTTCTGGCTAATACAAATAAAGGTGCTACAAACATGGTTGAGCAAATGTCCTTATTGTGTACTTGAGCCTCTTTTGGATATATGCCTAGGAGTGGTATGGCTGGATCTTGAGGAAGTGATATTCCTACTTTTCTGAGAAAGCACCAGATTGATTTCTAGAGTGGTTGTATAAGTTTATATTCCCACCAGCAGTGGAGGACAGTCCCCCTTTCTCCACAACCTCTCCAGCATGTGATGTCACTTAAGCTTTTTCTTAATGGGTTTAAGGTGAAATCTCAGTGTTGTTTTGATATGAATTTCCCTAATGGCTAATGAAGTTGAGCATTTAAGTGTTTCTCTGCCAATCTCTATTGCTCTACAGAAAATTCTCTCTTTAACTCTGTTCCCTATTTTTTAATTGGATTACTTGGTTTGCTGTTTTTCAGATTCTTTAGTTCTTTATATATATTGGATATTAGTCCTCTGTCAGATAAATGGTTGGTGAAGATTCTTTCGCATTTTGTAGGCAGTCATTTTGTTTTGATGACTGTGTCCTTTGATTTACCAGACAATTCCTGAGACTCTTGTCTGAAAACGAGAGGGATTGTGTATGTAAAATGCGAACTGAGGGTCATTAAACTGTTTGACAGCTTTTCCACACTAGAGCTATCAACCCTCTATGAGTAGGGTTGCCTTGTCTGATCTGGTTCAATAGGCAGCTGTGCCCTACTCAGTGAGGAACCCTTCTGGTCTGGGTGTTTTCATTTAAAAAGTTTCTGAAGGGCAGATAAGTGGTTCCATCTTAAATGCCTAGGACACAAGAGCAGCTGTGTTTTCTGCTGTGGTCATCCAGACAAACCCTCTGTATGTAGTGTTAGGGCCAGGACTGCTAGTTCAGTGCAGCCACCTGAGCGCATGGGCTCTGAAGTAGCTGGGTAAACATTAGTTCATGGCTGAGCTTCTGTGCTACATAATGAGTTCCTAAAATGCATGCCTTACAAAGTCATTCTCTGTCCTTTTTTACTGGAATCTTTTCTCCATGTTAAAAGTCATTGTAAAAGTTGTCTACATATTATTTTTACTGACTATATGGGAATTTCATATAATAAACATTATGCTCCTTTTCCATTGTCCCCAGGTTCAAATTCCTACCCTTGTGTTACATTAAATTTTTTTAAATACCTCATTTGAAGTATGTGTTGTTCATCTACTCATTGGAACATGATCAGAGTCTCAACACCAAGCCCCTTAAAGAAAACTGAGTTAGTTCATCTTTATAGCACCCTGGCACAACGCACAAGAAGAAGCCATCAGTCCTGAAGAGCTCTATACTCCATCACCTTGAACACAGAATTTCTTATGTATTAACTTACTATGATTTATTCAATTTGTAGCCCCTCTGCTGCCCACTGCCTCTACTTCTTCCAGCCCCACCCACCCTCCTACTTCTATCCCTATTCCCTTTCTCTGGTTTCCTGATAGGGGAGGTTTTCCTACCCTTCCTATCAGACCCTAGCTCATCAGGCTTCACCAAGGCTGGCTGAATCACCTTTCTTTTTGGCCTGGTTCTTAGAACATTGTTTTCCTTCTGTCCTCAATTCTCTCTGCTTATAACACTCTTTCAACTTCCTCTCCTACTGGCTTCCCAGAGATGTGTGGGGAGGAAGAATCCCATAGGGAAACCCCATTTAAAGCTTGGTGTTTTAAGTTCGCTCTCTCTTCATAATATCAGACTGTGGGTCTCTGTATGAAATCCCATTTGATGCAGAAGGAAGCATCTCTTTGGATCCAAGAATATGTTACTGATCTATCAGTTGAGGGCAGAGAAAAAATATATTTTAATAATAAGAGCTTCGGTTGCTTTAAATTTCGTCACAACAGATGGCCTTTTGGAAGTTTATCTCCCACTGTTAGCACACCTCCTAATAAGTGAATAACTACCATATTTATCTTTCTGCATTTTAGTTACTTCATTTAGGATGATTTCTCCTGGTTCCATACATCTAACTGAAAATATCATGATGTTATTTTCTTAGCTGAATAATACTTCATTATGGAAATATTTCTCATTTCCCGCATAGTAGATTGTCAGTCCTTGGAAGTAATTGGGTCTGCAAACATTGTATTGAATGACAAACTATCAGGATAACTCTGTTCTTTTAGCCTAGAAGTCCCTCCATCTTCTTCTCCTTCCTGGTGATTTGAATTGCAATGTCCCTTAAAGCTCTCTAATTACATGTGGATCCCCAGTGTGGAAATGTCTGGTTGGTGTTAGGAGTTATGGCCTACTTAGATTATATAATTTCTATTTTAGTTACATTAGAGGAGGGTGTGCTTTGAGTTTGATATGCCAAAGATAGTGACCAGACATAACTGAGTCTCTCTTTCTCGGTCTCTGTCACTTTGTATCTTAGTTTTTGTCCGTTGTGGTCTCTCTATTTCTGAGTCTTTCTCTCTGGTTCTTTCTCTCTCTTTCTCTCTGTCTCCCCTCTCTACCTGCCACTTGTGGCTCTGTATGAAAAGCTCTCACTTCTACTAAAGGAGTATAGCAGTATGACTGCTTGATTATGTGTTATCATGGATGATCTCTGTCAAAATATTAGCACGGTCCCAATTAAATGCTTTCTCTTCAAAGATTTGCCTTGGTCAGGGAGCATTTTAACAGTAAGCAATTCATTGACTGAGGCTATATCTGTGCATTTAAAAAAAAAGCAATGGAATCTGTAGTAATGTGAAAGTCATAGGTCAAGGACACGTGGCTTTATTATTGACCACTTGAAAGAAATATGGTGCTGGAGACAAGCCCTGAGAAACTTCTGATCTTTTCTCATAGCCCCCACCCTGCTGCACCTGGTTGACCAACATCTTGCTTGACAGTTACAGAAATGTGCTAACTGCACCTTGACTTCCCAAAACTACTGCAAAATGTTCCAGGCCCTGGGCCAAGAAGATTATGTAACATCCACCCTGCCCCTCCCTGAGCTGAGAGGCTCTAAAGTAGGCCTTTCCAACCTGCCCCTTCCTGAGCTGAGAGGCTCTAAAGTAGGCCTTTCCAACCTACCCCTCCCTGAGTAAAAAGATTCTACACTGCGCTCCTCCCTCGCCCTGCCCCTATCTAAGGTTGGCCTTAAAAGCCGACTTCGGTTCAATAAAATTTGAATCTTGACAAGTGCACATTTGCTTGAGTCCTTCCTTTCTTCCACTCATCTTTTACAGGCTGCGACCCTCTTCGCCCCCACAAATAACTAGGTCCCACGGGTTGGGGCAAGTGGTGCCCAATGTGGGGCTGGAAGTTCTGGAAGTACGGGTCAAGTTGACGGACCCCCGGAGTAAAGACCTTGATCAAGGCAGTTTCTGAGGCTCCCGCTTCGGCACCCAAGGAGCCACAATGCCTGGTGAGTTTCTATTTTACATTTCTGTCCCATAAAGATGGGCCATTCTTTGTCTAAAGAATCCGCTTTTGTAAAGGATTTAAAGGCTTCTCTCAGAGAGAGAGGAATATGGGTTAAAAGAAAAAAGGATTTAATTAAGTTCTTTGTTTTTGTGTTGGACATTTGTCCATGGTTTGTCATTGATGGGCCAGAGATATGCCAAAAAGTGGGACCAGGTTGGAGCTTGCCCTCTCGAGGACCTTAGAGAAAGGGGTCGAGATAAAGATAATAATTATCCCCCTGTCATTACTGTTAATTCCCTAGCTTTTCTCGTTTTTCCCAAAGAAGGCCCTGACTAATTAGACCCTTCAGAGGAGAGTGATTTGAAAGAAGAGCTTCCAGGTACCATAACCCTAACTGGCTGCCTACATTTGGCAGTGCAAGCAAATGTTAAGAGATAGTACATAAAAAAGAGCTGGTACCAAAAAGCCTCCTAAAGTAGAGATAGACCTCATCTCATTAGAAAGTGAGTATTAAACAGAGTCTGGGGAAGAATCTGCTAAGTCTCATAGCCTACTTCTTTTGCGCTGCTTTCCTTCTGCCCAAAACAAAAAAGGCCCCTAGGTGGGCTGAGGCAAAGGGCATGGATGGGAGCTGGAGCCGTAGCATGGTGAGCAGAAGGAATGGGGACTCTACTTGTCTCCTTCCCACTCCCCTACCGAGAGCCAGGCTTTCGGAGAACTGGGTGGATGAGAACGCCCAAACCCTTGGAGTCCTAAGACCTGCCTATGCCAGCTGCAGAGCTTAGCAGGACTGCAATTTACTCCCCACCTCCCACCGGGTTCAGCCAGTGTCAGCTTCAGCCAGCTCTGGAATAGATACCAGAAAGATGGAGCCACTTCTAGTTTTAAAGATTAAATTTTGTTCACTGATAAATTCTGAATTTTTCTAGTTCTGACTGAAAATCATGGTTATGCTCTCTATATATATTTAAATGTTTAAAAAGCAGGTACCGCGGTTGTTTTTTGTCTTTGTCTCTGTGTTTAGTTTTTGTGTGCTGGCTGTGTCTAAATGTTTCTGTGCAATGTTTGTGCGTGTAGTACTTTATGTTCTCTGTTCTAAAAATTCCTCAGAGCCCGAGGTGTCTGTATCTGGGTAGCAAGGTGTGACCAAAGACAGCTGCCAAAGTTCAGGGGGGACGCCCCTAACTTCATCAGTATTTTCAATAAATTTGGCCAGCTGGTTAATGTTTTTTTTTTTTTTTTTGTCTGAATGTCTCTGCGCAGTATTTTTTTTTTGTGTGTCTGAAGTGTGTGCCTATGTGTTTATAATGTGACCACCATATTGGTATGGATAAAAAAAGAGAGAGAGAGAGAGAACCTTGGTCAAATAATTCTCATTTCTTTCTAGGTTAAAAAGATGACTTATTTTAAAATTGGTATTGGTTTTAGAAATTAAATTGCTTGTACTGGTAAATTCTGGTTTTAAAATGTGGTTTTGACTTTTAAGATAATGGTTATGTTTTGTGACTTCTCTCTTACAAAAGCAGAACTTTATTTTGATATAGTAAAAACGGGTTTAAAAATTGTTTAAATGTTTAAGGCTATAATAAAATAAAGTTTATCGGGCATTTGGGTATAACAATGATTTTGGATATTTATTTTATCAATTTTACTAAAGGAAATCCTGCCGTATTGTTTGTGCTAATTGAGAAAATTGCAGTTTTTAGAATGTATCTTATGGAGAGCTGTTTGTTAAGCTGCTTTATGGAAAAACGTTTCCACCCTGTTCTTTACCTCTAGACAAAGAAAAGAGGAAGTTTCACCAAGTTCCTTAAAACTTGTTCTAAGTTCCTTAGAGTTTATGTGACCTTGGACTGTCTTGTCTGCTACATGTTATTTTTAAAAGAATTTGGCAGTTTCAGAACTTTTTGTAATAATGTAACTTGTTTTTGCTTCGCCTTTAAAAAGCAAATCATAGACGCTGGGCTCCAGCAGGATCATGTTAGCATAAAAAGGATTTTGATGAGAATTTTTATGTTGTCTAAAAAGCAAGAGAGAGAGCATGTCTGATTAAGCCAGAAAAAGAAAGCTAGGAACCTGAAGGTATATAGGATGTTGCAGAAGGTTAGTAAATGTATGTATAAAATAACCAGAGAGTAAATATAATAAAAAAAAACCTGTATTTTAAAATATGCTGTAATTCATTTAAAAGGCTGGTGATTCCTCATTGCAAAATGTTTTCTTATGCTTTTTTAAGGGGAAAAAAAATTCTGGCTAATATGTTTGGTATGGCTAAAATAATTTATACAGTTTAAGATTGTTCTGTACTGTTCTGTTATGCAGTTGGTTCTAAAACTTATTTGAGCTCCATATATAGCCAAAGATGACCCTGAACTTTTGGTTGTGTCAGATTGTACACGTGGCTAGCACCATGATCGTTCAGGGATAGAGAGTGTGTGGAGCTGTAGTTTTGCTGCCATATTTGTTCGGGGCTTACAGCTGAGTTCAGTTACACGTGGCCAGCCACCATGCTGGTCTGGAGATAAAGAGGGTAAAGCCATGAGTTTACGATCGTTTTTGTTTAGGTCTGAGGTATGTTCAGTCATCTGATTATTGCTAAATGCAAAGCTTTTTACTGTTCAATTTCAATACAAGTGGTAGGAGCAGCAAGATTTACTAGCCTCTTTATAAACTGTATCTGATTAAAAGGTTTGTTTTAATTTTAGTTCAGAAAGAGCAGATTTAAAGTTATGCTAACAACTACAGTTGGTTAAGATGTTGAGCTATACCTAGTGTCTTTGTTTAGTTTTTTTTTAAGGTTAAGCCTACGATGGGTAACTAAAGTTGCCTTTATAAATCTACTTAAAATATAGTTCTAGATAGCATTCTCTTTTATAGGACATAGTTTAGAACAGATGATAAAAACAGTAACTCAGATATGCTGGCCCTCAAACTTGTCAGAGATCTGAATATGGCATTTTAACATATGTAAGCTTATTATGACAAAGTCCAACCTGTTGATGCATCTTTTCAAGTGTCTAGCACATCTGTGCAAATAACAGAGTTACCTGCCGTTTTAATAAACAGTCTTTAAACATTTTTACAGATAGTGCCTATGTAGCTTAGTCTTTGCCTAGGTTAGAGACTGCAAATTAAATTTAGACATCTTCTCTTGCTAAAATTATTTTTACAAATTCAAAATTTGATACAAAAAAAACCTTTTCCTTTTATATTGGACATTTGCAAGCTCATTCTAACCTTCCAGGACCTTTAACTAAGGTAATTATAAAGCTGACTTGTTTAAACAATGTGTTGTCCTTTTGCCTACTTCCCATCTTGGGGTCAATCTCTGTGGCCTTGTACCTAATCTTATTGGCAAGTGGATGTTACACATATTCCTAAATTTGGTAATTTAAAATATGTTCATGTTTTTATTGACACTTATAGTGGGTTTATATTTTCCACACTCCAAACTTGTAAAGCTGGAAAAAAATGTTATTGCTTATACACTGTCAGCAATTGCTATATTAAAACTTCCAACACAACTTAAAACAGATAATGGCCCTGGCTATGTTAGAAATATGTTTTCAAAATTTTAAGAGTGGGCCCCCAGAGACATAAGCCTTGTGGGATGTTAGGGGATGAGGCACAGGGAAATTCAGGGGTTGCTGTCCTGGCTACTAATAATTGGATGAATTAGGTAGCTGACTTTCAGGTCTGGTCAGTCCTGGCCAGACACCTGAGGAATATCTGATCTTTAATTCACGTTCAGAATCTCCTGCTAGTGGGGATGTGGCTACAGCCAAAGATGGAAGAGCAATTAGCTTCAACCTGTGTCTTCTCTGAGGAGCGAGCCTGAGAGAAGGTCAGGGACTCTTCAGGAGAAGAAGTGAGTCCATTTGGGTTGATTGCTAGGTGATGTTATCTCTCAAGCATAGATCTGGTCATTCTTCTTTGCAGAGTGGAGGTCTTTGCTTGCTCACTTCCTTATCTCTGCCCGAGCAGAGGACCAGGGTCTGGGGTGGTTACATTCTTCTGTACTCTGGAAAAGCACTGTGAGGCTTTAATTAACAAGGGCCTGAAACTAGAAAATATGGACATTCAGCTGTGGAATGTTTCTGGCATATGGATACAGAAAAACAGTTTGCTACTGTCCTATGGAAAAATCATTTGGACAATAAATGGCATGGTCCAGGTCCTGTCCTGATACGGGGCAGAGAAACAGTGTGCATCAATTCTAAAAAGATAGATGCAGCCATATGGTTGCCAGAACGATTAGTAAAGCATATAGATAATAATAATAACACTCATCAGTCCAGGGTAAAAGAATTACCCTGAGAACATATTCCTTTTATATCTCTTTACAGAAATGATGGAAAAAACAAACAAACAAACAAACAAACAAAAAAAAAACAACTGTTTCCATGGGCTGTGATCCTTTGCTTCCAGCTGATATATGTTCATGGTGGACTTAAGCAGCACAGGAATGGGCTCCTTCCCTATCTCCTTCCTTTCCTTGGTCCCCTGCTTATCTTATTGATAATTCTTTCAATAGGACCAGTTCTCTTCAACAAAATTATGGCTTTTATTAAACAGCAGTTTAAGGCCCTAAAGGTACAGCCCATCCAGGTACACTATCAAAGGCTAGAGATGGTCAGCCAAGACTATGAATAGGCCTAATGGTAATCATCCCAGTGAGCTGAACCAGTTAGCCAGTGACAGGTAAGAGAATCCACAGTGGTTTTCTGTTACCCCTCCCCTTTTTTGCCACCTAAGACAGGAGCTCAGCCAATTGTTGCTGATGTATCCAATGATGAATCTGGGGTTGAAGACCCCAGATTCCCACCTAAGACAGGCATGGTTCCCTTGGGATTATAGCCTTGTAAAAATAAAATAAAGGGGACCTTCTGGCACCTTGCTGCCACCTAAATTTTGGCATCTGGCTTGACCAGACTACTGCCCGGATACAATAGTGCATTCCTGGCTGACCTGGAGCTTTCGATAAGATCATCTTCCTGAAATACCTTAAATCTTCCTCTCCCTCAGGGCTTCCTAAGTATCTCTTCTGAGGAACTTTCTAAATTACCATTATTAACACATCTTGGTGGGCCATCCTGTGATTTCTAGTCACTTAGTAACCCTGCCAAAGGCAATTACATTCCTTCTGCTTCTGCCCTTCAATGAAGAGGCCATACATCAAATTAATGCCACTGATTTTCAGGAATGCTGGGTGTGTTACTCACCATGGCCATCCTTCTACGAGGGCATAGCCTTACCATTAGAAGTAATTACAACTAATAATTCTAATGCCTTACGGTGGCAGCACCAAGAGGGAGTCAACCTTACAGTCACACAGGTGTCCGGAATTGGAACGTGCTTATTGGGACCTTCTATGCTTCCCCTGGTGACTTTACAAGAAATTTGCAATATTACTCTTGTAAATTCAACCTTTACATATATTGCTGCACTTAATGGCATTTATTTTGCCTGCTCCACTGGTCTTATTCCTAATCTTGTAAGCTCCACCATTTTAGTCCATAGAGATTACTGTGTCCTTGTATGGCTTTTCCCAAGGCTCACTATACATTCTAAGGATGAGTTCCTTCAGTTTTGGGAAAAGGGGGTACATCCATCTCAAGTTAAATATGAGCCCTTAACTGCCATTACTCTAACTGTAATTCTGGGGCTTGGAGCCGCTGGAGCTGGTACAGGCATAGCCTCCCTAATTACCTCCCAGCAACAATTTAATCAACTCTCCCTAGCAGTGGACAAAGACCTACAAGATTTGCAAAAAGGCTTACAGGACCTAAAGGATTTTATGGTGTCCTTATCTGAGGTAGTTTTACAAAACAGGCATGGTCTAGATTTGGTTTTTCTCCAAGAAGGCGGACTCTGCGCTGCGCTCAAGGAAGAATGCTGCTTTTACACTGACAAAACAGGTTTAGTGCAAAGCAGTATCGATAAGGTTCGCTCCAGTTTGGAGGAACGAAAAAGGAACAGAGAGAAACAAGAGCCCTGGTATCAAAATTGGTTTTCCACATCCCCATGGGTAACCACTCTGCTTCCCAGTCTGCTAGGACCTTTTGTAGGTATCCTTTTGCTTCTTTCTTTTAGCCCCTGGGCCTTTAATCAATTAACAAGCTTTGTTAAGAGTCAGGTGGATTCTGCAATCAAGCTGGTGGGAGTCCATTACCATCGCCTCGCCATGGAAGAGGAGTCTACCGTTGACTTGCCAAAGCACCACAACAACCCCGCATCTCGACCCCTAGACATCACCTCCCTACAAAAATCAACCCGGAGGTGGAAATTCTGGTCCCACCCCTCCAAATAATAACTCAGGTTTCCGTGACCCCTCATATACTATTTGGCTACTAAACATATTCCTTCCAGGATCCTTATGGAGCTTTGATGGTCTTATTGAGAGCAAGATGCGTTACATTTCCACAAAATGAGTGGTCTGGTAAGTCAGAGACGGAACGGGTGGATAAGTCTCGGCCCAACTAAGACAGGGTGACCTCGCCGGGAGGAGGCCGATCCAATGACAGGTAAGGGTCCAGCACTGCCCTTCTAACAGGCTCAGACCCCGTTTGTCCCCCTTGTACTATGGTCAATCTAAATAGCCTTGTCAAAACCAATGGCCTATGAGTGACAATGGTTGAACTACTCTGGGGAACGCTCGCCTCTCTGGTGATAGTTTGCTCCTTTGGATCCAAAATTTTACTCTTAAACAAAAATAATTGGCTGCCAAAATGAGCCCTTCTTTGGGACACCATTATCGGGTCATGGTAACCTCCCTATCCCTGTTCTTGTATACAGAGAAGGGGGAGATGTTGGAGACAAGCCCCAAGAAACTTCTGACCTTTTCTCATTTCCCCCACCTTGCTGCACCTGGTTGACCAACATCCTGCTTGACAGTTACAGAAATGTGCTAACTGTACCTTGACTTCCTAAAATAACTGCAAAGTGGTCCAGGCCCTGGGCCAAGAAGATTCTGTAACATCCACCCTGCCCCTCCCTAAGCTGAGAGGCTCTAAAGTAGGCCTTTCCAACCTGCCCCTTCCTGAGCTGAGAAGCTCTAAAGTAGGCCTTTCCAACCTACCCCTCCCTGAGTAAAAAGGATTCTACACTGCGCTTCTCCCTCGCCCTGCCCCTATCTAAGGTTGGCCTTAAAAGCCTACTTCAATTCAATAAAATTTGACTCTTGACAAGTGCACATTTGCTTGAGTCCTTCCTTTCTCCCACTCATCTTTTACAGGCTGCAACCCCCTTCGCCCCCACGAATAACTAGGTCCCCCGGGTCGGGGCAATATGGGACACTTTCCCTGAACTAAGAGTCTTGGAGACAGAAAATGTCATCTCTTGGTTCTGTGATTTCAACTGTTCATGTAAGCCTATTCAGGCTTTCTCTCCAGCAGGCTGTCCACTTGGCCCTTTAATAAGTGGCTCCTGAAACTCTTAAAGGCTTTCACATGTTGCATGACATCATTCTCCCTCTCAGCCAATCAGCACTTGAGAGAATCATAAAGTCTCCATGGAGATGAGTAAACAAACTTTCCTTATTGTCCATTATCTTTGATCCTGTGCATAAGTGACTTTTTCTTGAGAAACCCAACAAGACTATCTCATTCTGTTATCCATATATCACACCTTTACTCCTGTTTAACTCTGTGACAATGTCAGGTAGGAAATGAACTTTAAGGTTTATTTAATTGGACTTATTCTGAAAGGTTAGAGTTAATTCCTGGGGTTGGGGCAGAATCACAAGACCACATTCCTTTCAAAGCAGAGGGCTAGCCTAGAAGCTAGGGCAGAGTCCCACATTCCTTTCAGAGCGGAGGGCTAGCCCAGAGGCTAGGGCAAAATCACAAGACCACATTCCTTTCAGATAATGGCCAGCAACAGTCCCCACCCAGGTAAACCTCAGGGTGTGACTGGAGTCACATGGCCCCTAAGAACTAGAGTTCAGATGTCTCCCAGGTTAGCCCATCTGTTAGAGTCTTGGTGCCTAAAAATTGACCAATCATTTTAAAGGTCAGACTCCCTAGAGACCATCCCACTTGTTTTTTGTTCCTCTTACCCAATCTTGTAATGCCAAGGCTTCTACTACCCCACTTGAGTTTTTGTTCATTTAAAAACCTTGATCCCCATATATCTTTGTAAAGGGCTGCCACCTGTTTTGAGTTTGTAATAAAAAGACTCTCTTGTGTGTTTTGCAATGGAGTTGATTCCTGTAGATCTTTTGGGGACTCTTGAACTGGGTGTAATAATTCTTAAGTAAGGAAGCTTCAAAGTGATGTTCGATTAAGGGGAATGTACCAAATGATAAGGTGGTCTCCTATTGTTTTGGATCTGAAATTTCATATGTGATTTTGAACTGAGCAGTTAATCACATATTCAATAAAGGTACATTCACATTCTTATTAATATAATAGGCTGGCAGGGTCAAGGATTCCTTGGTGTATTGAGTCTTTAAGAGTGGAAGGAAAATAAAATTTTAGGAGAGGTAATAAATCAGATTCAGCATCAGAAATTGCTTGTGGAAAAACCAAACATTGTAGGTAAGAAAGGGGCAAGAGTTTTCGGTCTTTCTAAAGAAAATATTTAATCAGGATCTGTCAGGATAAATGCTTTGGATATTTCCCACTGCAGTAAAACTACTACAAAACCATGACCAAACACAGGTGTTTATGATGAGTCAGAATGAAGATAGGCAAATGAATGAAGATAGGAGGTCAGAAGGTTTTATATTATACTATGAATTTTAGCTCAAGCATCCTATCTGTAAAGGAAGACTGTAAATCATTAGCAAGACAAACAGGAAGAATTCACCTAAGTGCTTATTTCTAGGGAGGGTTGTAAATCTTTAGCTGACTTGGCTCGAAGTGCAATGACAGCCCCTTGCCTTTTCCTCACTAATTAGCAGCAATAGAACTGCATAAATAGCCACCAGTTTAAAGTTTTGTATTTGCTTTGATTAAAAGCTTTTAGGTCAAGATTTTTTGTAGACACTGCTTTATATCAGGTTGCCCTTTCAATTAAAATGTAAACTTTGTATTGTTGGTAAAAGTCTGAATGTTCTGTGTAGTATGTCAACTTGAAGGTGCTTCTTTATGTAATCACTATATAAGTGTTAGCTTGATTCAGTAAATCGCAGGAGATTCATACACTTGGTGTGTGTGTCTGCCTTTCAATCCACCTACCTGTGTCTAACCTGATATCTGAACCTCTAATTCCCTGCAGTTCTGGGACCCTGGCTACGCCAGTCCACATGGCACCTCCTCCTTCTATTTGAACCTAGCTCATCAGGACTCATCTGGCTGCATCATCTAACTCTGTGGTCTGATTCTCAGGGCATTGTTCTCCTTCTGTCCTCGATTCCCTCTACCTATGACACTCTTCCTGCCTTCTTTCCTGCAGGCTTTCCAGAGCTCTGAGGAGAGGGAGAATTTCATAGGGTAATCCCTTTTTGAGTTCGGTGATTTAATGTCTCTCTCTGCATAATATCAGATTCTGGGTCTCTATGCAAATCTATTTATTGTAGGAGGAAGCATCTCTGTGGATGCCAGAACATGGCACTGATCTATCAGTTGAAGACAGAAAGCAGCATATTTTACTTACAACAGCCTGGGATGCTTGAAAATTTCCATTGGATGCCCTGCCACACAATTCAACTAGCTACCACCCAATACCCCTAGTGGAAGAATGGTTTGGTCACAATAGATGGCCTTTTGGAACTTTATCCCCTATTAATAGGAGAACTCCTAATAAGTGAATACATACCATATTTATCTTTATTTTAGTTACTTCACCCAGAATGATTTTTCCTGGTTCCATCCATTTAGCTGAAAAAATATCATGCTGTCATTTTATTAGCTGAAAAATACTCCATTATGGAAGTATTCCACATTTTTTTCCAAAGGAGATTGTCAGTCCTGTTCTTTAGATCTTGGAATTTGCAGGGACTTTAATCATTGTATTGAATGACAAACTATCAGGATAATTATATTCTTATAGCCTAGAAGTCCCTCCATGTTCTTCTACTTCCTGGTGATTTGAATTGAAATGTCCCCTTGAAGCTCATCTTTTTACATGTTGAATCACCACTGAGGAAATGTCTGGGAAGGGTTAGGAGAAATGGCCTTGTTAGATAACATAATTCCTATTGCAGTTATATTATAGGATGTTGTTGCTTTGGGGTGTCTATGCCAATGAAAGGGACCAGACATAATGGAGTCTCTGTTTCTTGATCTCTGTCACTTTAATCTTTGTTTCTATTAGTCTTGGTCTCTCTATTTCTAAATCTGTCTCTCTAGTTGTTTCCATTGCTGCTTGTGGTGTGAAAAGCTCTCAGTTCTGCTGAAGTAACTACAACAAGAGGACTACTTACTGGTGTGACATCCTGGATGCTCTTTGTAAAATTATAAGCAAGGTACCAATTAAATGCTTTTTATTCAAAGATTTTCTTGGTCAAGGAACAAATTATCATTAAGTAAATCACTGACTGAGGAAATATCTGTGCATTTAACAAATAATAGTGGAATCTATGATAATGTGAATGTCTCATGCCCAGGACATGTGACTTTATTAATGACAACTTGAAAAAAAATATATGACAATTTTGCTGAACTAAGAGTCTTGGGCACAGGAACTGTCATCTCTGGGTTGTGTGCTCTCAGCTGCCCTGATGTAGGGCTTCTCAGCCTTTTTCTCTACCAAGCTGTCCACTTGGACCTTTTAATAACTGGTTCCTGAAACTCTTACTGGCTTTCACTTTTTTCATGACATCATTCTCCCTCTCAGCCAATTATTCTACTGCAACCCAGTCCCCCTAGTGGAAGATTTGGTCACAGTAGATGGAATATTGGAACTTTATTTCCCACTATTAGGAGACCTCCTAAGAAGTGAATATATACCATTTGTCTGTCTGCATTTTAGTTACTTCATACAGAATAATTTTTCTTGGTTCCATCCATTTGCCTGAAAATATCATGATGTCATTTTCATAGCTGAATAATACTCTGTTATAGAAATATTTCACATTTCCCCTAAGGAGATTGTCAAGCCTGTTCTTTAGTCCTGGGAAGTTGCTGGGACTTTAATCATTGTATTGACTGACAAACTTTCAGTATAACTATATTCTTTTAGCATAGAAGTCCCTTCATCTTCTTTAACTTCCTGGTGATTTGAATTGTAATGTCTCCTTAAATCTCATCTATTTACATGTTGAGTCCTGGTGAGGAAATGTCTGAGAAGGGATTGGAGGTATGGCCTTATTAGATAACTTAATTCTGTTTGGAATTTTATTATAGGAAGGGTGTGCTTTGAGATTGATATGCCAATGAAAGTGACCATACAGAAGGGAGTCTCTGTCTCTAGGTCTCTGTCACTTTATATCGTTGTTTCTATCAGTCTTGGTCTCAATATTTCTGAATGTGTTTTTCTAGCTCTTTTGCTCTCTTGCTTTCACTGTCTCCCTCTCTCTGCCTGCTTCTTGTGAGTCAGTATGAAAATTTCTCAGTTCTGCTGAAGGACTACAACTAGATGACTGCTTGCTGACATGGTATCCTAATATTTCCTGTAAAAATGTAATGCAAGGTTCTAGTTAAACACTTTTTGTTCAAAGATTTGCCCTAGTCAGGGAGCAATTTATCATTAAGTAAATCACTGACAGAGGAAATACCTGCATTTAACAAATAATAATGGAATCTGTGATAATGTGAAAGTCAAGAGAATTTATTAATGACTACTTGAAAGAAATATGGGACACTTTTCCTGAACTAACAGTAATTCCTGGGATTGGTTTGTGTGAAAGAAAGATCAGTGTCTGAAAAGGAGATTAGAAGGGCAAGATGATATATAACAGCTGGTGCTATTCCACACTAGTGTTGGCAACCCTCTATGAGTAGGCTTGCCTTGGCTGACCTGGCTGTATATGAAGCTGTATCCTACTCAGTGATCAGTGAGAAAGTTTCCTGATCTTGAGGTTTACTGTTAAAACTGAGCCATCAGGACAGAGAAATGGGTCAGTGTTATATACTTAGGATATAAGAGCAGCTGTGTTACCTGCTGTGTCTTCCAGACAAACCCTCTGTAAGTAGTTTTAGTGCCAGGACTGCTTGCTAAATGTTTACGTGACCTCATTGGGTCTTACAGAGCTGGGCAAGAATTCTCTGCTAAACAATGAGTTCCTGGAAAGAATGCCTTACAAAGTCAAACTCTACAGTCCTTAGAAGAATCATTTATCCATCTTAAAAGTCATTGTAAAAGTCAACAGTATTTTATTGCTCATGTCAGAATTTCAGATTATATAGATTATAGTATTTTTCCATTATTCTCAAATTCAAATTCCTATGTGTCACAATATTTTTTTCTTTAAAATACATCAATTGAAGTAAGCGTTGTTCATGTACTCATTGGAAAATTATCAGAGTCTCAGTGCCAAGTCCCTTAAGGAAAACTGAGTTCATCCTTGCTGCACACTGGCACCATCCCCCAAGAAGAAGTCATCAATCCTTAAGAGGTCTATACTTCATCACCTTGATGACAGATTTTTTATGCATTTATTTATTATGAATTGTTTACTTTGTATCCCCACTGCTACCCCCTCCCTATTCTCCTTCCAGTCCCACCCACCCTCCTTCTTCTATCCATATGTCCTTTTTCTATTTCCCTAATAGGGGAGGTCCTCCTCAACCTTCTATCTGACCCTAGGTTATCAGGTCTCATCAAGCCTGGCTGCATCATATTCCTTTGCATCCTGATTCTCAGGGAATTGTTGTTCTTGTGTGCTCAACTGCCTGTATTTATGATCCTCTTCCTGCCTCCTCTCCTGCATGCTTAGCAGAGAACTTAGGGAAGGTAGAATTCAAAGAGGAATCTCATTTAGATAGAGCTGGATATTTCAAGTTCTCTTTCTGCATAATGTTGGACTGTGGGTTTCTGTTTGCAATCCCATTTGAGCAGATGGAAGCATCTTTGTGGATGCAAGAACATGGCACGATCCTATCAGTTGAGGTCAGAGAGCAACATATTTTAATAACAACAGCCTCTGTTACTCGACAATTTAAAAGGATGCCAGGCCCAACAACTTAAATAACTGCCATCCTATCCAACTAGTGGAAGAATGGTCTGGGTGATGATACCTTATTGGAACTTAATACTCCACTATTAGGAGACCTCATAGCAAGTGAATACATACCATATTTGTCTTTCTGCCTTTTTTAGTTACTTCAACCAGGATAATTTTTCCTGGTTCCATCCATTTGCCTGGAAATATTGATTTCATTTTCTTAGCTGAAAAATACTTCATTATAGAAATACTCCACATTTTTCCCCGAATGAGATTGTCAGCCCTTTTCTTTAGTCTTTATAAGTTGCTGAGACATAAATCATTGTATTGAATCACAAACTTTCAGGATAACAATGTTCTTTTAGCCTAGAAATCCCTCCATCTTCTTCCACTTCCTGGTGATTTGAATAGCATTGTGCTCTTGAAGCTCATGTATTTACATGCGGAGTCCCTGATAAAGAAAAATCTGGGAAAGGTTGGGAAGTATGGCCTTGTTCAATAATATTATTCCTATTGGAGTTATATTGTATTCAGGTGTGCTTTGAGTCTGATATGTCAAAGTAAGTGACCTTACAGAATCGAGTCTCTGTCTCTTAGTCTTTTTCTGTTTATTATTTCTCTTTGTTTCTATGGGTCTTGATCTTTCTACTTTTGAATATGTCTCCCTAGCACTTTCTCTCTCAATCTCTCTCATTGTCCCTCTCTCTGCCTGCTCCTTTTGGTTTAGTATGAAAAGCTCTCAGTTCTGATGAAGGACTACAATAAGATGTCTGCTGGATGATGTGACATTCTGGATTGTCTCTGTAAAAATATAGGCAAGGTCCCAATTAAACAGTTTTTTTTTTGTTTGTTTAAATATTTGCCTTTGTCAAGGACCATTTTCACAGTAAATAATTCACTGACTGAAGACACATCTGAGGATTTCAAATAATAATGAAATCTGTGAAAATGTGAAAGTTACATATCAAGGCCACCTGACTTTATTAATGAACACTTCAAATAAATATGTGATCATTTTCCTTAACTAAGGATCTTGTACACAATAACAACATCTCTGGTTTGTGTCCTTTCAGCTGACTACATTTGAGGCATGTATGACTTCTCAGCCTTTCTCTCAAGCAGTCTGTCCACTTGGTCCTTTTAATAACTGCCTCTTGAAACTCTGACTGGCTTTCACCTGTTTTATGATATTATCCTCCCTCTTAGCCAATCAGCACCTGATAGAATCTTGAGGTTTTCATGGAGATGAGTAAAAAAATTTTCCTCACTGTCCAGTATCTCTGTTCCTGTGCATACCTGCCTTTTTCTTGTGAAAACCAATAGTCCTTTATCTAATCTCTTTATCCATATCCCACACCTTTACAAACCCTGTTTAGCTCTGTGACAATGTCAGGTAGGAAATTAAACTTTAATCTTACTTTATTTAATTGGACAACTTCTTAATGAGGAAGCTTCAAAGTGATGTGGGATTAAGGGGAATGTACTGAATGACAAGGTGGTTTCCTACTGTGGTCTTGGATCTGAAATTTTCTAGGATGTGATTTTAAACTGAGCAGTTACTCATGTACTCACTAAATGTACCTTCACATTCTTATTGATATAATAGTCTGGTAGGATCTAGGGTTTCTTGGGGTATTGAGTCTTTAAGAGTATGGAAAAGAGAAGGAAACCAGGCAATTCCTGGGACTGGTTTGGCTGAAACAGTAAAAGTTCGGTGAGTGGTAAAGGAGACCTGAGGGGCAATAAACTATTTAACAGCTGGTGCTAATATGGTCATTTCATAATACCATTGTTATATCATAACAGCATTGTGATGTCAGAATAGCATTATGACATCACAATACCATTGAGATTTCAAAATTCCATTGTGATGTCATGCCACAATCATGTCATGCCAAAATCATGTGAATTTATAAGAAAATTGTGATGTCATAATAGCATTTAAATGTCATATGATTGTGATTTCTTAATAACTTTTTTAGGTCATAATCTCATTGTGGCATCATAGTAGCTTTGTTATATCATAACATTTTGATGTCATATTAGCATATTAGCTTTGTGATGTCATAATAGCATTGTGAAGGCTTAACACCACTGTGTTGTCATAACATTGTGATGTTCTAATAACATTGTGATGTCATGACATCATTGTAATGTCAAAAATCTATTGTGAAGTCATACCACAATCATGTCATAATAGCATTGCAGTGACATTCCAATATGATGTCATTATAACATTTTATTGTCGTGATGTGATGTTATAATACCATTAATATGTCAAAATGACATTGTGATGTCATAATACCATTGTGATATGATAATACTCATGTGATGTCAAGATATCATTGTGATGTAATAACTGCATTGTTATGTTATATTATTGTTATCTTATAATTCCATTGTGATATCATACCATATGATGATGTAATAGCAGATGTCCTAATAACATTGTGAAGTCATAATAGCACTGAGATGTCATGACATCCTTGTGATGACATAATACTATTGAGATGTCATAATAAAGTTGTGATGTCATAATATCATTGTGATGATTTGTCATACCATCGTTGGTATAATGATCTTTTGAAATGTATACACCTCACCCTTGTGCATTCAAATGCTGATTTCCACCCCCAATCTCTATTTTCAACCCAGATATTGCATTGTATAATTGTTCTAACCCTCCTGTCTCAACTTTGTGTAAACAAGACCAATCAACTAGCTACAATGTTGAGTGATGGGAGGAGCCAGAGAGCAGGAAATGGGTGGGAGGAGCCAGAGGACATGAAAAGAGTGGGAGGAGCCAGAGTGCAGGAAATGAATGGGACGAGAGAGTGCGAGGGCGAGGGAGCAGAGCTTGGAGAGCAAAACTGGAGGAGAGGTCTTAGAACAGCATGGAGAGGATGAACCAGACCTAAGACATCACAAAAAGCAAGTATAATGAGTAAAATCTAAATGTTAGGAAACTGTGAGATTTTAGGAGACAGTAACTATTAACAAGCATTGTGTTCTAATTTAACTAAACAAACCTAGTCTTTGTGTGGTAAATTGGTTATACCGCTGTTTAGGATTAACACAAGCATTAATAAATGATAAACCAATAGTAAATATTAATCATCACCTACAACACACCATTGTGAAGCCTTTATACAATTGTGATGTCATAACATCATTTCAATGTCATCATTGTGAAGATACAATAGCATCATGATTTCATAATAGCATTGTGATGTTAAATTATCATTGGGATGTCATAAAACCATTGGGATATCATGACAACATTGTTATGTCATGATACCATGGTAATGTCATAATACCACTGGGAGCTCCTCATAGAATTCTAATGTCATACTATTGATGCCATAATACTGTTGTGATATCTTGATATCATTGTGATATCATAAAAGCATTCAGATGATATAATAGTATTTTAAGGTCATAGTGCCACGGTGAAGTCAAAATTCAATTGTGATGTCATACCACAATGATGTTGTAATAGCATTGTGATGTCATAATATGATTGTGATATGATAAAAACATGATTTTATTATAGCATTGTATGTCATAATTGCATTGCTTTGTTATAGTATTGTGATGTTATAATTCCATTGTGATATCATACCATATGAGGTCATAACAGCATTATGATCTCATAATAGCATTGTGATGTCATAATTCCAGTGATGTTATAATATCGATGTGATGTTATAACAGCATGTTGAAGTCATAACCCCATTGTGATGTCATCATAGCATTGTGATATCATAATAGCATTCTGATGTCAAAATTCCATTCTGCTCTTATACCAGCTGATTTTATCAATGAATTCTTGAAAGAAATATGTGACACTCTTCCTGAAATAAGAGTCTTGGACAGGAAATGTCATCTCTGGGTTGTGTGCTATCAGCTGCTCATATTGACACATGTAGGGCTGTTCAACATTTCTCTACCAAGCTGTGTCCTACACAGTGGTCATTGAGGAACCCTCCTTGTCCTGGGCCTTCAGGACTGAGAAATTGGTCCATGTTATATGCCTAGGACACAAGAGCAACAGTGTTTCCTTCTATGATGCTCCAGACAAACCCTCTAAACTTAGTGTTAGTGCCAGGACTGTTTGTTCAGGGGAATCTTTTCTCCATTTTCACAGTCATTGTATAAGTTGTCAACATATTATTTTTACTGATTATGTGGGAATGCCATATAATATTTCTATTCCTCCCAGATAATTCTGACACGCGTAACAGTAATTATTATTTTTTATTTAAAATACATCAATTGAAGTAAGTGTTGTTCATCAACTCATTGGAACATGATCAGAGTCTCAGTGATAAGTTTCTTAAAGAAAACTGAATTCAAATTTGCTGCACCCTGGCTCCACCCCCAAGAAGAAGCCATCAGACCTGAAGAGCTTTATACTTAATAATCTTGATCATAGATTTTCTTGTGTATTTATTATGATTTCTTCACTTTGTAACCACTCTACTATCACCTCATCTTCTTCTCCCAGTCCCACTCACCATCCTTCTCCTACCCTTAGGCCCTTTTTCTAGTTCCCTGAGAGGGTAGGTCCTCCTCCCCCTTCTATCTGACCTAGCTTATCAGGTCTTATTGAGGCTGGCTGCAGCAACTTCTTCTGCGGCCTGATTCTCAGGACATTTTTTTCCTTGTTTCCTTAATTCCCTCCACTTTTGACAATCTTCATGCCTCTTTTTCTTCAAATTTGCAGGTAAGTAGTGGGAACTGGAAAAGATTGTCCTGGTTTAGCTATCCCAGAAGCAGAAAGACACACTCACTCATATAGACACATAATATAGGACAAACCTACTAAAATCTGTGCATCCAAAGAAACTAATCAAGAGGGAGGCCTTTGGCTAAAATGATAAATTCCCATCCCGAAAGGCAAAGAGGATGGGCATAAGAAAAAGGAGAAAACAGGAAACAAGTTAGGAGCCTGCCCCAGAGGGCCTCTGAAAGGCTCTTCCTTGCAGACTATCAAAGTAGATGCTGAGACTTATGGCCAACAGTTGGGCAGAGTGCATGGACTCTAATGAAAGAAATGGGAAATAGTAAGATCTGGAGAGGACAGGAGCTCTGAAAGGAGAACAACAAATCCAAAAAATCTGAGCACATGGGTCTTTGCTGAGACTCAGAATCTAACCAAGTACCATGCATGGAGATAACCTAGAACCCTTGCACTGATGTAGCCCATGGTAGTTTAATGTCCAACTGGGTTCCACAGTAATGGGAACAGAGACTGCCTCTGACATGAACTGATTATCCTGCACTTTGATCACCTCTACCTGATGTAGGAAAAGTCTTACCAGGCCACAGAGGAAGACAATGAAGTAACTCCTGATGAGATCTGATAGACTAGTATTAGAAGTAAGAAGAGGAAGTGCCCCCCTATCAATGGACAAGGGGAGGGGCATGCATGGAGAAGAGGGAACAAAAGTGGGATGGGGATGGGAGAAAGAAAGGGTTTATGGAAAGATACAAAGTGAATAAATTGTAATTAATAAAAAATATTAAAGAGATATAATTCCTTTTGGAGTTATATCATGGAACTGGAGAGCTTGGAGAGTGATAGGCTAATAAAAGTGCCCAGACAGATGTGAGTTTCTCTCTCTCTCTCTCTTGGTCTTTGTCAATTTATATCTTTTTCTGTTGGTCCCATTCTCAATATTTCTGAATAGGTCTCTCTAGCTCTTTCTCTGTCTTGCTCTCTCTCTCTCTCTCTGCCTGCTGCTTGTGTTTCAATATGAAAAGCTCTCAGTTCAGCTGAAAGGCTTCAACAAGTTGAATGCTTGCTGATGTGATATCATCGATTGTCTCTGCAATAATATAAGCAAGCTCCAATTAAATGCTTTTTGTTCAAAGATTTGACTTTGTCAGGGAGCACTTTCCCACGAACTGACTGACTGTATTTTTGCAATAATTGACTAACTGAGGATACATTTGTGTTTATAATAAATAATGTGTAATAATGCGAAACTCACATGTTAAGGACTAATGACTCTATTAATGACTACTTGAAAGAAATATGTGACAGCTTTCCTGAACTAAGAGTCTTGGAGACAAAACTAACATCTCTGGGGTGTATATTTTCAGCTGTACAGATTAAGGCATGTGGGGATGCTCAGCATTTCACTCAAGCATGCTATCCACAAGGGCCTTTTAACAACTGGCTCCTGAAACACTTACTGGCTTTATCTTGTTTCATGTCATCATTCTGCCTATCAACCAATCAGTGCCTGAGAAAATCTTGAGGTTTCCATGAAGATGAGCATACAAACTTTCCTCAGTGTCCAATATCTCTGATCCTGTCCACACGTGAATTTTTCTTAGGAAACCCAAGAAGCCTTTATCTCATTCCTTTTTCCAGATCCCACGCATTTACTCCTGTTTATCTCTGTGACAATATCAGGTAGAAAATGACACTTTAATGTTTTATGAAGCCATGAAAAATGGTCTCACATATCAATGCCATTATGACATCACAATGATAGGACATCACAATGTTGCTATGATATCACAATGGTATTATGACATCACAAAGGCATCATGACATCAAATGCTATTAGGACATTAAAATGGTAATATTACAAATTTATTATGACGTCTCAATGGTATTATGTCAGAACAACTGTGTCATGACATCTCATTGCTTTTATTGCATCAAAAGAGTATTGTGAAATAAAAATGTTATCATGATATCTCAATGGAATTATGACATCACCAAGATATTTTGAAATTATTGTGGTATGAAATCACAAGCAAATTTTGAAATCAGAATGACATTATGACCTCAAAATGCTATTATGACATCACAAACTTATTATGAATTCACAATGGTATTATGTCTTCACAATGGTATTATGTCATCAAAATGCTATTATGACATCAAAATAGAATGAAATTCCAATACCATTATGACATCACAATGGCATTTTGATATCACAGTGATATTATGAGATCTCAGTGCTTTTATACATTAAAATAGTATGGCATTTCAATGCTATTACGACATCACAATGATAAGACATAAAAATGGTCTTATGATATCACAATGGAATTATGAAATCACAAGGGCTTTATGACATCAAAATGCTATTATTACATCAAAACACTCTTATGACATCACAATCATATTTTGACAGCACAATCTTATTGTGCCATCACAAATTTATTATGACATCTCAATAGTATTATGTCATCACAAGGGAGTCATTACATATAAGTGCTTTTATGACATCACAATGGTGTTATGAAATAAAAACGGTGCCATGAAATCCCAATGGTGTTATGACATTCCAATGGTATTATGACAATATTATGATACATCACAATATTATGATATTCCAATGCTTTTATAATATGAAAATGGCATTATGATATCGCAGTGCTATTATAACATGTAATAAAATTATTACAGGACAATGGTAAAACATCCCAATGCTATAATATCCTCACAGTAATGACATTACACTGGTATTGTAACGTCACAATGGTGTTATGACTTCACCATGGAATTATGAAATCACAATGCTATTATGACCTCAAATGCTATTATAACATTACAAAGGCATTATAACTTCACAATGGTCTTATGACATATCAATGCAATCATGACATCACCATAATATAACACCTACATGCTATTATGACATCAATGCTATAATGTCTTCAAAATGATATGACATCACAATGCTATGTTGACATCAAAAAGGTATTATGACTTCATAATGGTATTATGACCTCACCATTGTGTTATGACATCACATTGGTATTACAGCATGACTGTGGTATGACATCACAATGGAATTTTGACATCAAAATGCTATTATGACTTCACAACTACATGACTTCACAGTGCTGTGATGATATCACAATGGTTTTATGATATCCCAATGCTATTATGACATCACAATGCTATTACTAGAGTACAATTATATGAAAGCACAATGCTATTATGACATCACAGAGGTTTTTTGTTATCAAAATGCTGTTATGACATCACAATATTTTGATATCCTAATGGTATTATCCTTTCACAATGTTCTTATGTCATCACAATGCTTTAATGACATCATGATTCCATTCTGACATCACAATGCTTGATGACATACAATGCTTTTAAGACATGATTGTGTTATGATATCACAATGGAATCATGATATTACAATGACTTTACAATGATATTAAGACATCTCTATGCTATTATGATATTACAATGCTCTTATGACCTCAAAATACTATTATGATATCTCAATGTTATTATGACATCACAATGATAGGAAGTCACAATGCTATTTTGACCTCACAAAGATATTTTGACATCACAACGCTATTATGATATTAAAATATTGTGACATCTCATTGGTATTATGATTAAACAATGTTATTATGACATGAAAATGCTGTCATGGCTTTGCAACGATATTTCAACATGATTGTGTTATGACATCACAATGAAATTTTGAAATAAAAAAAGCTATTATGACTTCAAAATGATATCAGGACATCCAATGCTATGACGAAATCACAATGCTATTATGACATCACAATGGCATCATGACATGAAAATTCATCATGATATCCTTATGCTATTATGATATCACAATGAGTAGGTGCTGATTTCTAAGAAAGAGAATTATGACAGGAAAAGGTGAAAGCCAGTAAAATTTTCTGGACTCAATTATTAAAAGGGCCTGTGGCTCACGCTACCTTCTCACCAGCAAGAACGACACAGCACACACAGGATCCTTCTGCAGTAAAGCTTTAATGCATCTTGAGAGGGAGAGCATAAGCTTACAGCGAAACGAAGACCCCAAATGGCAGATACCCATCCCTTATATAGGAAACTGTCCTCTGCCTAGGATGTGTCAGTCCCTGATTGGCTGTTGCTCATCAGGCAAGATGACGAATCATCCCCTGATTGGCTGCTCACCCATCATCCCATATGTCGCCCGGGCTGGGCTCATGAAACGGTTTACCGGTTTTAAGGGCGGAAACCAGCGCCATGGCAACCAAACCCTGGCTCTCCACATCTCCCCCTTTTTTTATTTTGTTTGAACAGTAAGTTTCCTACTGTCAATACAGCATTATGCCAGAAAGCAAACTTCTGAGCCTGGTGGAAGACAATGCTTCAGCCGTTGCCTGTCATTGGAGCAACCTCCTCACTGCGAGGCTGTCCTGTCTTAGGTCCGTGAAGACTTATTTGCACTCTTCCGTCACTGACTTTCCAGATCATCTGGCAAGAGAAATGTGATTTACACCCATCCCCGTGCAATGGGAAACAGATCCCCAGGGAGTGCAAGGGCTGTAAATCCAGACTGTGGCATGTGCTTGCAAAGACAGAGGCAACCTTGTCAAACATTAATTTTTAACCAAATATCAGGGGAGGTGCCTTGCTCCAGAGCAGCTAGCGCCTGTACGATCACCACCTTGTCACATTTTTGTTGGGTTTTGAGTTTACAGAACAACCAGAGGACAAATATTAAACCACAGCAAATCGTAGCTCCAAATAATCCAACCCCAACCCATTCTTTGAAGAAGGAGAAAGCCGAAGATATCCATGACGAGAGTCCCTCTGTAAGCGACAGGTCCTGGCGTGTGGAATTGACCTGGATACTGGCAGTTCTTAATTCTCTTAAGGTTTGTTCAAATTCTGCTGTCCAATTCTGTAAAATAAATTGATAAAGACTCTTTGACAGATTAGCTGCCCTGGTGAAATTTTCATACTGGACGGAAGTAACACACAATCCGGGAAGGTTTTGTTCACATCCTAATTGGGCCAATTGCCACAACACATCTATTTGTTCTTGAACTAAGTCAATGCGCTGGTTTACCAACCTGAGGCCACCTTGTATTTGAGTATTGGCTGAATTTTAGCGGTCTAAAGCCACAGACACAGATGCAGACAAGTCATTGACTGTCTGTACTGTCTGGACAGAAGTGGACAGAGCCATGGCCGAGGCTGTGACTGAGGCTGCCACCGCAGCGGTGGCGACGATGCCCACAATGATGGCTGATATGCCAAAATCTCTTTTTGTTCTAAATAATGTCATTCTCCCAGCGACTTTCATGGGGACAGGTACAAAATGGGGCATGCGAGTGACCAGAGCTATAGGATACATCAACGTGGTACTATTGCTGACTATCCAAATAAAAGGGGGCCAAACACACACAGGAGAAGGAGGGTAGGCCTCTGAGGCAAAGGGTTTATACTTGACCTCATCCATGGTCCATTTTGATGATCCTGAACTTTGACCCCTGCCCAAGGCACCACCAAGTGCGCCCTTCCAGTCGTATTCCAACTGTCCTTGTTCTCCCTTTTCTCCTCTAATCATAACAATGGGTGTAAGATCTGTGCAACTTTCATTAACTCCACACAGGAACCATTGATCAAAAGGGTTTGAATTAACAGTATCAAGAGACTGGTTTAGAAAACTCCCTCCCAGGCTAGATGAGAAGGAGAATATGTCTGGGACAGCCCACACTGTTTCTCTGGATTGACATCCAGTCCATGGCAAAGCGAGATTTTTTGTCGGTGTTCCTCTACAAAAAGGGGCCATTTTTGGTTGATTTGGCGCAACTTGAGAGTCGACCTTTTGTGGCATGGCAGGCCACCATCCATAGAGGACGGAGGCGTTAGCCACTATTTTTCCTTTATCTCCCCAGTGGGCTTCCTTTTGCCATGCTGCTGATTGATTTCTTAAGGCTATACAATCTGAATTTAAATCAGCGTCCTCCTGGTCATTATATACAATAAAGCAGAGGCTCACTTTTAATGGTATAGATCTATTCTCTTTTAGCTGTTGAATCTGTGTATCTTTTGGTAAATAAGCAAGGCCCAATTCTTTGCTGGTGGAGAAGAACCTGGGGAAGACCTGTGCATTATACATCACCGGCATCAGGAGTGGGAATGTCGACATGATTTCCCAATGGTGTTCCCCTTTCGTGAGAGTCACCATCTGCATCATTATAACAAGAAGTATCCACATTCTCATCATCTGTCCTCTTGGTTGATTCCACAATCCTCCTAGTAAGTCTTTCAGGTACCCAGAATGGATTGTCTTCACCCTGGAAAAACACAAACAGCTCCCCTGGATCTTATAAGAATAGGATCCGGTCCTTTCCATGTGTTAGTCAGAACATCTTTCCATTTAACCATCTCTTTTGGCCTAATAGGCTCTGAATAATGTCTTTCTGCCACAGTATGGCCTTTGTCATCCAAGTTTAAAAAATTTAGGGTAAAGAGTGTCATGGAGATGGCCACTCTTGGTACTGAGGGAAGAACATCCTCTACTCCCCCTTTTTGTTTTATTAAGTAAGATTTGAGTGTGCGATGTGCACGTTCTACAATCCCTTGTCCTTGAGGGTTGTAGGGAAGGCCAGTCAGATGAGTCATGTTCATCTGATGACAGAACTGCTGAAATTTTTGTGAAGTATATGCAGGTCCATTGTCAGTCTTGAGAGTCTTAGGCGTTCCCCAGGCACTCCACGCCTCAAGGCAATGTTGTATCACATGTGAGGCTTTTTCTCCTGTCAGTGGTGTAGCAAATATAATGCCTGAGCATGTATCAATGGAAACATGCAGGTATTGAAGTCTTCCAAAAGAAGAGACATGAGTAACATTAATTTGCCAAATCTGTAATGGTCTTACGCCCCGTGGGTTTATCCCTACATGGGGTACGGGTAGAAACTCAACAATTTTTACATTGAGTCACAATATCTCTGGCTTCCTTTCTGGTTATAGAAAAGCGGCGGCAGAGAGTCTCAGCCATTACATGGAAGCGTTGATGAAATTCTTTTGCTGCATCAGCCTGGGAGGACAGTGCAATAGCTACAATTTGAGTAGCTTTATCTGCCAAATCATTGCCCCGGGACATTGGACCTGGAAGGCCCGAATGTGCCCTGACATGGGTAATGTATATGGGAGTTCTTCTATTTTGTAAGGTCAGTTGTATTTGCTGAAGAATAGAAGCGACTTTACTAGAGGGCTTAATAACTCCCGCGGCCTCCAATAGGTTAACTGCATTAACCACATAACAGGAATCTGACACTATGTTTAAGGGCTCTGAGAAGGCTTTTAGAACTTCTAGGACCACCAAACACTCTACCACTTGAGGTGAGGTTTCTTTATAGTCTTTAGAAAATACCTTATTATTAACCACATAAGCACCAATTCCAGTTTTTGAACCATCTGTATATACTATTATTCCATCTTTAAGTGGGGACTTAACTGTCATTTGTGGAAACACCACAGCTTGATTTAATGCAAATTGTAAAATAGGATGTTTTGGATAATGATTATCAATTTGTCCTGCAAAGGAGGTAATCAAAACAGCCCAATCATTAGAAGTGGCTGCTAGGGTTTGAACTTGTGCAGCAGTATAGGGTACAATTAGGAGTTTGGGCTCTTGCCCAAAATGGGTAATTGCTGACTTTAATCTTTTAAGGGCTAATTGTGCAATGGCATTGGGATACCAGTCTATAATCTTAGCAGGAGATGCATTTGGATGGGTCCATAATAGTGGTCCATCTTGCCATAACACAGCAGTTGGCAGCTGAAATGTCTTAAAGACACATAAATCAAAAGACCGTGTATTATCAATGCGTCGTAATTGTGCGTTTTGTAAAGCTATTTCCACTTTTTGCAGGGCTTGGCTAGCTGCAGGAGTAAGACTCTTGGGAGAGGAGATATGAGGATCTCCCTCCAGGATATCAAACAAAGGCCTTAATTCAGCAGTAGGAATTTTTAAGAAAGGTCGAAGCCAATTAACATCTAACAATTTTTGAAAATCATTTAAGGTACGGAGAGATCTCTCCTTATTTCTACTTTTTGAGGTACAATTTTTGTAGGGGACACTATGGATCCCAAGAATTGTCCGGTATCTGCAATCTTCACTTTGTCTATAGCAACATGTAGTCCCCATTGTTTTAAGATTTTTAGCAGAAAAGAGTAGGCCTCTTGAAGCATTGTCATATCTTTATGGCATAAAAGAATATCATCCATATAGTGAAGCAAGATTAACGAAGGATATTGCTCTCTTAACGGCAGCAATGCTTCTTGAACATAAAGTTGACATATAGTGGGACTATTAGTCATTCCCTGTGGCAGGACTTTCCATTGATAGCGCTTATTAGGCTCTGCGTGATTAATAGAGGGAATGGTAAAAGCAAATCTAGGCCTATCTTTGGGAAACAGAGGTATGGAAAAAAAGCAATCTTAAATATCTACAATAATTAGGTTCCAGCCTTTAGGTAGGGCCGATAGCATAGGAAGGCCTCTCTGTACGGGACCGAACACATTCATTTGTTCATTAATGGCTCTCAAATCATGTAACAATCTCCATTTGCCTGATTTTTTCTTAATCACAAAAATTGGAGTGTACCATGGAGATGTAGATGGTTCAATGTGACCCAAATTTAATTGTTCTTTTACTAGCTGAGTCACCGCTTCTAGCTTTTCAGAGGATAGAGGCCATTGAGGAACTCATACAGGGTCCTCTGTTTTCAAAGGTATGGGTCGTGCTGCCCCAATGGCCCCTAGGAAAAACCCAAACCTTGTCTGGCTTGGTTTCCTGTGGGTGCAATAGGTTCTATCCTTCCTCGATTACCCAATCATTTTCCTATTTTGTACCCCATCTTTGACATAATGCCTTTTGCTTGTGATGAGTATCTCCCAGAAGGGGCCATTGACTAGCTTTATGATATCCTTTGCCACAACGGTTGCAGAGGGTTGGTGTTTCCCGCTTTCTATTTGGATTTTTGCAATATTTTTTAAAATGTCCAGGTTTGCCACAGCTATAGCAAGTCCTTTGGTTGGTCTTACCAACGGGGTGTTTTTGAGACTGGAGGATAGCAGCCGCTAGGCCCGCATTGGTGAGCGGTCCTCCGAGGTCTCTGCACACTCTGAGCCAATCTTGTAATCCCTTGTTCTTTCTGGGGGCTATGGCTGCCCTACATTTTTGAGTAGCTTGTTCAAATATCAGCTGTTCAATAAAAGGTTCAACTTGTTCTATATCTCCAAAGATGCGCCCTGTGGCCTCTGTCATTCTAGCCACAAAATCTGAAAATGATTCTTGAGGTCCTTGTATAATCTTTGTAAGCTGCCTATTGGCCTCTCCCTTACGAGATAGCGCCTTCCAGGCCTTAATGGCCGTTTGAGAAATTTGAACATAAGCTCCCCAATGATAATTTGTTTGGTCCGCGGTAAAACGTCCTTGGCCTGTTAACAGATCAAAGGTCCAATCTCTCTGTTCAGGGGTAAGAGCATAGGCATTTGCTCCAGCCTGTGTTTGGGCAGCCTCAAACCAGAGGGCTCTCCATTCCATGTATTGACCCATATTTGGAAGGGCAGCCTTTGCCACCATTTGCCAATCAACAGGAGTTAAAGCATTATTGGCAAGTCTATCTAATTGCACCAAAGTAAAATTTGCATTAACTCCATATTTGCGGACTGATTCAGCCAATTCTTTTAATTGATTGTAATCTACGGGCGCATGTACTCGTCCTCCATTTTCTGTTTCAAAAACAGGAAAGGTCATTTGAATCTTTTTTCTAACTTTATCTGGCATAAAAGAGAAATTTGGAGATCGTACCTCGTAAGGCGGAGGTGCAGTAGGCACTGTTCAAGGAGGGGAGGTGCGAGGGAGTTTTTTATTTATCCTTCGCTCATCTGGATAGTATCTCTCCTCCTCATATTTGGCCGCTTCTTCATCTAATTCAGCCTCCTCCTCTGAATCTGCGTCAGAGGTACCGGGGCTGGAGCTATCAGAACTGTCGAGGTTCAGTGCTTTTAGCTCCTTTACAGGATAGAGTCCATGTGGTCTTTCCTCTAGAGGATTAAACGGGGGGCTGGACTCTTTAGGGGGTTGCACTCCTTTTTTTGGAGGGTCCTTAGCTTTTTTGTTTTTACAGGTATCCTTTTTCTTGCGTGCACCCAACCTCTCACTGCGTTTGGTTTCTGACATGCTGTCCTGAACTTCCTCGAGAGCGACCTGTCCTTAAGGATCAGCCCAAAAATTTCAGAGACATGCATACCTCTCCGAACTTACCTTTCCCTGCAGTTCTGAATTCTCCTTGAAATCAAGGGGTCTCCTAAGGTGCTGACGATGTTGTGGTCAATATTCCCGGGTTTCGGCACCAGAGGTGGCTCGTGCTACCTTCTCGCCAGCAAGAACGACACAGCACACACAGGATCATTCTGCAGTAAAGCTTTAATGCATCTTGAGAGGGAGAGCATAAGCTTACAGCGAAACGAAGACCCCAAATGGCAGATACCCATCCCTTATATAGGAAACTGTCCTCTGCCTAGGATGTGTCAGTCCCTGATGGGCTGTTGCTCATTGGGCAAGTTGACGTATCATCCCCTGATTGGCTGCTCACCCATCACCCCATATGTCACCCCAGGCTGGGCTCGAGACAACAGTTGCCCAACGGTCATAACGGTTTACCGGTTTTAAGGGCAGAAACCAGTGCCATGGCAACCAAACCCTGGCTCTCCACAAGGGCCAAGTGGACAACCTGCTTGAGAGAAATGCTGAGCAGCCCTACATGCCTCCATATGGCAAGCCAAAACCACACAACACAGAGATGACAGTTCTTGTGTCCAAGACTCTTAGTTCAGATAATCTGTCACGTATTTCTTTCAAGTGGTCATTAATAAAGTTACATTTCCTTGACATATGATTTTCACATCATCACAGATTCCAATATTATTTATTAAATACACAGATATGTCCTAACTCAGTGAATTACTTACTATGAAAATACTCCCTGACAAAGGCAACTTTTTGAACAAAAAGTGTTTAATTGGGACCTTGCTTATATTTTTACAGAGACTATCCATGATGTCACATGAGAAAGCAGGCAACTTGTTGTAGTCTTTCAGCAGAACTGAGATCTTTTCATACTGAATCACAGGGAGCAGAAAGAGAGGGGGAACTGAGAGAGACAGAGAGAGGAAGAGCTACAGAGACAGATTCAGAAATAGATAGAGACCTACAGAAACAATGACATAAAGTGAAAGAGACAGAAAAAGACCAATTCTGTCTGGTCACTTACATTGGCATATCAACCTCAAAGCACATCCTCATACAATATAACTCCCATAGGAATTATATTATCTAATAAGGCCATACCTCCTAACCCTTTGGGGAAAATGTGGATTATTTCAATAATGGAGTATTATTTGGCTAAGAAAATTACATCATGATATTTTCAGGCAAATGCATGCAACCAGGAGCAATCATCCTGGGTGAAGTAACTAAAATGCCTAAAGACAAATATGGTATGTATTCACTTATTAAGAGGTTTCCTAATAGTGGGGGATAAAGTTCCCATAGGCCATCTATTGTGACCAAACCAGTCTTCCACTAGGGTGATTGAATGGCAGTTAATTGAGTTGTTGGTCCAGGAAATCCTATGGAAAATTTCAAGCCACCCAGGCTGTTTAATTTTATTAAAGTATATTGCTCTCTGACCTCAACTGTTAAATCAGTGCAATGTTCTTGGATCCACAGAGATGCTTTCTTCTGTATCAAATGGGATTGAATACAGAGACCCACAGATTGATATTATGCAGAGAGAGACCTTAAAACTTCCAGCACTGAATGGGATTTCTCCATGAAATTCTCCCTCTCCTGAGAGCTCTTGAAGCCTTCAGGAGAGGAGGCAGGAATAGTGTCAAAAGTAGAGGGAATTGTGGACACAAGCAAAACAATGCCCTGAGAATCAGGCCACAGAGGAAGATGATGCAGCCATCCTTAATGAGATCTCATAAGCTAGGGTCAGATAGAAAGAACTGGAGGACCTAACCTGTCAGGGAACTAGAAAAAAGTCACAGAGATAGAGGAAGGACAGTGGGTGGGACTGTAAGGAGAAGAAGGAGGGGGCAGCAGAGGGTATACAAAGTGAACAAATCATAATAAATAAATATATAAGAAAAACTGTGATTGAAGTGATGAAGTAGAGAGCTCTTCAGGACAGATAGCTTCTTATTGGTGGTTATTCTAGAGTATGGCAAGGATGAACTCAGTTCTCCTTAAGGGGATTGGTACTGAGACTCTGATCATGTTTCAATGAGTACATGAACAACACATACTTGAAGTATTTTAAAGGAAAAAAAAATAGGGTGACCCATGGGTAGGAATTTGAACCTGGGAACAATGGAACAGAATTATAATGCATAGTATATGAATTTCCAACATAATCAATAAAAATAACATATTGACATCTTTAACAATGACTTTAAAAATAGAGAAAAGATTATGCCAAAGGAGGGCAGAATTTGACTTTGTAAGGTATACCTTCCAGGAATTCATTATGTAACAGAGAATCCTAGCCATGAACTAATGGTTACTCAGCTACCTCAGACATCATGAGCTCAGGTGGCACCTCGGAATAAGCAGTCCTGGGACTAACACTATGTTTAGAGCATTAGCCTGCAGGAAACATTGCTGCTATTGTGTCCTAGGCATAAAACAGGGACATACTTCCCTGTCTTGAACAACTAGTTTGACTTGTAACCCAAGACAAGGAGAATTGCTCACTGACCACTGAGTCAGACATAGCTGCCAGTCCAGCTAGATCAGCCAAGGCAACCCTGACCATTGAGAGTTGGCAACCCTCGTGTGGAACAGCACAGCTGTTCCATAGTTTATTGCCCCTCAGTTCTCCTTTTATATACACAGATCTTTCTCTATTTCAGCCAAACCAATCCCAGGAATTATCTGTTTTCCCTCTCTTTTTCTTGCTCTAAAGACTCAGTAACCCCAGGGAACCCTAGGCCAGGCCTGCCTATTTTATCAATAAGAATGTGAAGGTACATTTAGTGAGTACACCAGTCAATGCTCAGTTCAAAATCACAACCTAGGATATTTCATATCCAAGAACACAGTAGGAGACCATCTTGTTATTTGGTACATTCCCCTTAATTCTACATTACTGTGAAGATTCCCTATATTGAAAAGTGCCCAATTCAATAAACAGTAAAGTTATTTTTTTCTACCTGGCATTGTCACAGAGGTAAATAGGAGTAAAGGTATGGAATCTGGATACAGGAATGAGATAAAGCCTTGTTGAGTTTCACAAGAAAAAGTCACATGTGCACAGGATAAATTGTAATGGACACTGAGGAAAGTTTGTTTCCTTATCTCCACGGAAACCTCAAAATTCTCTCAGGTGCTGCTTGGCTGAAAGGGACAATGATATCATGAAACAGGTCAAAGCCAGTAAGTATTTCAGGAGCCAGTTATAAAAAGGGCCAAGTGGACAGTGTACTTGAGAGAAAGGCTGAACATCCCTACTTTCCTTAATCTGGGCAGCTGAAAGCATACAACCCAGAGATGACAGTTCTTGTGTCAAAGACTCTTAGTTCAGGAAAAGTGTCACATATTTTTTTAAAGCATTCTTTAATAAAGTCAATAGTCCTTGACATGTGAGTCTCACATTATCACAGATTCCATTAATATTTGTTAAATGTCCTCTGTCACTGAATTAATGAGAAAAAGCTCCCTGACCAAGACAAATCTTTGTTAAAAAAGCATTTAATTGGGACCTTGCTTATATTGTTACAGAGACCATCCAGGATGTCACATGGGCAAGCAGGTTTCTTGTTGTAGTGCTTCAGCAGAACTGAGAGCTTTGAATACTTAAGTGCAAGGTGCAGGCAGAGAAAGGGTGACAGAAGAGAGCAAGAGAGAGAATTTCAGAAATATTAGAGAACCGAAACCAATAGACAATGATTTAAATTGACAGAGACTGGGAGACAGAGCTTCCATTCTGTCTGGTCATTTTTATTGGCATATGAACAGCTAAACACACCCTTCTATATTATGAATCCAAAAATAATTATATGTTCTAATATTTTTTAATTTCAATTTTTATTAATACACTTTTTTCACTTTCTATCCTCCCTATATCCCCCTCCTTCATCTCCTCCCAATCCCACCATCCCTCCAACTTTTGCACACATGCCCCTCCCCAAATCCAATGATAAGGTGTTCTTCCTGTCCTTCTTTCTGATCCTAGTCTATCAGATCTCATCAGAAGTGGCTGCATTGTCTTCCTCTGTTGGCTGGTAAGGCTGCTCCTCCATCAGAGTATGGTTTTTAAAGAGCAGGCCAATCAGTTTGTGTCAGCAGCAGTCCCTGATCCCATTACTATGGAACCTCCTTTGACACTGAACAGCAATGGGCTACATCTGTGCAGGGGTTCTAGGTTATATCCATGCATGGTACTCGGTTGGAGTAAGAATCTCAAGAGAGACCCTCTGCTCAAATTTTTTGGTTCTGTTGCTCTCCTTGTAGAGCATCTGTCCTCTCCAGATCTTACTATTTTCCACTTCTTTCATTAGATTCCATGCACACTGCCCAACAGTTGGCCATAAGTCTCAGCATGTGCTTTGATAATCTGCAAGGCAGAGCCTTTCAGAGGCCCTCTGGGCCAGGCACCTATCTTGTTCCCTGTTTTCTCCTTCATCTGATGTCTATCCTCTTTCCCTTTCAGGATGGGTATTGAGCATTTTAGCCAGAGTCCTCCCTCTTGGTTAGTTTCCTTAGGTGTACAGATTTTAGTAAGTTTATCCTATATTATATATGTATATGAGTGGGTATATACTGTGTATATCTTTCTTTTTCTGGGAAGACTCACTTCCAGCTCCCAATATTTATTTGCAAATTTCATAATTTCCTTGCTTTTTATTGCTGAGGAGTATTGCATTGTGTAAATGTACCACAATTTCTGTATCCATTCTTCATTTGGGGGGGCATATCGGTTGTTTCCAGGTTCTGGCTATTACAAATAAAGCTGCTACAAATATGGTTAAGCAAATGTTGTTATTGTGTACTTGAGCCTTTTTTGGATATATGCCAAGAGGTAGTATAACTGGATCTTGAAGAAATGTTATTCTTAGTTGTCTGATAAAGTGCCAGATTGATTTTCAGAGTGGTTTGTAGTTTACATTTCCCCTAGCAGTGGTACAAGTTTACATTCCCAACAGCAGTGGAAGAGGGTTCCCCTTCTCCAGAACCTCTCCAGCATGTGTTATCACATTTTTTTTATCTTGGCCAATCTGAGGGGTGGAAGGTAAAATCTCAGGGTCCTTTTGCTTTGCATTTTCTTAATGGCTAATGACTTTGAGCATTTCTAAGCTGATTATATGTACAATGATGTCATTCAACAGGAGAAAGGCAGTAAAAGTTTCAGGAGGCAGTTATTAAAACAGCCAAGTGGACAGATTGCTTGAGAGAAAGGCTGGGCAGCCCTACATGCCTCAGTCTGAGCAGATGAAGGAGCACAAACCAGAGATAACAGTTTCTGTGTCCAATACTCTTATTTCAGGAAAAGTGTCATATTTTTAATTTTAATTTTATTAATTATTCTTTATTCACTTTTTATCTAATCCAATAATCTACTGCTTTCCCCCCTCCCAATAGCAACTTCCCTTCCCCATCTCCATGCATGCACCTCCTCAAGTCTACTGATCCCTTCTGAAACTTTTGTATCAAATCTCAACAGGAGTGGCTGCATTATCATCTTCTGTGGCTTGGTAAGGCTGCTCTGGCCTCACAGGGAGGGGATCAAAGAGAAGACTAACCAATTCATGTCAGAGGCAGTGCCTGCTCCCATTACTATGGAACCCACTTGGACATTGAACTGTAATGGGCTACATCTGTGCAGGGGTTCTACGTTATATACATGCATGGTACTTTGTTGGAGTATGAGTCACAGGAGAGACCCTTTGCTCAAATTTTTTGGTTCTGTTGCTCTCCTTGTGGAGCTCCTCTCCTCTCCAGATCTTCCTATTTCCCACTTCTTTCATTAGAGTCCATACCCTCTGCTCATCAGTTTGCCATAAGTCTAACCATCTGCTTTGACAGTCTTCAGGGCAGAGCTTTTAAGAGGCCCTCTGTGACAAGCTCATAACTTGTTCCCTGTCTGCTCCTTCTTCTGATATCTGTCCTCTTTGACATTCAGGATGGGGATTGAACATTTTATCCAGAGTCTTCTCTCTTGATTAGTTTCTTTAGGTGTACAGATTTTAGAAGGTTTATCCTATATTACATGTCTTTATAAGGAGTATATACCATGTGTGTTTTTCTGCTTCAGGGATAGCTCACTCAGTATGATCCTTTCTAGTTCACACCATTTACCTGCACATTTCTTGATTTCCTTGTTTTTAATTGCAGAGTAATATTCCATTGTGTAGATGTATCACAATTGCTATATCCATTCTTCAGTTGAGGGGCATCTGGGTTGTTTCAAGCTTCTGGCTATTACAAATAAAGCTGCCACAAACATGTTTGAGCAATGGTTCTTATTGTGTACTTGAGCTTCTTCTGGATATATGCCAAGGAGTGGTATGGCTGAATCTTGAGGAAACATTATTTCTAGTTGTCTGAGTATGTGCCAGATTGATTACCAGACTGATTGTAAAAGTTTACAAATTATACAAAGTTTACAAAGACTTGTATGAAAAAAATTTCAAGCCTCTTAAGAAATAATTAGAAGATGATATCAGAAGATGGAAAGATCTCCATGCTCATGGCTTGGCAGGATTAACATTGTAAAAATGGCCATCTTACAAAATGCAATCTACAGATTCAGTGCAATTCTCATTAAATTACCAACACAATTCTTTGCAGACATTGAAAGAAAAATTTTCACTTCATATGGAAAAGCAAGAAACCTAGAATTGCTAAAACAATCCTCTACAATAAAAGATCTTCTGGATATATGTCCATCCCTGATCTCAAGCTGTACTATCTGCCGGGGCCAGCCGGGCAGAGTCGAACGGTTCTTGAGTCAGGTGTGAGGATTAATATTAATAAAATAAACACACAGCACACAGGAAACTTTTTAAAGGTCCAGACAGCTTTTGCAAAAGGCAGACTGCTGCATAAGCAGCAAGTCTCAAGTGCTGCCTCATCCTCTGCCTCCAGCCTTCTGACCACTTTATTTATTTCAAGGAGTTACTTTAGCCAGTAAAACATCTCAGAACAATAGGTCAATTTTCACAAGGAGCCTGAGGAAGAGGTGTGACCCTCACAAGCTATTACAAATAGCTTGTGGCTATTACAAATAAAGCTGCTACAAATTCTTCAAGATCCAGTTATCCCACCTGTTGCTAACATTTCTTCAAGATCCAGTTATCCCACCTGTTGTCACATTTATCCCAAATGTTGCTAACATTTCTTCAAGATCCAGTTATCCCACCTGTTGTCACAAACAAAAGGAGATGGACTTGCAAGTTCTCCTCTGCCATTAGTAAAGGCCTGCTAAAAGCCATCTCTCCACCGAGATTTAAAATCAAAGCAGGCCGCTGAGTCACGGCTCCTGACATGTCCCCCTTTTTTATATTATTAAAATTGGCTATAACTTAATAGTTATGGAGCAGAAGATTGTGCCTGTCTTAGGTTGTTTCTCTCGAAAGGTATATATTTTTTATTTATGTCTCCATTTTTGGGTCAATATTTGTACATGAATTTTCATACACCCCAGAGAAAACTTACCCGTCTTGACTACCAACCTCTGCTAGGGTGGACACTGTGATATGATCTTGTGCAGATCAGCTCAGCTTTGACACACCAAAAGGCCTTCAGGCAGATTTAGTTGTCACTGATAGGAGCACGTCTCCTATCGCAAGCCAAGTCCAAAATAACACTCCAAAAGTGACTAGCAGGTGACTCCCTGTGCAAATTACCAAGTCTGAGAAACATTTAGAGGAACCACAGTTAAAGGCTGTCAAGTAAACAGAACCATTTGAAAGCTTAACATCTCAAAGCAGCAAAACAAAAGGAGAATTTACATAGGCAGTTTCAGGCCCCCCCAAGAGTTCCTGAAGCAAGTCTGTTTTGCTCTGCTGAAAACCAGAGCCAGATTAAAGTTTCACAGTTAGTTCTCTCTTGATTTTGTTGAAGTTTGTAGCAAAACAGTCAAGTCCAGTTTATTATATAAGAGGTTTTTCTTCATGATGTCTTTTCCCAGGAGCAGAATGAAGCAAAAGCGGGGTCAGGAGCTCAGGTGTAATGCAGCTTTTCAGTCTAGGTCAGGGCAGAGTTTATGGTTGTCTGCAGCGGGAACATCTTGTTTCTGGGGAACAACTGCAAACCGTACCAGCCTCTCTGGGATCCACCTGGCTCCCTCTGCGTCCTGTGGAAAAACACAAACATGCCCTCTTCCCCATATTAATACAGGGTCGGGGCCCTGCCATATTCCAGTAATTGGATCTTTCCATTTTACTTGGGCAAAATTATCTTTGGTATAAGGATGCCATGATTGATCAGCTGCAGAATGGCCTTCTGTATCCACATTTAAAAAATTTAAAATAAAGAGAGCATGATTAATATTTGGGGATATGACTCCCCCCTTTTTATTTTTTGCAATTGGTTCTTCAGAGATCCATGGGCTCGTTTTGGCCCTGGAGGTTATAAGGAATTCCTGATTGATGATTTATATTAATGGAAGGTATACCAATTGCAGCAAAATATTTTAAGCAATGACATAACATGTTTGGTGGCTTCTCTGGTAAAATATTAAATTGTTTTTTTAAGCTCTTGCTATTTTGATGATGTAATGTATGAGAATTTTGAGCAAATTCTTGTTGAGTTAATCCAACCAAACGTGTGGCTAGATCTGTTAAATTATTTCCTAAAGTTAAAGGTCCAGGAAGCCCTGAATGAGCTCTAATATGCCCTATGTAACAAGGCTGCACACGGCTCCAAATACTTTGTTGAATCTCTCTAAATAGATCTTGTATTTGTTTATTAGCTGTATTAACATATGTTACAGTCTCTAGGACTTGTAAAGCTTTAGCTATATAGTGGCTATCAGTATATAAGTTGAAAGAGGTAGAAGCCAAATTTTTAAAGACTGCAGCAACAGCTCGTAATTTTACAACTTGAGCTGAGGCTGGCAATGTTTGCAAAACAAAAGTTTGTCCCTCTATTACATAAACAGCTTTTTCGTTTGAAGATCCATCAGTGAATACTGTTGGACCTTGAGGTAATGGCTTTTGTTTAACTATTTTAGGAAATACAAAAGCATGTTCATTGGCAAATTGAAGTAATTTATGTTTTGGATAATGATTATCAATACATCCTAAATAATGAGCAAAAGCTATCGCCCAACAATCTGCATTTTGAAATAACCAATCTACTTGTTGTTTGGTAAAAGGGACTCCAATTAAGGAGGGCTCTCTACCAAAATATTTACGAGATTTTGAGCGAGCCATTTGAACTAAACTAGCCACTGCTTCATAATATGGTGTCAGAACTTGAACAGGAGATACAGGCAGGTCCAACCATAATAATGGTCCTTCTTGCCACAATATAGCAGTTGGAGTATGAACAGTAGCCAAAATATATGCACCCCATTTTTTTGAATAATCAGTATATTGAACATGCTGCTTTTCAATAGCTAATTTTATGTTTTGTAAAGCATCACGAGCTTCTTTGGTAATGTTCTTTTTGACAAAGGATTAGCCACTCCTTTTAAAATGTCAAAAAGTGGTTTTAGTTCTCCTGTTGTTAATTTTAAATGGGGTCTTAGCCAATTTACGCTGTAACAAACAAAGCCCAGTTGATTATTTTAGTTGAAGTTTCAATAAATTGGCTGACCCTTACCAGAAAGAACTGACAAATACCTTGCAGCCAGAGAGCTTTGAATTTTAGCTGTTATTAACCTAATTATTTGGCTGAGTACTATTGTCTGTAACTTAGTACCCCAATCCTTGGCCATTTTTCTATTTTTTTAACAGGTCTCAAGGCTGCTTGGCAAGCACTGTTAGCATTCTCATAAGCCAATTGTTTCACTAATAACAATCCAGACTTTTCATCACTTATAAGTCTGTTTGCTGCTTGCATTAATCTTGCCACAAAATCTTGAAAAAATTCATCAGGTCCCTGACAGATTTTAGACAAATCCTCCACCTGTCTACTTACTTGTGGAAGCTTATTCCAGGCCCTCCGGGCAGCAGTATCAACCTGAGCATAAACGGCCACATCAAAATCCAATTGCTGTCCTATTTCCTTGTAGATTCCTTCTCCAGCAAGCATGTCATAAGTTATAGGAATTTGCTGAGCTCGATTAAGTTCAGCTGTAGCTTGACAATGCTCTGCAAAATCTGACTTCCATAATAGATTATCTCCTCCTGATAAGCATGCTCTTGCTAACTGTTTCCAGTCCCCTGGGCAGAGAGCCTCAGTAGACATGGATTCCAGCAGAGCCAGGGTAAAAGGCGCTGTAGGACCGTATTGGGAACATGCAGATTTTAATTCTCTTATCTGTTTAAAAGGTATAGGAGCATGGACTCTCACCATATTACCTTGTCCATCATGTTGCTCTAGAACTGGAAAACTATAAAACTCAGATATGTCTTCTCCATTCTGTCTGGCTTCTTGTAAAGAAGCTTGTAAAGCAGATACAGATGTTCGTACAGTGGACAAAGGGAAAGGTCCCCTTGCCTTCTGGGCCATTGAAACTGTAGCATTCCCAGGAGGAGGGCCTAAGCCTTCCACCAAAGATGGAGTTGGAGTGGGAGATTGAGCTTCATTTTCCCTAATAGTTAATGCTCCAATTTTTCTGTTTATTTTCTCCAAGCCCCTCTCCAGTCTTTTAATTTCTTTTTGCCAAGGCTTACGCTTTTTAACATGCATAGCCTGAACTGGAGGGTATCTCTCAGAATAGTGCTGATCTGGTTCTTTTTCCAATTCTGCAACCTCATTAGGTTACAAGTCTTTCTCAAAGTCTCCTTCTGGCAAGAAATTATTGTCATCAGAAGGGCAATGCAACACCTCTGGAGGAGCTGATGGTATAATAACATTTTCTCTTGAAGCCTGCCATCTTTCTAACCTCCTTCTCTCTGAGCCTGAAAGTTTAGCTTTCTCAGTTTCCTGTTGCTTATACAGACTACCTTTAATTAAGTTCCATAAAGAAAACACTAGGCTAATGCCTTGTCCCATTTTTATTTTGGGATTTATTCACCACTCCCCTTCTATTTAATGTGAGCTCGCCAGGCAAACAGCGGTGTCCTTCACTGATTCCCTGTATCTCAAGCCCCAGGTTGGGCGCCAATCTGCCAGGGCCAGCCGGGCAGAGTTGAACAGTTCTTGAGTCGGGTGTGAGGATTAATATTAATAAAATAAACACACAGCACACAGGAAACTTTTTAAAGGTCCAGACAGCTTTTGCAAAAGGCAGACTGCTGCATAAGCAGCAAGTCTCAAGTGCTGCCTCATCCTCTGCCTCCAGCCTTCTGACCACTTTATTTATTTTGAGGAGTTACTTTAGCCAGTAAAACATCTCAGAACAATAGGTCAATTTTCACAAGGAGCCTGAGGAAGAGGTGTGACCCTCACAAGCTATCTCACCTGTTGTCACAAACAAAAGGAGATGGACTTGCAAGTTCTCCTCTGCCATTAGTAAAGGCCTGCTAAAAGCCATCTCTCCACCGAGATTTAAAATCAAAGCAGGCCACTGAGTCACGGCTCCGACAACTATCAAACAACAATAATAAAAACTGCATGGTATTTTCATAGAAACAGAATGGTGAATCAATAAAATCAAATAGAAGACCCAGAAATAAACCCAAATTCTATGTTCACCTGATTTTTGACAAAGATGCCAAAACCATAAAGTGGAAAAAAGATAGCATGTTTAACAAATGGTGCTTGTCTAACTCAATGTCTACATGTAGAAAAATGCAAATAGATCCATATTTATCAGCCTGCAGAAAACTAATTCAAATGAATCAAAGACCTCAACATAAAACCAGACACATTAAATTTGTTGGAAAAAAAAAAAACTGGGGAAAGCCTTGAACTCATTGGTACAGGAGACAACTTCCTTAACAGAACACCAACAGCACAGGCTCTCAGAGCAACAATCAGTAAATGGGACCTCGTGGAACTGATAAGCTTCTGTAAAGCAAAGTACATAGTCATCAAAACAAAACGAATGCCTACAGATTGGGAAAGAATCTTCACCAACCCTTTATGTGACATCGGGCTAATACACAGTATATGTAAAGAATTAAATAAGTTGAAATGCAATAAATAAAGTAATCCAATTAAAAAATGGAGAAGTGCCCTAAAGAGAGAAAATGGTGAACAGAGCTAAAAAGAGAATTCTCAATACAGGAATATCAAATGGCAGGGAAACACTTAAGTAAATGCTCACTAGCCATCATGGAAATGCAAATTAAAGAACCGTGAGATTTTACCTTACATCAATCAGAATGGACAAGTTCAAAAACTCAAGTGACAACACATGCTGGAGAGCTTGTGGACAAAGGGAAACCATCTTCTACTGCTAGTGGGAATGTAAACTTAAACAACTACTATGTAAATCAATATTCTGCTTTCTCAGACAACTAGGAATAGCATTTCATTAAGATTCAGCTATTCATCTATAGGCATATATCCAAAAGAGGCTCCTGTACAGAATAAGGACATTTGCTCAACCATGCTTGTAGCAGCTTTATTTGTAATAGTAAGAAACTGGGAACAACCCAGTTGCCACCATCTTAAAAAGGGTAACAGAAATTGTGGTACATTTACACAATGGACTATTACTCAGCAATAAAAAAAAAGGAAATCATGAAATTTGCATTTTAATGGTGGGAACTGGAAAAGATCTTCTTGAGTGAGGTATTTCAGAAGCAGAAACACAGATATGGTATATACCCACTAACAGACATACAATATAGATAAACCTACTAAAATCTGTACATCTAAAGAAACTAATTAAGAGGGAGGACTTTGGCTAAAATGCTCATTTCCCATCCCAAAAGACAAAGAGAGTGGACATCAGAAGAAAGAGAAAACAGGAAACAAGTTAGGTGCCTGCCACAGAGGGCCTTTGAAAGGTTCTGCCCTGCAGACTACCAAAGCAGATGCTGAGACTTATGGCCAACTGTTGTGAAGAATGCACGGTGTTTAATGAAGTAAGTGTGAAATAGTAAGATCTGGAGAGGCGAGGAGCTCCACAAGGAAAGCAACAGAACCAACAAATATGAGCACAGGGGTCTTCTCTGAGACTCATACTCCAACCAAGTACTATGCATAGATATAACTTAGAACCCCTGCACAGATTTGGCCCAAGGAATTTCAGTGTCCATAGTAAAGGTTTCCGTAGTAATGTGAACAGGGACTTGCCTCTGACATGGACTTGATTGTCCTGCTCATTGATCATGTCACCCTGAAGGGGGAGCAGCCTTATCATGCCATAGAGGGAGACATGGCAGCCACTCCTGATGAGATCTGATAGACTAGCAACAGAAGGAAGGAGAAGAAGACCTCCCCTTTCAATGGACTTGGTGAAGAGCATTCATGGAGAAGGGGGAGGGAAGGTAGGGTTAGAAGGGAGGAGAAGGGTTTTATGGTGGGATACAAAGTATATAAATTGTACTTAATAAAAATTAAAATAAAAATATTAAAATATAAAATACCTTTTGGAATCATATTAAACGAGAGTTTGCTTTGAGGTTGATATGCCAATGAAACTGACCATACAAAAGGGAGCCTCTGTCTCTCAGTCTTTGTCATTTTATATCTTTGTTTCCGTCAGTCTTGATCTCTCTATTTCTGAAACTGTTTCTTTATCTCTTTCTGTCAATCTCTTTCTTCCTCTCTCTGCCTGTTGCTTGTGATTCAGTATGAAAAGCTCTCAGTTCTGCAGAAGTATTACAACAAGTTGACTGCTTGCTGACATGGCATCTCGAAGGTCTCTGTAAAAATATAATCAAGTTTCCAATTAAATGCTTTTTGTTCAAAGATTTGATTTGGTCAAGGAGTGTTTTCACAATAATTCACTGACTGGGGACATATCTGTGTATTTAAAGAATAATAATGGAATCTGCAATAATGTGAAAGTAACATGACTTTATTAATGACCACATGAAATAAATGTGTGACACTTTTTCTGAACTAAGAGTCTTGGACACAGGAACACAGAATCTCTGGTTATGTGCCTTAACTACCCAGATTGAGGCATGTAGGGCTGCTCAACCTTTTTCTCAATTAGGCTGTCCAATTGGCACTTTTAATAACTGGTTCCTGAAACTCTTACTGGGTTCACTTGTTTCATGACATCATGTTCCCTCTGTACCAATCAGAACCTGAGTGAATCTTCAGGATTCCATGGAGATGAGTAAATAAACTTTTCTCAGTGTACAGTATTTCTGATATGACTTTTTCTTGTGAAAATCAACATGCTTTTATCTCATCCCTTTATCCAGATTCCCCAACTTTACTCTTGTTTACTGCTGTGACAATGTCAGGTAAGAAATGAAACTTTAATGTTTATTTAACTGGACAGCTTCCTAAGTAGGGAAGATTCAAAGTGATGTGGGATTAAGAGGAATGCACCAAATGACCAGGTGGTTTCCTACTCTGTTATTTGTTCTGAAACTTCATCGTCTGTGACTTTGAACTGAACAGTTACTGGCATACTCACTAAATGGACCTTCACATTCTTACTGATATAAAAGGCTGACAGGGTCTACAGTGCCCTGGGGTAATGATTCTTTAAGATCAGGGAAAAGAGAAGGAAACCAGATAATTCCTAGGAGTGGTTTGGCTGAAATAGAGAAAGATTGGTGTCTGAAAAAGAGAACTGAAGGGCAATATATTACATGACAGCTGGTTCTATACCACACTAGTATTGGCAACCCTCTTTGAGCAGGGTTGCCTTGGCTGACCACTTTAGATGGGCAGCTGTATCCTAATCAGTGATCAGTTAGCAAGTTTCCTGTCCCGGGGTTTACAATTAAAACTGAGCCATCAAGAGAGAGAGAAATGGGTCAGGGTTATATGCCTAGGTTACAAGAGCAGCTGTGTTACCTGCTATGATCCTCTAGACAACCCTCTAAATGTAGTGTTAGATCCAGGAATTCTTGTTTAGAAGTCCCACCTGAGCCCATGAGGTCTGACATGGCTGCGTAACCAGTAGTTCATGGCAAGGATTCTCTGCTACATAATGAGTTCCTGGAAAGAATGCCTTACAAATTCAAATTCATCTTTAAACATGAATTGGGTTGAATTTTTTTCAAATTGTTTTTCAGCATCTAAGGCAATTATCATGTTTTGTTTTGTTTTGTTTTCTTTCAGTTTGTTAATATGGTCAATCACATTGATGGATATCCATTTACTGAAGCAGCCCTGAATACCTGGGATGAAGCCTACTTGGTCAAAGTAGATGGTATCTTTTATGTGTTCTTGTATTCGATCAAAGACATAAAGTACCTTGGAATAACCCTAACCAAGCAAGACAAAGACTTGTATAAAAAAACTTCAAATCTCAGAAGAAATAATTAGAAGATGATATCAGAAGATGGAAATATCTCCCATGCTCATGGCTTGGCAGGATTAACATTGTAAAAATGGCCATCTTACAAAATGCAATCTACAGATTCAGTGCAATTCTCATTAAATTACTAACACAATTCTTTACAGAACTTGAAAGAAAAATTCTCAAATTCATATGGAAAAACAAGAAACCCAGAATACCCTGAACGATATCACCATCTACCGGTATCACCATCCCTGTTTTCAAGCTGTATTATAGAAAAACATTACTAAAACTGCATGGTATTTTCATAGAAACAGAATGGTTGATCAATGGAACCAAAAAGAAGACCCAGAAATAAACCTAAACTCTATGGACATAGATGCCAAAATCACACAACAGAAAAAGATAGCATCTTCAACAAATGGTCCTGGTCTAACTTGATATCTACATGTAGAAAAATGCAAATAGATCCATACTTATCACTCTACACAAAACTAAAATCCAAGTGGATCCAAGACATCAGCATAAATTCAACATAAAATGGTTAGAAGAAAAATTGGTGAGAAGCCTTGAACTCATTGGCACAGGAGACAACTTCCTGAACAGAACACCAATAGCACAGTCTCTAAGAGCAACAGTTATCTTTATTGAATATGTGGGAATCGTATAATATGCATTACACTCCTTTTCCATTACTCCTGAAAGACTCCCAGGAGCCTATCTAGACGGGGAGACCCCGCTTCCCAAGGAACAGCGAGACCAGCCTTCGGATGCAAACCGCAAGAGGTTTATTTTGATACACGGGTACCCGGGGCGACCAAGCCTATTGGAGGACTTGCGCGCCTCTCGGTTGGGGTGACGGGTTTTTATAGGGCTCAGGAGCAGGAGGTGTGATTACAGAAGCGAGCAAAGTTACAGGGGTCTGATTGGGTGGTTTGAACAAAGCCGTAGTTAAGTCACGTACCCAGAACAGGGAAGGCGGGAAGGCAGATTGTGAGCCAAGTCATGTACCCACCCAGAACCGCGAAGGCGGGAAAGAATGCAGCGAGGTAGCTCTTGCTATACCGCGCCTACTCTACATAGTGTTAACAATCGCTGCTTATTTTTTGGTCTTTCATTTCCCCCTTTCCTATGATCATTTGAAGACCCAATCTTGGGTCTTCCAGATATGACCCCTTGTATCTTATAGATTTATTTTTTATAATGGGATCTGGGGTTCCTTCAGGGTGGATATAGGGGTAGTAAGACAAGGAGAACTATTACAGGATCTCCCTAGGCTTTTAGCCCAGTTGCTGCAATATTAGTGTCCATTTCAGCTAAGCAGATGTCCAAGACAATAGCTAATGCCAGGGAGACCCTTTTGACTTAGCATTTCAGCCTGCTAGGGGGGATTTGGGCGTAGATCCGTCTTCTGGAGCTTCTTCGAGCTGACCGTTGGACCGTAGGCATCAGGGGCTAGGAAGGCTGAAATGCCAGTCAAAGGCCGGGCAATGGGGAAGTCCCAAGCATCTGGTTCATTGATCCACCCGAAGAGGCAGGGAGCAATCATGTCAGTTTCCAGGAAGTCCAGATCTCAGCTTGCAGTCCACAGCTGATCCCGGACAGAGTTAAACAGGTGAAGATCTGCTGAGACAAATTCTGACTGGAGACAGGAGTTAAAATTTGTCTATTAAATGGGAAAGATCAGGGAAAATCTCATCTGCGATCCTTTTGAGCTATGCCAGATCCAGGTCACATCCCTAAAACTCATATGAAATTTTAGTACACAAAAGGAAATATACATAATTTTAAATACTCAGAAAAGTAACATATCAGCAAATCAAACATTTTGAGAGGAACAGGTAAAACTGCATCCCACTGAATGAGTATCAGTTAGCTGTTTGTTTTATAACCTTTATACACAACCTAAGTGTGTCCACAGTAACATTTTTTTTCTTCTGTGGGCATAGCTGTTTGTAATTAGTCATGAATGAAGCTTGGCCATTTTTATACACTCAGCATATACTTTTAGTTTTCACTTTTACTTTTATGTTTACACTGGAAAGTTAGGCAGAAATACATTACTGGCTTTTAGTGCTAAACCCTGGATGCTTGGACTTTCCTTAACAAAGTAACTAGAAGGAATAGGTTTAGGATATTTCTGTGTCAAAATCTACCCCAGAAATGGCAGAAATACCATACTAAAAGCTATGACTTTTGGGTCAGATACACACATTAAACAGATGTTTTTAAAATAACGAGAAGCACCTTTAGTCTATCTTTAGAAGCCAACAAAGGAAATTAAAATCTTAACCTGGTGACTGAATAATAAGCAGTTATTGCTCCATCAACTTATCAGAACTCTATTGATCAATGTCAACACTCTGAACTTTTAAAATTTTATAACATAAGCACAACAGTAGCAAAGGGGGGAGAAATTTAAAATATTTCCCATTTTTAATCTGCTTTAATTATCTCTTTATAACTTATAATTATATCTTTAAAAAACTACTTAGACTCTCCAATCTTTTGAATTTATCAACCCTGAAACATTTTTTTAAACTAAATAATAACACTCTAGATTTTTACAACCTAAACTCCTATATTCTCAGACCCTATATAAGCTCCACTTATTTATCTTAAGACATGAGTCCTGTGAGCAAGGCAAACTTGTCTTTTTTTTTAAATAAGGTATCTAGTACTCTGTGGTTCTAGCTAATGAGCTGATCAATGAGCTAACAGTCGATCTAATTGTCTTTTCTCTAGCTGCAAAGCTACCGTAAGCTTAGCATAGCCGTCAAGGTGTTCAGAGACCTGAGAAGGATAAATTATAAGCTAAATAAATACCAATCCATGTGCCAATCAAAATGACAGGGATGACTAGTTAGCCCATTACCTAGGCAGTGTCCCTGGCTCCTGTGTTTCAGCATCCTGAACAGACGCAGTTCTGCCAGGCACATAAGATGAGAGACTGTTTCTGTGGAGAAAGAAATGAGAGAATGGCCTCACCTCGCCCTTAGCAACGTGAAACATTGACTCCAGGTGTCCACAGTTTTGGCTGGGCCTTAGCAGTGGGCCAGTTGAGGCAATATTTCCCAGTGGTTAGCATACCACAATCCAGAGTAGCATTCATCTGTTGTTGTGCCCAAATCTTCTCGGAGACCTTGGGGGACCTACTGCCAGGATTGCGGGACTTCCTGTCACAATAAGCTTACACATGTTAAAATGCCTAATTCAGATTTCTGACAAGCTTGAGGGCCAGCATATCCGAGTTACTCTGTTTTTATCATCTGCTCTAAACTCTGTCCTATAAAACAGAATGCTATGATCTCTGATTCTAGCATTTTTTCGAGATGCATGTCCTAGAAGTATATATTTTAAGACAAATAGACAAGAGACTAGGTAAGGCTCAACTGCAGTATTTAGCATAACTTTAAATCTGTTCTTTCTGAACTAAAATCAAAGCAAACCTTTTAATCGGATACAGTTTATAGAGAGGCTAGCTAATCTTGCTGCTCCTACCACTTGCATTAAAATTGAACATTAAAAAGCTTTGCATTTAGCACTAATGACTAAACATATCTCCGGACCAGCATGGCGGCTGGCCACGTGTAACCGAACTGAGCTGGAATCCTTAAACAAACATGGCAGCCAAACTACAGCTTCACGCGCTCTCTATTGCTGAACCATCATGGTGGCTGGCCACATGTAACTGAACTCAGCTGGAAGTCTTAAACAAATATGGCAGCCAAACTACAGCTTTACGAGCTCTCCATTGCTGAACCATCATGGCGGCTGGCCATGTGCTAGCATTAGCACAGGCTGTTACTGACAATACCAAACATGGCCATTAGGTGCTGATGATACAGCAAACACTTCGGAGCTTCCATAATCCCCCACAACCAAAAGTTCCCAGTAATCGAACAAGCTTTAGAACCAACTGCATAACAGAACAATTTTAAACTGTAATTATTTTAGCCATACCAAACCTATCAGCTAGAATTTTTCCTTAAAAGAGCCTAAAAAAAAAAACATTTTGTAATGAGGAATCACCAGCCTTTTAAATGAAGTATAACATTTTAAAATACAGTTTTTCTTTAAATCATATTAACTCTCTGGCTTTTTATAACACATCCACTAACCTTCTGCAACATGCTATATATACCTTCAGGTTTCTAGCTTTTCTTTTCTGGCTTAACCAGACATGCTTACTTTTTTTGCTCTCTTTCTTTGCTTTTCAGACAACATAAAAACTCTCACTAAAATCCTTTCCATTCTGACATGATCCTGCTGAAGCCCAGAGTCTACGTATGATTTGCTTTTTATAGGCAAAGCAAAAGCAAGTTACATTACTATAAAGAGGAGTTCTGAAACTGCCAAATTTTTTTTTAAATAACTTTCCTGCATCTGATAACATAAAGGTAACAACCAAACTCTATGGAACTTAGAACAAGCTTTAAGGAACTTGATGAAACTTCCCCTTTTCTTTGTCTCAAGATAAAGAACAGGGTGTAAACATGTTTTTATAAACAAGGCAGCTTATCAAACAAACAGCTCTCCATAAGATACATTTCAAAAACTGCAATTTTCTCAGTAATAGTCATACCCAAATGTCTGATAAACTTTAAACAATTTTACAGCCTTAAACATTTTTTTTAAAAACCCATTTTTGCGATATTAAAACAAAGTACCCCTTTTGTAGAAGTCACAAGGCATAAACATAATCTTTAAAATTAAAACCAGATTTTAAAACCAGAATTTACCAGTGCAAGCAATTTAATTTTTTAAACCAATACCAATTTAAAATAAGCTATCCTTTTAACCTAGAAGGAAATGAGAATTATTTGACCAAGGTTTTTCTTTTTTTTTTTATCCATACCAAGATGGCAGTTACATTATAAAATCACATGGTGAAGTCAAGATGGCTGCGAGACACTGAGACACTTTAGACCACGTGGCAGCCTATACAATATGCGCTTATGGATCTAATAAGGCGCATAGGCACACATTTTAAACAAATTTCGTGAGGCCTTTCAGAACAGAAAACAAAAGGTAGACAGACAAACAACACTCACTACACTTATGACAAAAATCGGGCAGACAGAAGACAACACAAACCGCGCGGTATGAGATCGGCGCCAAAGCGAACACAAACATTCAGATGGAGACCTTGTCGGAGGTCACTAATTATGCCTCAACAGGAGGGAACCCAAGAAGGGTTACCTTTCAGACGGGGAAGCAAATGATTCCCCTACCAGGCACTCCTGAGACGTCTCCCAGGAGGCACGGAATAGAAGTACGAGCCCGTCGGCTCCTTCTAGTTTCCGTCTGATACAGATGACCTGGCCAAGTCCAGACCACAGGGGGACTCGAACCCCCTGGAAACGAACTCACACAAAGACAGACCGTTTAACACAATGATACACAAGACTCACAGAACAAAAAGCCGGCAGATCTTACCTCCTGACGCTGGGTCGGTGGTCCCTGGGCGGGGGTCTCAGATCTCGGTGGAACCTCCAAATGAAAGACTCCCAGGAGCCTATCTAGACGGGGAGACCCTGCTTCCCAAGGAACAGCGAGACCAGCCTTCGGATGCAAACCGCAAGAGGTTTATTTTGATACACGGGTACCCGGGGCGACCAAGCCTATTGGAGGACTTGCGCGCCTCTCGGTTAGGGTGACGGGTTTTTATAGGGCTCAGGAGCAGGAGGCGTGGTTACAGAAGCGAGCATAGTTACAGGGGTCTGATTGGGTGGTTTGAACAAAGCCGTAGTTAAGTCACGTACCCAGAACAGGGAAGGCGGGAAGGCAGATTGTGAGCCAAGTCATGTACCCACCCAGAACCGCGAAGGCGGGAAAGAATGCAGCGAGGTAGCTCTTGCTATACCGCACCTACTCTACATAGTGTTAACAATCGCTGCTTATCTTTTGGTCTTTCACTCCCAGTCAAATTCCTACCCTGAGTCACACTTTTTTTTTTCTTCAAAATGCATATATTCTAGTATGTGTTGTTCATATACTCATTGGAACATGATCAGAATCTTTTTTTTTTTTTTTGAGTTTTATTTTTTTCTTATCAGTTACATTTTGTTAATTCTATATCCCAGCCCTGTCCCACTCCTTCATTCCCTCCCAACCCCTCCATCCCTCCCTCATCTCCACCATGTCCCTTTTAAAGTCCACTGATAGGGGAGGACTTCCTCCCCATTCATCTGACCCTGATTTATCAGGTATCTTCAGGACTGGCTGCAAAGCCCTCCTCTGTGGCCTAACAGGACTGCTCCTCCCTTGGGGGATGGGGAGACCAAAGAGCCAGTCATTGAGTTCCTGTTAAATAGTCCTTATTCCCATCACTTTGGGAAAGCAATTGGTTACTGAGCTACCACAGGTTACATCTGAGTGGAGGTTCTAGGTTATATCCATACATGGTCCTTGGTTGAATGTCAGTCTCAGAAAAGACCGTATACCCAGGTATATTTGGTCCTTGTGGAGCTCCTATCCTTTCCCCATCAGACTAACTCCCCTTCTTTCTTATGATTCCCTGTACTCTGCCAAAGGTTTGGTCATGAGTTTTTGCTTTGAAAACACTGCTAGTTAGAGTCTTTCAGATGCGCTCAGTAGACTCCTGTCATACGTTCAATGTACATCACATCTGTCTTTCTAAATGAGGATTGATCATCTTACCCCATGTCTGCTCCCTTGATTATCTTTTTTAGGTGTATAGATTTCATTATGTTTATCATATCTTATATCTCTATATAAATGAGTATATACTGTGATTGTCTTTCTCCTTCTGGGATATTTCACTCAGAATGATCTTTTCTAGATCCCATAATTTGCCTGCAAATTTCATGATTTCCTCCTTTTTGATTGCTGAGTACTATTCCATTGTGTAAAAATACCACATTTTCTGTATACATTCCTCCGTTGATGGACATCTGGGTTGTTTCCAGGTTCTGGCTATTACAAATAAAGCTGCTATAAACATGGTTGAGCAAGTATCCTTTTATGTACTTGAGCAACCTTCGGGTATATACCTAACAGTGGTATAGCTGGGTCTTGAGGAAGCACTATTCCTAATTGTCTTAGAAAGTACCAGATAGCTTTCCAGAGTCGTTGTACCAGTTTACATTCCCACCAGCAGTGGAGGAGGGTTCACCATTCTCCACAACCTCTCCAGCATGTGTTGTCACTTGAGTTTTTCATCTTGGCCATTCTGATGAGTATAAGGTGATATCTCAGTGTGTTTCTTGGATGCAACAGAATGTTGGATCCTGTTTCCACAACCATTCTGTTAGTCCGTGTCTTTTTATTAGGGAGTTGATGTTGACAGATACTAGTGACCAACAATTGTTACTTATTTTTGGTGGTGTCACTGAGTTTCATTGCTTGTATACTTTTGGTTTTTTTGTTGTGTAGTTACCTATTTCCTCTGTTTCCTTAGATGTAGTTGTTTTCTTTGGTTTGGAGTTTCCCTTCTAGTAACTTCTGTAGAGCTGGGTAGTATGTAGATATTGTTTAATTTTGGTTTTGTCTTACAATATTATGAATTCTCTGTCTATGTTGATTGAAAGTTTTACTGGGTATAGTAGTCTGGGTTGGAATCTGTGGTCCCTTAATGACTTTATGATTTCTGTCCAGGCCCTTCTGTCTTTCATAGTTTCTGTTGAGAAGTCTGGTGTGATTTTGATAGGTCTACCTTCATATGTTACTTGGCCTTTTTCCCTTGCTGCTTTTAGAATTTTTTCTTTGCTCTGTAGGTTCAGTGTTTTGACTATGATGTGACGTGAAGAATTTCTTTTCTGGTCTAGTCTACTTGGTGTTCTGTAGGCCTCTTGTATGTTTATGGCCATCTCCTTTAAGTTGGGAAAGTTTTCTTCTATAATTTTCATGAAAATATTTTCCAGACCTTTGAGCCTGATGTCTTCTTTTTCTTCTACTCCAATTATTCTTATGTTTTGTCTTTTCATGGTGTCCTTGATTTCTTGGATGTTTTGTGTTTTCTGATTTCATTTTTTTCTTTGAGAGACATGTCAGTTTCCATAAGTGTATCTTCAGCTCCTGAGATTCTTTCTCCCATCTCTTGTATTCTGTTCTTGATGCTTACCTTTGTAGTTCCTGATCTTTTCTCTATGTTCTCCAGCTCCTGGTTTTTCTCTATTTGTGTTTTCTTTATTGATTCTAATTCTGTTTTCATGTCTTGCATCATTCCCTTCATCTATATGAGTGTGGATTCCTGCTTTTCAATGACAGCTTCTTTTTTTTTTTGTCGGTTTCCTCTCTATGTATCACTAATTATGCCTCAACTTCTTTGGGTATAATTGCTTATATTTCTATGAGAGCTTTGTTTATTTCTTCTTTATTTGCCTTCATTTGTGTGGAAATTTCTTTGAGAGCTTTGTGCATTTCTTCTTTGTTTGCCTCAATTTTGGTGGTCATTTCTCTGAGAGCACGATTTGTTTCCTCTTGGTTAGTCTCCATTTTTTGGCTATTTCTCTGACCGCTTTTTTCATTTCATCTTTATGGGCCTCTAGTAGCTGGAGAAACATAGTTTTGAGGTTTCTTGTACATCTAGTGAATTGAAGTGTCTATTGTTTTGTGGGGTTGCTGGTGAGGTCATTATGCCCTGATTTTTGTTGGGAGTGTTCTTACGTCTGCGTCTAGCCAACTGGTTATTTATAATCCTCATTGTTTGTTTCTAGAGATTGTAGTTCAGGCTATGATCATCTCTTTCTGTTTTCTGGACTGTTTTTTCAGGAAGATGATAGAGATTCACTGGTTTGGGAGTGTGCACTGTGGTTTCAGTTTTGCCTAAATAAGGAATGTGAAGCTGGCACTATTTGCGTGTGCTTTTAGCAGGCGCAGTGTGCATGAGTGGATTCTCTGAGTATTGCTGTGGCCTGCAGGCCACTATTATGCAGTTCTGTCTAAGATCCAGGGATTTTTTTTTTTTTGCCTGGATTACACTGGTGGACTTGCAAGACAGAGGCTTCAACGTTGGGGTTGCTATTCCAAGAATTCCTATGATGCCCACAGTAGGGGTGTGGGTGGCAGGGATCTTGTCTGGTTGCTTCTGTGGAGAGGCCCTGGGTCTGGGACAAACTCTCCCTAGAAGGCTCACTCACTCTCTTGAAGGACCAGTTGGAATGCACAGGGGTTCCCCTTCCTCTCAACTCTCTGATTTGGTCCTGCTGCAGAGAGTGCACAGGTAGGCTAACGGTCAGCTCTGTGACACCGTGGCTGCAGGACTCGGTGTCCACCTTTCCTGTGCACTGTGTCTCTGTCCTTTCCCTCTGCCAGGAGGTGTTATGTTGACTGGTCCCAGGGTGGTGCAGGAAAGAGTTAGGGTGAGTGTTCTCAATCCCAGATCCCGGGCCCAGATCTCTCTTCCAGAAGCAGCCTGGTGGTAGAACCTATGTTTGCTGATCCCGAGAGAGTGCCGGGTAGGGTTGAGTGTCCTCAGATCTAGAGCTTGGGTTTCTCTGCTAGGGGCCATTGGGTGAGCTGGGGAGAGGGTGCTATGTCCTTGGAAGGCTTTCTCTCTGTCCTTCCCCTCTTGCCTTCCCCTCCCCTAGGGCAAGCTTATGGAGGTGCTCTCAGGGGAGTGCCAGAAGGGGTTGGGGCTTCTCAGTCTGATCCTGAGCCACGGTTTCTCTGCCTGCGGTCAGGGGTGCGCCAGTGATATAACTTGCTGCTAGACCTTATTGCTCTCGACCCAGGAGAATCTCAGGACGTGTAGAATGACCACAATCCCAGATCTCAAGCTGAAGTTTGTTTGCTAGGAGCAGCCAGCAGCACTGGAATTCTGGCACTGTGAAGCCTCTGTGCACCTCTTTATCCTTCTGCTCCGCTGTGGCAGGGTTTTGGCAGTGTTTGGGGGAGTGCCCAAAAGGATTGGGTTTTCTCAGCCCCGATCTCGGGTTGGGGTACAGACTATGTGGTCTGTGGCAGATTCTGCTGGCCACCTCCTGTATCCTCCCAGGAGGGAGTAGGGATTTTGAGCTGGGTGTGCAGCTGCTCTCTGCACATGGTGGGAGCTCAGTTGTGATGGCAGTGGGTACCCGAGGTAAGCAAGACCTTCCAGGGAAAGACTGGGTGACTTGTGATCAGTCTTGCAACTTTCCTTCCCCATGGTTTTTTTTTTTTTTTTTTTTTTTTTTTTGCGACTGGGACTCCGAGATTCCTAGACTCCTAGTCTCTGGCACCCTTCACTTTCCCACCAATCAGCCTGGGAAAGTGATTGGGACATGCAGGCTGTGGCACCAGCCTGGAGACCCAAAGCCCACTTTACCCGTGTTCTCTTCCAGGTTTTGGCTGTGCAGCCCAAGAGTGGACCTGACTGATTTCCATGCCTTGGGAGCCTACCCTCACCTGGAAAACATGATAACTGTTATTTTAGGGCCCAGAGTTCAGTCTCCTGGTCCCTGCATGGAGTGTGATGTCCCGCTTCTCAGACACAGTGTTCTCCTGGAGCCACCATCTTGGTCCCCCCCCCATCAGAATCTTACTGCCAAATCCCTTAAATAAAACTGAGTTCATCCTTGCTACACCCTGGCACCACACCCAAGAAGAAACTGTCAGTCCAGAAGTGCTTTTATACTTCATCACCTTGATCACATTTTTCTTATGTATTTATTTATTATGATTTCTTTACATTGTATCCACACAGCTACCCCTTTCCAATTCTCCTTCCAATCCCACCCACTCTCCTTCTACTACCCCTATGCCCTCTCTCTATTTCCCGGATAGGAGAGTTCCTAGTCCCTCTTCTATCTGACCCTAGATTCTCAGGTCTCAACAAGGCTGGCTGCATATTCTTCTGCAGCCTGATTCTCAGGACATTGTTCTCCTTGTGTCTTCAATTCCCCCTAATTATGACACTCTTTCTGACTCTTTTCCTGCAAGGTTCAAAGATATCTGAGGGGAGGGAGAATTTCATAGGGAAATCCCATTTAGAGCTGGATATTTTAGGTCTCTCTCTGCTTAATCTCATACTGTGGGTCTCTGTATGCAATTCCATTTGATGCAGAAGGAACCATCTCTGTGGATCCAAGAACATGGCACTTATATATCATTTAAGGGAAGAGAAGAACATATTTTTTTAAAAAAACAGCAGGCTTGCTTTAAAATTTCTGTAGGATGGCCTGGCCCAACAAATCAATTAATTGCCACACAATCCCCCTAGTGAAAGACTGGTTTGGTCACAAAGGATGGCCCAATGGAACTTTATCTCTCACTATTAGGACATAATAATAAGTGAATACATAACATATTTCTTCTGCATTTTAGTTTCTTAATCCAGAATCATTTTCCTAGTTTTATTAATTTGCCTAAAAATATTATGATGTCATTCTTAGCTAAATAAATCTTTTATTTTTTATTAATTACAATTTATTTGCTTTGTATCTCCATAAGCCCCACCCTTTTCCCCTCCCTATCCCACTCTCCCTCCCCTTTCTTCACACATGCCTCTTCCTAAGTCCAATGATGGGGAGGTACTCCTCACCTTCCTTCTGATCTTCTCATCAGGAGTGTTAGCATTGTCATTTTCTGTGACCTCAGGGGGAGTTGATCAAAGAGCAGGCCAATCAGGTCATGTCAGAGGTAGTCCCTCTTCCCATTGCTATGTTTAGACACTAACCTATCATGGACTACATCTGTGTAGGGGTTCTAGGTTATCTCCATGCATGATACTTGGTTGGAGTAGGAGTCTCTGGGAAGACCCCTATGTTCAAATTTTCTGGTTCTGGTGCTCTCCTTGTGGAGTTCCTGTCCTCACCATACCTTACTATTTCCCAATTATTACATAATATTCCATGCACACTGCCCAACAGTAGGCCATAAGTTTCAGCATCTGCTTTGATATTCTGTAGGGCAGAGCCTTTCAGAGGCCCTCTGTGCCAGTTTCCTAGCTTGTTTCCTGTTTTCTTCTTCTTCTGATGTTTATCCTCTGGGCCTTTTGGCAAGGGGTTTGAGCATTTTAGTCAGGGTCCTCTCTCTTTATTAGTTTCTTTAGATGTACAGAATTTAGTAGGTTTATCCTATATTACATGTCTATAGCAGTGAGTATATACCATGTGTGTCTTTCTGCTTCTGGGACAGGTCACTCAGGATGATCCTTTCCAGTTCCCACCATTTACCTGAAAATTTCATGATTTCCTTATTTTCATTGCTGAGTAATATTCCAATGAGTAGATGTTCCACAATTTCTGCATTCATTCTTCAGTTGAGGGGCATCTGGGCTGTTTCCAGATTCTGGCTATTACAACTTCGGCAAAGTGGCCAGATACAAAATTAACTCAAAAAAATCAGTAGCCCTCCTGTATACAAAAGACAAAAGGACTGAGAACGAAATTAGGGAAACAACACCCTTCACAATAGCCACAAATGACATAAGGTACCTCACAGTAACCCTAACCAAGGAAGTCAAAGACATGTATGAAAAAAATTTCAAGTCTCCGAAGAAAGAATTAGAAGAAGATATCAGAAAATGGAAAGATCTCCCATGCTCATGGCTGGGCAGGATTAACCTAGTAAAATGGCCATCTTACCAAAAGCAATCTACAGATTCAATGCAATTCCCATCAAATTACCAACACAATTCTTTAAAGACCTGGAAAGAAAAATTCTCAACTTCATATGGAATAACAAGAAACCCAGCATTGCTAAAACAATCCTCTACAATAAAAGATCTTCTGGAGGTATCTCTATCCCTGATCTTAAGTTGTACTATAGAGCAACATTTTTAAAAACAGCATGGTACTGGCATAGAAACAGAATGTTGGATCAATGGAACTGAACAGAGGACCAGGAAATAAACCCACACACTTAAGGACAGCTGATCTTTGACAAAGAAGCCCAAATCATACAATGGAAAATATATAGCATCTTTAACAAATGGTGCTGGTCTAACTGGATGTCTACATGTAGAAAAATGCAAATAGAGTCATACTTATCACCCTGTACAAAACTGAAGTCCAAGTGGATCAATGACTTCAACATAAATTAAAACAAGACACATTAAATAGGTTAGAAGAGAAACTGGGTAAGAAACTAGGACTCATTTGTACGGGAGACAACTTCCTGTAGAGAAAACCACCAGCACAGATTTAACAGCAACAATCAAAAATGGGACCTCATGAAGCAGAAAATCTTTTGTAAAACAAAGGACATGGTCATAAAAATAAAAGGATTGCCTACAGATTGGGAAAGAATTTTCAGCAACCCTTTCTCTGACAGAAGGCTAATATCCAGTAGATATAAAGAACTAAAGAAACTGAAAAGCAGAAAACGAAGTAATCCAATTAAAAAATGGGGAATAGAGCTAAACAAAGAATTCTCTGTAGAGGAATTTTGAATGGCATAGAAAAACTTAAAGAAATGTTCAACCTCATTAGCCGTTAGGGAACTGCAAATCAAAATGACCCTGATATTTCACCCTACACCCATCAGAATGGCCAAGATGAAAAACAAGTGACAACACATGCTGGAATGACTGTGGAGAAAGGGGAACCTCCTCCACTGCTGGTAGGAATGTAAAATTTACAGCCACTCTGGAAATCAATCTGGTGCTTTCTAAGAGAACTAGGAATAGTGCTTCCTCAATGTCCACTCCTAGGCATATATCCAAATGAGGCTCAAATACACAAGTAAGGACATTTGCTCAACCATGATTTTAGTAGCTTTCTTAGCTGTAGAAGTTCCCTGGTAGAATTTCGGGGGTCACTCAGGTATACTCTCATATCATCTGCAAATAGTGATAATTTGACTACTTCCTTTCCAATTTGTATCCCCTTGATCTTCAACTGCTCTAGCAAGGACTTCCAGAACTATGTTGAAGAGATATGCAAAGAGTGTGCAGGCTTGCCTTGTCCCTGATTTCAGTGGGATTGACTTAAATTTCTCTCCATTTAGTTTGTTGTTGGCTACAGGCTTGTTGTATATTGCCTTTACTATGTTTAGATATGTGCATTGTATCACTGACCTCTCCAAGACTTTAAACATGAATGGATGTTGGTTTTTGTCAAATGTTTTTTTTTTTTTCCCACATCAAAGGAGATTATCATGTTTTTTTTTTCTTTCAGTTTGTTAATACGATGGATCATATTGATGGATTTCCGTATATTGGACCACCCCTGCATCCCTGGGATGAAGCCTACTTGGTCATAGTGGATCATAGTTCTGACATGATCTTGTATTCGGTTTGCAAGTATTTTGTTGAGTATTTTTCTATCAAAGTTCATAAGGGAGATTGGCCTGAAATTTTCTTTCTTTGTTGGGTTTAGGAACCAAGGTGACTGTGGCTTAATAGATTGAGTTTGGTAGTGTTCCTTCTGTTTCCATTTTGTGGAATACTTTGAAGAAAATTGGAGTTAGCTCTTCTTTGAAGGTCTGGTAGAATTCTGCACTGAAACTTTCTTGTCCTGGGCTTTTTTGGATGGGCGACTATTGTTGACCGCTTCTATATCCTTGGACAATATCGGACTATTTAATTGATTTACCTGGTCCTGATTCAGCTTTGGTAAGTTGAATCAGTTAAGCAAATTTTCCATTTCATTTAAATTTTCAAATGTTGTGGCATACAGACTTTTGAAGTAAGTCCTAATGATCGTTTGGCTCCCATCAGTGTCTGTAGTCATGTTCTTTTCATTTCTGATTCTGTTGATTTGGATGGTGTCTCTCTGCCTTTTAGTTAGCTTGGCTAAGGGTTTGTCTATCGTGTTGATTTTCTCAAAGAACAAGCTCTTGGTTTCATTGATTCTTTGAATTGTTTTATTTGTTCCTAATTGATTTATTTCAGGCCTGAGTTTGATTATTTCCATCCCTCTATTCCTTTTCAATGTGTCTGCTTCTTCTTTTTCTAGGGTTTATAGGTAAGCCATTAAGTTGCTTGAATGAGGTGTCTGAAATTTCTTCTTGAAGGCACTTAGTGCTATGAACTTTCCTCTTAGCACTGCTTTCATTGTGTCCCATAGGTTTGGGTATGTTGTGTCTTCATTTTCATTGAATTCTAGGAAGACTTTAATTTCTTTATTTCCTTCCTGACCCAGCTGTCATTTAGGAACAAGTTGTTCAGTTTATATGTGTGTGTAAGCTTTTTGCTATTTATGTTGTTGTTGAGATCCAGCTTTATTCTATGGTGATCAGATAGAATACAAGGGATTATTTCATTCTTCTTGTATCTATTGATGCTTTCTTTGTGACCAACTATATGAACTATTTTGGAGAAAGTTTCATGAGGTGCTGAAAAGAAGGTAAATTCTTTTGTGTTTGGGTGAAAGGTTCTGTAGATGTCCGTGAGGTCCATTTGATGCATGACCTGTGTCAGAGTTATTGTTTCTTTTTTTAATTTCTTTTTTGTTGACCTGTTCTTTGTTTGGAGTGGGGTGTTGAAGTTTCCCACTATTAATGTGTGGGGATCTATGTGTGGTTTATGTTTTATCAGTGTTTCTTTGAGAAATATGGGTGCCCTTGTATTTGGGGCATAGATGTTCAGAATTGTGATGCTTCCTGGTGGAATTCTCTCTTAATGAGTATAAAGTATACTTCCCCATCTCTTTTTATTAGTTTTGGTTGAAAGTCTATTTTATCAGATAGTAGAATGGCTACTCCTGCTTGCTTCTTGTGCCCACTCGCTTCCAAAGCTGTCTTCCAGTCCTTTATCCTTAGGTAATATCTATGTTTGTGACTTCGGTGTATGTAACAGATTGCTGGGTCTTGTTTAGGTATCCATTCTTTTAGTCTGTGTCTTTTCATTGTATAATTGAGTCCATTGATATTGAGAACAATTAATGACCATTGGCTGTTAGATCCTTTGATTTTGATGTTGATTGTGGTAGTAAGTTTGTGTGCTTGGTTGATTTTTGTTTTGCTGTAGTGAGGTTAATTATTTCTTGTGTTTTCTTGAAAGTAGCTTGTTTTCTTGGGTTGTATTTTTACTTCTAGTTTCTTCTGTAACACGTGTGGGTATTGATGAAATTTGTTTTATCATTGAATATCTTGTTATCTCTCTCTATGAGGACTGAGAGTTTTGTTGGGTATAGTAGCCTAGACTGACATCTGTGTTCTCTTAGGTTTTGCATGATATCTTTCCAGGCCCTCTGGCTATCATAGTCTCTGTTGAAAAGTCAGGTGTGATTCTAGTGAGGATTCCATTATATGTTACTTGGCCTTTTCCCTTGCAGCTTTTAGTACTTTTTCTTTGTTCTGTATATTTACTCTTTTGATTTTTATGTGGTGGGAGGATTTTTTTTCATAGTCTAATTTATTGGCTGTTCTGTAGGTCTATTGTATTATTATTGGCCTCCCCTTTATATTGGGGACATTTTCTTCTACGATTTTGTTGAAAATATTTTCTGGGCCGTGGAGAAGTGGATCTTCTTTTTCCTCTATTCCTATTATTCTTAGGTTTTGTCTTTTTATGTTGTCTTGAATTTTGTGAATGGTCTGTGTCAGGAAATTTTTAGATTAAACATTTTCTTTGATAGACTTATATTTCTTCCATTGTATCTTCCACACCTGGGATTCTTTTTTCTAGCCCTTGTAGTCTATTCATTATGCTTACCCCTGTAGTTCCTGCTTTCTTCCCTAAGTTCATTCTCTCCATAATTTCCTCCATTTGTGTTTTCTTTAATTTTTCCAATTGTTCTTCAGGTCTTGAGCCATTTTTTTTATTTCCTTCACCTGTCTGACTGTATTTTACTGTTCACCTTCAATTCCTTCAGCTGTTCTTTGAACAATCCTCTGTTTCTTTTATTTCTTTAGTGATTTAAGTATTTCTTCTCTAAAGGCCACAAACTTTTTGGCTGTAACTTCCTGTATTTCTTCACAGATGTCCATAATCTGTTTTTCTTTATCTTCTTCTATTTCTTTATGGATGGCCATAATTTGTTTGTTTTAACTTACTTTATTTCTTTAAGGATGGCCATAATCTGTTTGTTTTAACTTACTTTATTTCTTTAAGGATGGCCATAATATGTTTGAGTTTATCTTCCTCTAGGTCTTTACACATTTTGTTTCCTCTGTTATCCTCTTCATGAGCATAGATGATAGGTCATCTTCTTGAATTGCAATTATGCTGGAATATCCAGGGCAATTTGCCCCTGGATAACTGGATTCTAGAGCTTTTAAGCTGGCCTCTACCCACTGGTTTATCATAGGTGTTGGGTGTTAGCACTTGGTGGTTCCTGGAATCCTGTGGTGGAGAGAACCCTCTTGGCAGGAAGATGATTTTTCCTGAAGGAAGCCTCCTCAGCTTTTTGGGTATAGTCACTGTATGGCCGGTGTTTGTCAGGAGTTGCCACAGCTCACCTCAGGCATAGAGACCTGAATGGTAACTGTGGCCCTTGTTAATCGAGAGCCTTCTCCTCTCACCTGGAGAAGTCCTGGAGACAGATGTTCTGCTTCTGGGTTTCTTGCTGTAAATTTAGTGAGCTGTGCTGTAACCTGTGTGTTCCGTGGTTTGGTCAGTTTTGTTAATGATAACAGTTTCCCTTGGAGCATTTTCTGGGGGTTAATTTCAGGGATTCTGGGCTTTTGTAGGTCTGAGGTTGTGGCTCTGTGCCCCAGTACCCAAGCAGTAATCTATCGAGGGTGAGTACAGCTCTCTTGGTAACAGCAGGCTATCTGGTGCCGAGCAGGTCTCTGGGTTGGGCCAGTCTGTGGGACCTTTTCCAGGGACATACTCAGTGGCCTAAATCTGTCCCATTTGCTTTGTTCCCTGTGAGGATTTCTCTTGACAGTGACGCCATGTATCTGGTGCCCTGGGGCGCACAGTTCTATCTGTGAGGCATACTCAGTACAGAGCAGGTCTCTGGGCTGGTGGTGAGTGTGCCTGCCTGCTGGTCTGTGGGACCTTTTCCAGGGATATGCTGTATGACCTAATTCAGGTCCATGTTTCTTTTCTTCTTTGTGGGGTTTTTCTCCCAACAGGGACTCCCAGTGTCTGTTACCCTGGGGCACCCAGCTCTGTCTGTGCCAGAAAGCTGGATGCACAGCACCTGTCTGTGTTCATGGTTGAGCCCATTTCATTGATTGTGGCTTTGTACCATCTGGTCTGCAAAAACTTTTCCAGGATTGGGTGACCTGTGGCCAGTCCTGTTGCCTTCCTTCCCTGTGGGATTTTTTTTTGTGTGACTGGGTCTCCCAGTCTATGATGTTTTTGTGCCCACTGTTCAGCCTGGGAAGGTGATCAGGACACACAGGCATGCAGCTATGGTCTGGAGACCTAGTACCTATATGACGGGATCTCTTCTGCGTTCTGGCTGGGTGACCTGAGAGTAGACCCAACTGATTCCCACACCATGGGGGCTTCTTCTCACCTGAGATGCACGATCTCTTTTGTTTTAGGGCCCAGAGTTGAGTCTCTTGGTCACTATACAGAAAATGTTGTCCTGCTCCTCAGATACAGTGTTCTCCTGGCACTGCCATCATGTTCGGAGAGATTAATTCTTCATTATGGAAATATTCCACATTTTCCCAAAGGAGATTGACATTCTGTTCTTTAGAAATTGGAAATAATTGGTCTTTAAAATTTTTTATTGAATGATACACTATCAGGATAACTATGTTATTATAGCCTAGAAGTCCCTCCACCTTTTTCTACTTCCTGGTGATTTGAATTGCAATGTCCCTTGCAAGCTCAGCCATTTACATGCTTAGTCCCCAGTGAAGAAATATATGGGAAGGGTTAGGAGGAATGGCCTTGTTGTATAATATAATTCCTTTAGGAGTGATATTATACGATGGTGTGCTTTGAGGTTGATATGCCAATGAAAGTGAGCAGAGAGAATGGAGTCTCTGTCTCTCTATCTCTGTCGCTTTTTATCTTTGTATCTGTCAGTCTCATTCTCTCTACTTCTCAGTTTCTCTCACTAGCAATTTTTCTTTCTGACTCTCTAAGTCTCCCTCGCTCTGCCTGTAGCTTTTGATCAGCTGAAAGCTCTCAGTTCTGAAGAACTACAACATGATGAATGCTTGCTGAGGAGACATACTTGTTGGTCTCTGTAAAAATATAAGCAAGGTCCCAATTATTCTATTTTTGGTCAAAGAGTTGCCTTGGTCAGGTAACATTTTCCCAGTAAATATTTCCATGACAGATGATATACATGTGCATTTAATAAATATTACTGGAATCTGTGATAATGTGAAAGACACATGTCAAAGACATGATTTTGCTAATGACCACTTGAAAGATATAAGTGACACTCTTCCTGAGCTAAGAGTCTTGGACACAGGAACTGTCGTCTCTGGGTTGGGTGCATTCAGCTGCCCAGGGCTGCTTAGCCTTTCTCTCAAGCAGGCTGTCCTCTAAGCCCTTTTAGTAACTGGCTCCTGAAACTCGTACTGGCTTTCACCTGTTTCAGACATCATTCCCTCTCTCAACCAATTCGCACCCGAGAGAATCTTGGTTTCCATGGAGATGAATAAATAAACTTTCCTCAGTGTCCAGTACCTCTGATCCTGTGCACAGGTGACTTTTTTCTTGTAAAACCCAACAAGCCTTTGTCTCATCCCTTTATCCAGATCCCACAACTTATTCCTGTTTACCTTTGTGAAAATGTAAGATAGGAAATGAAACTTTAATGTTTTAAGTTGAAAGCTTCCTATGTTTTGAAGCTTCATAGTGATATTGTATTAAGTTGAATGTACCGATTGACAAGGTGGTCTCATAATGTGGTCTTGGATCTGAAATGTCTTAGGTTGTGACTTAGAAAGGAGCAGTTAATTGTGTACTCACTAAATGTACCTTCCCATTCTTATTGATATAATAGGATGGCAGGGTCTAGGTTTCCCTCCTTTATTGCGTTACTAGGAGCAGCTAAAACAGTAGGAAACCAGACAATTTCTGAGACTGGATTGGGTGATACAGAGAAATATTGTGAATGTAAGAAGAGAACTGAAGCTCAATAATCTATTTGACAGCTGGGGCTGTTCTACACTAGGGTTGGTAACCCTTCATGAGAGGATTGCCTTGACTGACCTGTCCAATTTGGCAGCTGTGTCTTTCTCAGTGGTCAGTGAGCATTCCCCTGGTCCTGTGGTTTATAGTTAAAACTGGGCCTTCAGTACAGAGAAATGCATCCATGTAATATTCCTAGGACACAAGAATAGTTGTGTTTCCTGCTGTGGTCCTTCAGACAAACTCTCTAAAGGTAGGTATAGTGCCAGGACTGCTTTTTCAGGGTGCCACCTGAGCTGATGGGGTCTGAGGTAGCTGGGTAAAACCTAGTTCATATCTAGGAATCTCTGCTTCATAATGAGTTCCTGGAAAGCATGCCTTATAAATTCATACTCTTCTCTCTTTTAGCAGAATCTTTTCTCCATGTTAAGAATCATTGTAAAATTTGTGAACATATTTTTATGGCTTATGTGGAATTTTTTATATTATATATTACACTCCTTTTCTATTGATCCCAGGTTTAAATTCCTACCCATGTGTCACATTAAAATGTTTTTTTCTTTAAAATACATCAATTGAAGTATGTGTTGTCATATATTCATTGGAATATGAACAGAGTGTCAGTGCCTTGTTCCATAAATAAAACTGAGTTCATACTTGTGCACTCTGGCAACAAACCAAAAAAGAAGCCATTTTTATATTTTTAATATTAATCACAGGTTATTTATTTGTATCTCAGCAATTGACTTCTCCATCATTCCTTCCCATTTTCACCCTCCCTCCCTCATCTCATCCCTGTCCCTTTTCCAAGTACCCTGATAGGGGAGGTCCTCCTCCCCTTCCATCTCACTCTAGCTTATCAGGTATCTTCAGATTGCAATGTCCTCCTCTGTGGCCTAACAAGGCTGTTCTCCCTCAGGAGTGTGTCGGCGGGGGTAGATAAAGGAGCCAGTCATTGTGTTCATGTCAGAAATAGTTCCTGTTCCCCTTACTAGGAAATCCCACTTGGATACTGAGCTTCCATGGGCTTCATCTGAGCAGGGCTTCTAGGTTATATCCATACATGGTCCTTGGTAGGAGAAACAGTCTCATAGAGGAAACCCATGCCCTGATATATTTTGTCCTTGTGGAGCTCTTGTCCTCTCCCATTCATACTAATTTTTCCATTTATCATATGATTCCTTGCACTCTACAGAAGATTTGGTTATGAGTCTCAGAAGCTGCTTTGACAAGCTGTTAGGTAGAGTCTTTCAGAGGCCCTCTGCAGTAGGCTCCTGTCCTGTTTTTTGTGTTTTCCTACTTCCCATGTACATCCATCCCATTTGTCTTTCTTAGTGAGGATTGATCTTTTTACCCCTACTGTAGGTGCACATATTTTAGTATATTTATCCAGTCTTATAGGTCTGTATAACTGAGTATGTACCATGTCTGTCTTTCTGCTCCTGGGATACCTCACTCAGGATGATCTTTTCTAGATCCCACCATTTGTCTGCAAATTTCAAGATTTCCTTGTTTTTAATTGCTGAGTAAGATTCCATCATGTAAAAGTGCCACAATTTTGGTATCCATTCCTCTGTTGAGGGACATCTGTTTTTTTCCAGGTTGAAAAATGAAGCTATTACAAATAAAGTTGCTACAAACATGGTTGAACAAATGTCCTTGTTGTGTACTTGAGCATCTTTTGGATATATGCCTAGGAGTGGTATAGCTGGATCCCAAGGAAGCACTATTCCTAATTGTCTGAGAACGTGCCAGATTGATTTCCATAGTTGTTGTATGAGTTTACATTCCCACCAGAAATGGATGAGTGTTCCCCTTTCTTCACAACCTCTCCAGCCTGTACTGTCACTTGAGTTTTTAATCTTTGCCATTCTGATGGGTGGAAGGTGAAATATAAGGTTTTGTTTGTTTGTTTGTTTGTTTGTTTGTTTTTTATTTCCATCTCTCTGATGGCTAAGCACTCGAGCATCTCTTCAGGTGTTTCTCTGCCATTCTAAATTCCTCTACAGAGAATTTTCTGTTTAGCTCTGCACACCATTTTTTTAATTGGATTGCTTGGTTTATTGCTTTTTAATTTCTTTAGTTCTTTATATATTTTGGATATCAGCCCTCTGTCAGATTTGGTGAAGATTTTTTCCCAGTCTTTAGGCAGTTGTTTGCTCTGATGACAATGTCTTTTGCTTTACAGAAGCTATTCAGTTTCATGTGGCCCCATTTATTAATTGTTGCACTACTAGCCTGTGCTGTTGGTGTTCCCTTTCAGGAAGTTTTCCCCTGTGCCAATCAGTTCAAGGCTCTTCCCCAATTTTTCTTCAGACTGATTTAATGTATCTGGATTTATGTTGAGGTCTTTGATCCACTTGGACTTTAGGTTTGTGCAAGGTGATAAATATAGATCTATTTTCATTTTACTGCATGTAGACAACCATTTGGACCAGCACCATTTGTTGAAGATGCTGTCTTTTTTCCACTGAATGATTTTGGCTTCGTTGTCAAAAATCAAGGATTCATAGGTGTTTGAGTTTATTTCAGGGTCTTACATTCGGTTCTATTGATCTACTTCATTTTTATTCTTCAGAGACTTGAAGTTTTATTTCAAACAGATCTTTCACTTGCTTGGTTATAGTCACCCTAAGGTACTCTATGCTATTGGTGACTATTGTGAAGGGTGTCATTTCCCTTATTTCTTTCTTGGCCCTTTTGTCTTGGGTATACACAAGGGCTTCTGATTTTTTTTTTAGTTAATTTTGTATCTGACCACTGTGCTGAAGGTATTTATCATCTGAAGGAGTTCTCTGGTTGATTTTTTGGGGATCACTCATGTATACTATCATATCATCTGTGAATAGTGAAACTTTGACCTCTTCCTTTCTTATTTATATCCCCTTGATCTCCTTTACTTGTTTTATTGTTCTAGCTAGGATTTCTAGTACTATGTTGAATAGATATGGAGAGAGTGGGCAGCCTTGCCTTGTCTCTGATTTCAGTGAGAATTGATTTAAGTTTCTCTCCACTGAGTTTGATGTTCGCTATATGCTTGCCTTTACTATATTGCCTTTACTATATTAATATATGTTCCTTGTATTTCTGATCTCTCCAATACTTAAAAGGAATGGATATTGGGGTTTTTCAAATATTTTTTCAGCATCTAAGGAGATTATCATGTGGCTTTTCTCCTTGATTTTGTTAATATGATGGATTACATAGATGGATTTCCATATATTGAACCATTCTTACATGCCAATTTGGTCATGGTGAATGATAATCTTTTATGTGCTATTGGATTCAGTTTGCAGGGATTTTATTGAGTGCTTTGCATCAATGTTCATGAGAGAGATAGATCTGAGACCCCTCTGTTTTTGAGGGGTCTTTGTGTGGTTTAGGTATCAAGGTGACTGTAGCTTCAGAGAATGAACCTGGTAAAGTTCCTTCTATTTTTGTTTTGTGGAATAGTTTAAAGAGAGTTAGAATTAGCACTTCTTTGAAGATTGTTATAATTCTGTGCTGAAACCATCTGGCCTAGGACTTTTTTGAAGGGAGACTTTTGATGACTGCTTTTATTTCCTTGGGGCATATAGGCCTACTCAATCTTGACTTAATTTTGGTAGATGGAATCTATCTACACAATTGTCCATTTCATTTAGATTTTCAAATTTTGTGGCAAATAGGCTTTTGTAATACGACCTGATGATTATTTGGACTTCCTGAGTTTCTGTAATTATGTCCCCCTTTTCACTTGTGATTTTGCTGATTTGGATAGTTTCTCTCTGCCCTTTATTTAGTTTGGCTAAGAGTTTTTAGACTATTTTTTTTTTTAATTTTCTCAATGAATTAGCTCTTTGTTTCATTGATTATTTGAATAGCTTTGTTTCTAATTGATGGATTTTAGCCCTCAATTTGGTTATTTCCAGCTGTCTGTTCCTTTTGGGTATATAGTCTTCTTTTGTTTGTTTTTTTCTAAGACTTTCAGTTGGGCCACTAAGTTGCTTGTATGAGATGTTAAAGATTTCTTCTTGTAGGCACTTAGTGCTATGGATTTTCCTATGAGCACTGCTTTCATTGTGTCCCATAAAATTAGATATGTGGTATCTTCATTTTTATTGAGTAATAGGAAGTCTTTAATTTCTTTCTTTATTTCTTTTTTAACCAAGCTGTCATTGAGTAGCAAGTTGTTCAGGTTCCATATGTGTTTATATTATTTCTGTTGTTGTTGAGGTCCAGGTTTAGACCATGGTCATCAGATAGAATACAGGGGTTTATCTCAATTTTCTTGTATCCGTTGAGGTTTGCTTTGTGACCAACTATACTGTTTATTTTGGAGAAAGTTCCATGAGGTGCTGAAAAGAAGGTATACTTCTTTGAGTTTGGGTTAAATGTTCTGTAGATATCTATTAGGTCTGTTTGAATTAAGGCCTCTGTAAGTGCCATTATTTCCCTATTTGGCTTCTGTCTAGATGATCTGTCCCTTGGTGAGAGTGGGATGTTAAATACTCCCACTATTAAGCTTTAATAATGTTTAATTCAATTTTCAATAGAATGTTAAAAATGAAAGGAACAGTAAAACAATGCATGGTGTTGTGATTAATCAGAAATATAAGGCCTGGAATAAATATGGATATGTTATATAATTTATTATACATCAATTATATATTAATCACTGCAAATGCACTTCCTCTCATATTTATTGTAGCTCTTCTATAAGTTAAAATTTCTTCAAAGCCACCTTCAAAGGCACCATATTACATTAACCCTCTAAATGTGCCTTATGGCAACTCTAACAAATGTTTATCTGACATCCTTGGAGGTTTTGTCATTTATGATCATTCTTTTTTTTTGTTCAATGCAGTTTATTCAGGAACCTTGAACAATCATCTGACCCTGGGGAAAGCCAGCCCACAGCTTAAATAGCCTCTGGGTAGCCAACCCAGGCGTGCCACGTGTGCAATGCAGATAGGTCCACATACATGGAAGCAAGCCAGATCCTCAGCCTTAGCCAAATGTGGAATTGTTCGTGACAGAGAGCACTCACCATCGGGAATGTGGAAGGTGGAAACCAGCTCCATCTTTAAGGCATAGCATTCCGCAGCTCTCTACAGTTCCCCCTTTTTGTTTTAGACGCATCAGACAAGAGTAGAGGTCTGATCTCTGATATTAGAAATAAATTACCTGGTCATGTGAGAGGAAAGTCTGCAGGTAGAGAAGGACAGATGCAGGCAAGGGTGTATGTATATGTCTGCATGGTAATTTGTAACAGGGTGTTACAGAATGTAGAGGCCTTCAGTGTGAGGGAAACATGTGTTGAGGTCACCAAAGTTTTTGCAGGCACTGAAGTTATCCCATGCACTGGTTTGGTCATGTGCACAAATTTCCTGGGTAAATCAGTGACTTACAGACTACTGGTATTGTTTCTAACTGAGCTCCAGGAGTTACTTGACTAAATTCCACAGGTGGTGCCACTGAGTTGAATACTCCCTGTCTCGGGATACACTCTGTTTCCCACAGTGGATGTGTGGGTGGGAGATTTCTGATGTCTGGCTGCTAGCTTAGAAGCACACTGGATCTGGAACTTTGCAGGCACTAGGGGGTGTATTCACTTTCTAGGTGTCCAAATCATAAAGCACAGGGGATCCTCCTGTTCTCTGAGTCAAAGGTGTGCTCAGACACTTCAGGGGTGTTGTAGCCCCTGTACCTTGGAGTCCAGCTGCAGGTACAGACCTGGGGGTATAGTTGTCTGCTACTAAGTCCTGTGGAGCCAGTTTCCAGGCTCAGCTTTTGGTGTACCTGTTTTTTTTTTTTCAGGACCACCACACAGCACATCACACAGCCCTCTGTCCGCCACTGAGGAACTAAGCGGCCCCCATGAAGTATAGACTCTGTGAAGTCAATAGACCTGGCCACTCTTGGGAGTGGCACCCAGTCAGGCTTTTACTGTGGATCTGGGGTTCAGCAAGCAGGTTTGGCTGACTACCGAGGTGCTGTGCTAGTGTTCCCACCTCTGCTGTCTCAGTTCTCAGGCAGCAAGATCTGCATCACTGTTCAGCTACTCCTACGTGCAGGGAGGCCTGAGGAAGGAAAGTGCCCTTTTCCATTCACAAGAAATCCATGTCTGACCTAAATCAAAGAGTTCTCCACTCCTGTGCTGTTGCCCCTCCTTCAGGAAGTCACAAAGTCAATTTCTGAGATTCAGTTGCCCCTTCATTCACCAGTTTGAAGGTTATGAATTGTCTGGCTCTCAGAAATGATGCACAGTGATAGCCCCCATCTTGTCCCGCCTCCCCCCCCAATTCTTCACCTTGATAACAGTTTTTCTTATGTATTTATTTATTGGATTTGTTCATTTTGTATCCCCTCTGCAGCCTATTCTCTCTTCTTATTCCTGTCTAACTCACACTGCTGCCTCTACCCCTATTCTTATTCTCTAGTTCCCTTTTAGGGGAGGTCCTCCTCCCCCTTCTCTATAACCCTCTCTTATCAAGTCTCATCAATCCTGGCTGCATCATCTACATCTGTGGCATGATTCTCGGGGCATTGTTTTCCTTGTGTCCTCAATTCCCTCTACTTATCACATTCTTCCTGCCTCTTCTACAGCAGGCTTTCAAGAGCTCTGAGGTTAGGGAGAATTTTGTAGGGAAATCCCATTTAGAACTGGGTGTTTTAAGGTCTCTGCATAATATAGGACTGTGGGTCCCTATATGTAATCCCATTTGAAGCAGAAGGAAGCATATCTGTGGATACAAGATCATGGCACTGATCTGTCGGTTGAGGGCAGAGAGGAACATATTTTAATAACAACAGCCTGGGTTTTTTAAATTTAGTTCAGATGCCCTGGCCAAACAACTCAATTAACTGACACCCAATCACATTAGTGGAAGACTGGTTTGGTCATCATAGATGGCCTATTGGTACTATATGCCCCACTATTAGGAGACCACCTAATAAGTGAATACATACCATATTTTTTTCTCCATTTTAGTTACTTTGTATGATTTTTCCTTGTTGCATCCATTTGCCTGTAAAGATCATGTTGTCATTTTCTCAGCTGAACAATACTCCGTTATGGAAATATTCAACATTTTCCCCAAAGAAGATTGTCAGTCCTGTTCTTTAGTCCTTAGAAGTTTCTGGGAATTTACTCATTGAATTGAATAACAAACTATCTGGATAACTATATTCTTTTAGCCTAGAAGCCCCTCCATCATCTTCTACTTCCTGGTGATTTGAATTGCACTGTTCTCTTAAAGCTCATCTATTTACATGTGGAGTCCTCAGTAAGGAAATTTCTGGGAAGGGTTAGGAGGTATGTCCTTCTTAGATAATGTAATTCCTATTGGATTTATATTGTAAGAGGGTGTGCTTTAAAGATGACATGCCAATGAAAGTTACCTGAAAGAATTGAGTCTCTATCTCTCAGTCTCTGTCATTTTACTTCTTTGTTTCTATAGGTCTCGATCTCTCTAATTCTTAATCTGTCTCTCTAGCTCTTTCTTGCTCTGTCTTTCTCTGTCTCCCTCTCTTTGCTGTTGCTTGTCATTCAGTATGAAAAGCTCTCAGATCTGTTGAGGGACTACAAATACATGACTGCTTGCTGATGTGATATCCTGGATCATCTCTGTAAAAATATAAGCAAGGTCCCTGTTAAAAGCTTTTTGTTCAAAGATGTGCCTTCATCAGGGAGGTTTTTCACAGTAAATACATCATTGACTGAAGAGATATATGTACATTTAACAAATGATAATGGGATCTGTGATATTGTGAAAGTCACGTGACTTTATTAATGACCACTTGAAGGAAATAAGTGACACTTTTCCTGAACTAAGAGTATTGGACACAGGAACTGTCCTTTCTGGGTTGGGTGCTTTCAGTTTCTGAGATTGAGCCATTTAGGGCTACTCAGCCTTTCTCTTAAGCAGCTGTCCACTTGGCCCTTTTAATCACTGGCTCATGTATCTAACTGGCTTTTACTTCTTTCATGACATCATTCCCTCTCTCAGCCAATTAGCACCTGAGGGAATCTTGAGGTTTCCATGGAGATGAGTAAACATACTTTCTTAAATATCCAGTATCTCTGATCCTGTACACCAATGACTTTTTCTTGTCAAAACCCAACAAGCCTTTGTCTCATTCCTTTATCCAGATCCCACTCCTTTACAAATCCTGTTTACCTCTGTGAAAATCTCAGGTAGGAAATGAAACTTTAATCTTACTTTATTTAATTGGACAGCTTCCTAAGTAGGGAAGCTTTACAGTGATGTGGGATTAAGGGAAATGTACCAAATGACAAGGTGGTCTCATAATGTGGCCTTGGATCTGAAATGTTCTAGGTTGTGACTTTGAACTGAGCAGTTACTAGTGTACTCAATAAATGTACCTTCACATTCTTACTGATATAATATGCTGGCAGGGTCTAGGGTTCCATGGGATATTGAGTTTTTAAGAGCACGGAAAAGAGCTTGAAACCAGACAATTCCTGGGACTGCTTTGGCTGAAACAGAGAAATATAGGTGAGTGTAAAAGTGAACTGAGGGGTAATAAACTCTTTGACAACTCATGCTGTTCCACACTAGTTTTTCCAAACCTGTATGATTTGCCTTGGGTGACCTGACAGCAGCTGTGTCCTACTCAGTGGGGAGTAAAGAACTGTCCTGGTCCTGTGGTTTAGAGTTAAAACTGAGCCATCAGAACAGAGATATGTGTCAGTGTTATATGCCTAGAACAGAAGATCAGTTGTGTTTCTTGTTTTGGTCCTCCACACTAACCCTCTAAATGCAGTGTTAGTGCCAGGACTGCTTGATTAGAAGTACCACCTGAGCTCATGGGGTCTGAGATAGCTGGGTAACCACTAGTTCATGGCTAGAACTCTCTGTAACAGAATGAGTTCCTGGAAAGCATGCCTTACAAAGTTAAACACTGCTATTTTTAGCAGAAACTTTTCTCCAAGGTAATGACATTATTAAAGTTGTCAACACATTATTTATTGCTTTTGTGGGAATTTCATATAATATACATTACACTCCTTTAACATTGCTCCCAGGTACAAATAACTGTCCATGTGTCTCACTAAATTGTTTTTCTTTAAAATACATCAGTTGAATTATGTGTTATTCATATACTCATTAGAACATGATCAGTCTCTGTGACAAGTCCCTTAAAACAAAAGTGATTTCACCCTTTCTTCACCCTGGTACCACCCCCAAGAAGACACCGTCAAGACCTGAAGAGCTCTATACTTCATCAACATGATCACAATTTTTCTTATATATGTATTTATTATGATTTGTTCCCTTTGTATCCCCTCTGCTGTCCCATCCCTGTTCTCCTTCAAGTCCCACCCACCCTACTTTTTCTACCCCTATGCCCTTTCTCTAGTTCCCTGATTGAGGAGGTCCTTCTCCCCCTTCTATATGACCCTTGCTTATCAGGTCTCATGAAATCTACCTGTATCATCTTCCTCTATTGCCTGATTCTTAGGACATTGTTTTCCTTGTGTCTCAATTCTCTCTAATTATGATACTCTATGTGTCCACTCCTGCAGACTTCCTTGAGATCTGAGGAGATGGATAATTTCACATCCAATTTAGAGCTGGGTATTTTAAGGTCTCTCTCTCTTTCTGCATAATATCAGACTGTGGGTCTATGTATGCAATACAATTTGATACAAAAGGAATAAGAATATGACACTGATCTATCAGTTGAGGGCAGAGAGCAACATATTTTGATAACCACAGACTGGGTTGAATGAAAATTTCTGTAGGACACCCTGGCCCAACAACTAATTTAACTGCCACCCAATCTCCCTAGGGGAACACTGGCTTGGTCACAATTGGAACTTGGCCTTTTGGAACTTTATCTCCCACTATTAGGAGACTTCCTAGTAAGTGAATAACATACCATATTTGTCTTTCTGCATTTTACTTCACCCAGCATGAACTTTCCTAGTTCCAATCATTTGCCTGAAAATATCATGATGTCATTTTCTTACCTGAATAATACTCTGTTATGGAAATACTCCACATTTTCCCCAAGGGGATTTTCGGTCCTGTTCTTTAGACCTTGGAAGTAATTGGGGCTTTAAACATTGTATTGAATGACAAAAGTTCAGGATAACTATGTTCTTTTAGCCTTGAAGTCTCTTCCTCTTCTTCCACTTCCTGGTGATTTGAATTGCAATATCCCCTTTAAGCTCATATATTTACATGTGGAGTCCCCAATGAGGAAATATCTATTTAGGGGTGAGAGCTATGGCCTTGTTAGTTAATATAATTTATTTTGTTTCCCTAATTTTTTTCTCAGCCATTTTGGTCTTTTGTATACAGGAGAGCTGCTAATTTTTTTTTTTAGTTAATTTTGTATCCACCCACTGTGCCAAAGGTATTTATCAGCTATAGGATTGCCCTGGTACAATTTTTGTGGTCACTTACATTCATAATTTTAGAAATCTATAATGCTTGTGAGAAATTACGTTTGCACAACAAAAGAACTGGACACCCAGAGATGCTGGGTCAAACCTGACAGAATCATTCTTCAGCATGCTGAGACATTGACACATCTGTTTCAGCATCTTGCATATTTCAACATTCTGCTTGTTCCTGCCTCAACTGCTTCCATTGCTGTTTCTCATCAAAGTCTGCTGCAAAAGAACATTGAAGAAAGCTATTAATTTTAATTGGTGAAGCATTTTAGACTGTCCCAAAGAGGACCTTTATTAAGCCTGAAATTTCTCAACATTCAAAGACTGGACCACAATGTTATTGCTTGCTTAATTAAAAAATATTCCCAATTTTATTTGGGCCCCCTACAGGATTTCTACATGTCCAAAATGTAAGCTAGAAGAAATTCATGAGAACAGCGTCCAATTTTCCTTAAAGGGGGTAGGTATGTTTTTGGTGGTTTGCTATGGGTACAAAATTTTATTGTCATTTGGAGATGTTTATTATTAATTGTCTTATTAAAATTGAAACAAGGACTATACAAGGATATCTTATAGGAATAGAAAAAAGTTAGATTATTGAATCTACTTAAGTCAGGGTTTTATTAGTTATTCTCAATTAAGGTTAATTTTAATTCTGGTATAGGATTTTGCATATTTGTGCAAAAAAATCTATTTTTGATACATTTGTATAAGCTTTAGTATATTGATACAATTTCAAGGTTACTTCCAATACTATTAAACTGCTATTAAAAACTGGTTAAGGTATTAGGTAATGCAAGTTGTTTGCTAGTTATTGAATGCATAGCCCTGTCAGACACTAGTCTACTATATCACAAGTTCACTATATCCTAGGTTTAACAAATAGATACATTTTTGTAGACATATCGATTACATAAAGATAGGTAGTCTTCAAAAACTTCAGAGACTTACAGATTATTGCATTTAAAATTATTTTTATTATTTTGAAGATTCTTTGACAATGAGACAGGCCATCCCTTATAGAACCTGATCTGCCTGAAAGAAGATAATGAGCATTGAAAACCTCCATATGGAGATGGCCTTAAATGTGGCAAATGAGACACTTGGGTAAAGAAAATACCCTCACTTCTTGACAGACAAACTCTGCCCAAAACGGGCAAGCTAATGCAGGGCATATTGACTGCTGAACTCTGCCAAAACAGGATAAGCAAGTCCTAAATAGTTCCTGCTTCACATATATGTCTGTCAAATATTCTGAGTCAGAAGGCTGAAGATGATGTTCTAATGTTACAGAGAATTATGGTGACTGTTCAGGCAGCAAACTGTATATGTCAATTTTTTATCTTTTGGAAGCTGCTATCATGCACTTCCTATTTACTCTAATAACTAATTTGATTCCTTCTCAAGTCTTTGATGGGGTTGAAGACCAAATAGTTATAATGCCACAATTAACCTTCAGCTGTTTAGAAGTTAAGGAATATTTTCATATGGGTAATACCAATAAGATAAAAGTTGATTTAGGTATAGAACTTTTAACTTTTCAAGATAGATCGGAGAATCAGGTAACTTTCTCCTAAGTTGCTAACTACACATGGACAGGAAATTACACAAATATATTTTGCCTAACATTTTCCAGAATTTCATAATTATTATTGTATTGAAATAAAAGGAGCCTTTTATTGGACTTAAAGGGTTAAATGTTGGTATAATGTTCTTTTGAAATATATACCCCTTACCCTTATTTATTCAAATCCTTGATTTCTTCCTTCAATTCTTTGGTTTCAATCCATATATTGCACTGTGATACTCATTCTAAGCATCCTGTCTCCTCTTGGTGTAAACTTCCAAATAAAGCAACTAGATTCAATGTTGAGCTGAGAGGAGCAAAAGGACAGGAAAGAGGGGAGGAGCTGGAGGGCAGGTAAATAGTGGGAAGAGAAGGGGCAAGGAGAGCTGAGAGACGGAGCTGGAGGAAAGATATTGGACGATGTGGAGCATGAACCAGACCTAACATATCACTAAAAGCAAGTATAATATGCAAAATCTAAATGTTAGGAAAACTATGAGGGCTTGGAGGTTTAGGGTGGAGTAAATATTGCCAAGCATTGTGTTCTAGGTAAACTGAATAAACCCAGTCTTTGTGTGTTGATTTGCACATACAGCTGTTTAGGACTAACCGCAGTATTACTAAAAGATAATTATTAAAAAATATTAATTACCACTTACAACAGTCCTGTCTTAATGGTGTGTAAACAGGCCAAAATAAAACAACTAGCCACATTGTTCTGGAGAAGGAGGAGCCAGAGGATAATAAAGAAGGGAGGAGCAAGAGGGCAGGAAATAAGTTGGAGGAGAAAGGGCAAGGAGTTTTGAGAGTGAGCTGGTGGAAAGATCTTGGAGGATGTGGAGTATGAACCAGACTTAAGATATCACTAAAAGGAAGTATAATGTGTGAAATCTAAATGTGAGGAAAATATGAGGGCTTGGAGGTTTAGGATGGAGTAACTGTTACCCAGAATTGTGTTCTAGATTAACTAAATGAAACCAGTCTCTGTGTGGTGATTTGGTTATACACCTGTTTAGGATTAACAGCAGCTTTATTAAAAGACAAATCCATAGTAAATATTAATAGATTTATACAACTGCCATATGAATTTATTAATGACTGCTTGAAAGAAATATGTAACACTTTAACTGAATTAAGAGTCTTGGACACAGGAACTGTCATGTCTGGCTTGTGTTCTTTCAGCTCTCCAGATTGAGGCATGTAGTGCTGCTCAGCCTTCTCTCAAGCAGGTTGTCCACTTGGCCCTTTTAACAACTGGCTCCTGAAACTCTTACTAGCTTTAACTTCTTTCATTAAATCATTCTCCCACTCAGCCAGTCAGCATCTAACCATTGTGTGTCATAATGGGATTGGGATATCATGATGAATTTTGATGTCATAATGTTATTGTGATATCATAATAGTTTTGCGATGTCTTCACAGCATTTGGTGTCCTAATTTCATTGGGATGTCTTAAGATTGTGAAGTCTAACAGCATTTGATGTCAAAATTCCATTGTGATATATCATACCATAATCATGTCGTAATACCATTGTGATGTCATAATAGCAACGTGAAGTCATAACACCATTGTGATACCATAATTCCATTTTGATGTCATCCTAGCATTGTGAAATCATGATAGCATTGTGATATCATGGTACCATTGTGAGGTCATCTCATTGTGAGGTAATAATAGCATTTAGATGTCATATCATTGTGCTGTCATAATAGCTTAATGATGTCATAAGAGCTTTATGATGTCATAATACCATTGTGATGTCGTAACAAGATTGGGATATCATAGTACCATTGTAATATCATAAAAGCATTGTGATATAATAGCATTGAGATGTCCTAATATCATTGTAAAGACATACTGTTGCCAAGTCATAATAACATTGTAATGTCATAATGCCATTGTGATATCATAACACAATCATGTCATAAGAAAATTGTGATGTCATCAAAATATTGTGAGGTCATAAGAGCAGTGTGATGTCATAATACCATTGTATTGCCATAATAGCATTGTATTGTCATAATAGCATTCTCAAGTCATATATCATTGTGATAGTATAATAGCCCTGTGATGTCATCATAGAATTGTGATGTCATAATAACATTGGGATGTCATAAAGAATTATGAGGTCATAATGTTATTGTGACATCATAAAAAACTTTTTATGTCATCATATCATTTTGATATACATAATGCCCATGTGATGTCATCATAGAAATTTGATGTCATGATACCATTGTGATATCAAAATAGCATCGTGGTATTATAAAAGCATTATGAAGTCATAACACCATTATGATGTCATGACAGAATTGTGATGTTATAATGACATTGTGATCTCATATCATTGTGATGTCATAATACCATTGGGACATCAAACCTTTGCCAAGTCAAAAGACCATTGTTATATCATTTTTCCATTGTGATGTTGAAACACAATCATATGATAATAGCTTTGTGATGTCATAATAGCATTGTGATTTGATAATACCATTTTGATTTTATAATAGGATTGGGATATCATAATACCACTGGGAGATCTTGAGAAAATTTAGATGTCATAACAGCATTGTAATGTCCTAACATAATTCTGATGTGATAACAGCTTTGTGAATCATCAAAGCATTGTGATATTATCATACCATTGTGATGTCATCATAACATGGTCATATTCTAATATCTTTGTGAAGTCATAATATCATTGTGATGTCATATAGCATTTTGAGCTCATAACCCCATTGTGATATTATACTAGCATTGTGATGTCATAATAGCATTATGATGTCATCATATCATTGTGATGTCATAATAGCATTATGATGTCATCAAAGCATTATGATGTTATAATTCCCTTGTGATATCGTAACATAATCATTTCATAATAACATTGTGATGTCGTAATAGCATTGTGACTACATCATAATATGGTGATATTATAACAACATTGTGTTTTCATATATAATTGGGAAGTCATACCACTATGATATCATCTGAGCACATACAATCATACAATTGTGATGTCATAAGCATTGTGATATCCTCATAGCATTTTGATGTCCAAATAACATTTGATGTCCTAATACCAATGTAAAGTCATCTGGTTGTGAAGTCATCATAGCATTCTGATATCATAAAAGGAGTGTGATATCATGATAGCATTGCAATGTCCTGATAGCATTGGGATGTTATAATAGCATTGTGATGTCATAATAGCATTGTGAAGTAATGATAGCATTTTGATGTTAAAATTCCATTGTGATGTCATACCACAATCACGTCATAATACCATTGTGATGTTAAAACAGGATGGCAATATCATAATACCATTGTGAAGTCATAATACCATTGTGATGTCATAACAACATTGGGATGTTATGATGAATTTTGATGTCATGTTGTCATTATGAAATCATGTTGCCATTGTAATGTAGTCCTAGCATTGAGATTGTCCTAATATCATTGTGAACTTATACCTCTGTGAAGTTAATAGCACTGTAATGTCAAAATTCCATTGTGATGTCATACAACAATCATGTCATAATACCATTGTGATGTCATAATAGCTCTGTGATTTCATATCATTGTGAAGTCATAACAGTATTGTGTTGTCATATTAGCATTGTTCTTTCATAAAAGCATTGAGCTGTCATACAATTGCCAGATCATAATAGCATTGTGAGGTTATATTAGCATTGTCATTTTATGAAAGCATTGTGATGTCATGATAGCACTATGATGTTATAATAGCATTGGGATGTTATAGTACTATTGTGATGATATAACATCATTGTAATGTAATAATAGCTTTGCAATGTCATCCTAGACTTGTGAAGTCATAATACCATTTTAATATCAAAAATCCATTGTGATATCATAATTCCATTATATCACACCACAATCATGTCATAATTTGATTGTGAGGTCATAAAAGCATTGTGATGTCATCTTAGCATTATTATAATGTCATAATGCCATTGTGATGTCATATTATCATTGTGATGGCATAATATTAGTTTGACGTCACAAGAGCATTGTGATGTGTAATACCATTGTGATATCATAATAGCACTATGATGTCATAATATTACTTTTTGTTCATGATGCCATTTTATTGTCATCATAGCATTGTGAAGTCATAACATCATTGTGATGCCATAATAACATTGAGATGTCATACCTTTGTGATGGCATAATAGCATTGTTGTGTCATAATAGTATTGTGATTTCATAATTATTTGAGATGTCATAAAACTATCTTGTAATAGTATTGTGATGTTATTATAGCATTGTGATGTCAAAATTCCATTTTGATATCATACCATAATCTTGTCATAATAGCATTGAGGTATCATACAATTATTATGTCATAATAGTATTGTCATGTCATAACATTGGGATGTCATCATAGCATTGATATGTGATATCTCTGAAAGACTCTGCCAAGACAAGATAAGCAAGTCCTAAATAGTTACTCCTTCACATATATATTCTTAGCCAGAAGGCTGAAGATGATGCTCCAACATTACAGTTATGGGTGATTGTTCAAGTAACAAATTGTTTCTGTCAATTTTTTTTATTTTGCATTTCCTATTTACTCTATTAACTAATTTTATTCCTTCTCAAGTCTCTGATGGGGTTGAAGATCAAATAGGTACAGTGCCACAAAAAAGCTTAAGTTGTTTAGAAGATAAATACTTTCACATAGGTAATACTAATGAGGATAAAAGTTGATTTAGGTATAGAACTGTAAACTTGTCAAGATAGATAGGAGAATCAGATAACTTTCTTCTAAGTTGCTAAATACGCATGGACTAGACATTGCATATGTAGATTTTACCTAATAGTTTTCATAATTTCATAATTATTGTTGTATTGAAATAAAAGGAGCCTTTTATTGGACTTAAAGTGGAAATATTGGTAAAATGTTCTTTTGAAATGTATATACCTTACCCTTATTCTTTCAAATGCTGATTTCTCCTCCTGTGCCCCAACATCCAATCTCTGCTTTCAATTTGGATATCTCATTGTGATACTTACTCTATGCATCTTATCTCAACTTTGTGTAAACAGGCCAAAATAAAGCAACTAGCCACAATGTTGAGCAAGGAGAGGAGATGAGCCAGAGGACAGGAAAGAGGAGAGGAGTGCAGGAAATTAGTGGGAGGAAAAGGCGAGGAAAGAGCTAGGAGAGATGAGCTGTGAGGGGAACTAGGAACTAGGTGAAGAATGAACCAGACTGAAGATTTCACAAAAAAAAAAGTAAGTAAAATGGGTAAAATCTAAATGTTAGGAAACTATGAGGGCTTGGAGGTTTAGAAGGGAGTAACTATTGGCCTTCATTGTGTTCTAGTTTAACTAAATAGAACCAGAATTGCTGTGGTGATTTGGTTATACAGCTCTATAGGATTAACAACAGCTTTACCAGAAGATATGTCAATAGTAAATATTGACACATACAACAGAGATAACATACCATTGTGATAAAATAGCATTGTTATGTCATAATAGCATTGTGATGTCAAAATACTATTGTGAAGTCATAATATCATTCATTGTGCTGTCATACTAGCATTGACATATCATAAAAGCATTATGATGTCAAAATAGCATTGTGAAGTCATAATAGCACTTACTTGTCATGACACGATTGTGAAATCATAATACAGTTAGGATGTGATACCACTGTGATGTCATCATAGCATTGTGATATAAAATATAGCATTATGATGTCATATCATTGTTAATACATAAAGTATTGTGATGTCATAAGAGCATTTTGATGTCATAATACCTTTGTGAAGTCAACCGGTTGTGAAGTCATAATATCATTGGGATGTCATGCCACCATTTTGATGTAATCACACCATTGTGATATCTTAACACTGTTGTGATGTCATAATACCTTTGTGAACATTCTAATGTCACCATAGAATTGAAAGGTCATATCATTGTGGTGTCCTAATACCATTGTGAACTGATAATGTTATGATGTCATAATAGCACTGTAATATCATATATCATTCATTTTGTCCTAAAAAACATTGTGAAGCCATACCATTGTGAATTCATAATAGATTTGTGATGTCATAATACATTGTGATGTCCTAACATTGTGTTTTCATAAGGCATTGAGATGCCATACCATTGTGATGTCATCAAAGCATTGTGATATTATAATAGCATGTGAAGTCATAATAAGATTATGATGTCATCATTGCATCATGGTGGTGACATGGCATTGTAATGTCATAATACCATTGTGATGTCAAAAGAGCATTGTGATGTAATATCTTTGTGATGTCTTAATACCATTGTGAATGCATATCTTTATGAAGTCATAAAACCATTGCTATGTTATCAGAGCATTATGAATTCATAATGCCATTGTGATGTCAAAACACGATTTTGATGTTATATCATTGAGATGTCATAATAGCATTGTAATGTTTTAACAGGTTTGTGATGTCGTATAAGTAATGTGACATCATAATAGCATTTTGATATCAAAATTCCATAGGACATGAAATCACATTTTTGTTATTTCATAGGACAAACATGTCGTTATTACATTGTGACATCAGAATAGCATTGGGATGTCAAGATGAATTTTGATGTCATGATGCCTTGGTGATGTCATAACAGCATCGTGATGTCATATCATTGTGATGTCATTTTATTGTGATGCCAAAATAGCATTTAGATGTCATACATTTGTGATTTCTTAATACACTTTTTTAATCCTAATACCATTGTGATGTCATAATAGCATGGTGATGTCATGACAGCATTGTGATGTCATATCATTGTGATGTAAAAATAGCATTTACATGTCATATGATTGGGATTTCTTAATACACTTTAATCTTAATACTATTGTGATATCATAATAGCATGGTGATGTCATAACATGATGTCATATCCTTGTGATGTCATGATAGCATTGTGAAGTCATAGCACAGTTGTGCTATCATATCATCACTTTGAAATTCTAATAGTATTGTAATGTTATAATATCATTGTGTAGTCAAAATTCTATTGTGATGTCATACCACAATTATATTGTAATACCATTGTGATATCATAATAGCATGGTGATATCATAATTACTTTGTGATGGCATAATAGCAGTGTGTTGTCATAAGAGCATTGTGATGTCAATATCATTGTAATGTCCTAACACCATTGTGAATTCATACCAATATGAAGTCTTATTAGCGTTGTGACATCTTAGTATAATTCTGATATCAAAATACATTGTGATGTCATAAGACCATTTTCATGTCATAATACCATTTTCATGCCACTGATATGTCAAAATACCACAATCATGTTGTAATAGCATTATAATCTCATAATAGCATTGTATTATCATAATAGCATTGTGATATCATACCACTGTAATGTGATTATAGCACTGTGATGTCATAATACTATTGGGATGTCACAATAGCATTGTGAAGTCATAATAGCCTTGGTAAGGTAGCACATTCACAGTAAGTAATCACTGACTGAGGACATATTTGTGCATTTAACAGATAAAAATGGAATCCGTGAAAATGTGGAACTCACATTAAGGACTGGTGACTTTATTAAAGAGCATTTGAAAGAAATATGTGACTTTTCCTGAACTAAAAGTCTTGGACACAGGAACTGTCATCTCTGGCGTGGGTGCTTTCAGCTGCCCAGAATGAGGCATGTAGGTTTTCTCAGCCTTTCCTCTCATGCATACTGTCCTTTTTGCCCTTTTAATAACTGGCTCATGAAAGTCTTAATGGCTTTCAACTATTTCATGACATCGTTCTCCCTCTCAGACAATCAGTGCCTGAGAGAATCTTGAGGTTTCCATGGAGATGAGTAAAAAATTCTCCTCAGTTTACAGTATATCTGACCATGTGCACACATGATATTTTCTTGTAAAACACAGCAAGCCTTTATCTCATCTCTATCCAGATCTCACACCTTTACTCCTGAATGTCATGTAGGGAATGAAACTTCAATGTTTATTTAATTGGACAGTTTCCTAAGTAGGGAAGCTTCAAAGTGATGTAGGATTAAAGGGAATGAACCAAATGACAAGGTGTTCCCCTTCTGTGGTCTTAGGTCTAAAATTTCCTGGGTTGTAACTTTGAACTGAGCAGTTACTGTTGAACTGACTCAATGTACCTTCACTTTCTTATTGATATAATAGTCTGGCATGATCTAGGTTTCCTTGTGGTATTGAGACATTAAGAGTAGGGAAAAGAGAGGGAAACTAGACAATTCCTGGGACTAGTTTGACTAAAACAGAGGAAATTGGTAAGTGTAAATGGAGATCTGAGTGTAAATAAATTATTTCATTACTGGTGCTCTTCTACAATAGTTTTACAACCCTCAGGGTTGCCTTTCCTGACCTGGCTAGAGGCAGCTGTTATGTTCACAGTGTTCAGTGAGGAACCCTCCTGGTCCTGGGATTAACAGTTAAAACTGATCACTCAGGACAGAGAAATGGGTCCATGTTATAAGCCTAAAATACAAGAGTACCTGTGTTTCCTGCTTAGGTTTTCCAGACAAATCCTCTAAAAATAGTGTTAGTGCCAGGACTGCTTGTTCAGAGGTGCCACCTGAGCTTATGCGATCTGACCTAGCTGGGCAACCATGGCTAGGATTCTGTGCTACATAATAAGTTCCTGGAAAGAATGCCTTACAAAGTCAAACTCTGTCCCCATTATCAGAATCTTTTGTCCATGTTAAAAGTCAGTGTAAAAGTGATCAACAGAGTATTTTTATTGATTATGTGGAAATTTCATGTAATATATATTACATTCCTTTTATACTGCTCCCAGGTTCAAATTCATAACCATTAGCCCAGAATTACTAAAACAATACTCTACAATAAAAGATCTTCTGGAGGTATCTCCATCCCTGATCTTAAGCTGTGCTATAGAGCAACAGTTATAAAAACTGCACAGTACTGGCATAGAAACAGAATAGTGGATCAATGCAACCAAAGAGAAGACCCAGGCATAAACTCACACACTTATGGACACCTGATTTTTGACGGAGATTCCAAAAGCATAAAGTGGAAAAAAGATAGCATCTTCAACAAATGGTGCTCAGTCCCATTCTGAAGGGCAAAGAAGATGGACATCAAAAGAAGAAGAAAGCAGGAAACAACCTAGGAACCTGCCACAGAAGGCCTCTGAAAGGCTCTGCCCTGCAGATTATCAAAGCAGACACTGAGACTTTATGGCCAACTGTTGGGCAAAGAGCATAGAATCTTAGGTAAGAAGTGGGAAATAGTAGGTTATGGAGAGGACAGGAACCCCACAAGGAGAGCAACAGAAATAGAAGATTTGAACACAGGGGTCTTCCCAGAGACCCATACTCCAACCAAATACCAGGCATGGAGATAACCTAGAACCCCTGCGCAAATGTAATCCATGGCAGGTTAGTGTCTAAGTGGGTTACATAGTAATGGGAAGAGGGACTGCCTCCTACACAATCTGAAAGGCCTGCTCTTTGATCACCTCCCCCTGAGGGGAGAGCAGTCTTACCAGGCCACAGAAGATTACAATGCAGCCACTCCAGATGTGATCTGATAGACTAAGATCAGAAGTAAGGAGAGGAGGACCTCCCCTATCAGTGGACTTGGGGAGGAGCATGCATGAAGAAGCGGGAGGGAGGGTGGGATCGGGAGGGGAGAAGGGAAGGGCTTATGGGGGCATACAAAGTGAATAAAGTATAAAATAATAATAATAATAATAATAGTGTCATTGTTAAAGTTGTCAACATATTATTTTTATTGCTTATGTGAGAATTTCATATGCTTACATTACACTCCTTTTTCATTGCTCCCAGGTTCAAATTCCTACCGATGGGTCACACTAAAATATTTTTATTTAAAATACATCAGTTCTAGTATGTGTTGTTCATATACTGATTGGAACATGATCAGAGTCTCAGAGCCAAGTCCCTTAAAGAAAACTTAGTTCATCTTTGCTGCACCCTGGCACTACCACCAAGAAGAAGCCATCAGTCCTGAAGAGCTCTATACCTCAAGTCCCTACCTTGATCACAGTTATTCTTTTGTAATTACTATGGTTTGTTCACTTTATATTCCCTCTGCTGCCCCCTCTCTCTTCTCCCTCTAGTCCTACCCATCATTAATCTTCTACACCTATGCCCTTTCTCTAGTTACCTGATAGTGGAGGTTCTCCTCCCCCTTATATCTGACACTAGTTTGTCAGGTCCTATCAAGGCTTGGCTGCATCATATTCCTCTGTGGCCTGAATCTCATGATATTTTTCTCCATGTCTCTTCAATTCCCTCTGCTTATGACACTTTTCCTTCTTTTCTCTAGCAGGCTTCCCAGAGCTCTGAGGGGAGGAAGAATTTCATATTGAATCCCATTTAGAGCTCGGTGATTTACGGTCTCTCTCTGCATAATATCGGACTGTGGGTCTCTGTATGCAATACTACTTGATGCCCGAGGAAGCATCTCTGTTGATGCAAGAATAAGGCACTGATCTATCATTTGAGGGTGGAGAGCAACAAATTTTAATAACAACAGCCTGGGTTGCTTGAAAATTTCTGCAGGATGTCCTAACCCAACACCTCAATTAACTGCCACCCATTTGCACTAGTGGCCATTCGTTTTGGTAACAATTGATCACCCACTATCAGGAGACCTCCTAATAAGTGAATACATGCCATATTTGTCTTTCTGCATTTTAGTTACTTCAGCCAGGATGATCTTTCTTGGTTCCATCCTTTTGCCTGAAAATATGTTGTCATTTTCTTAGCTGAAGAATACTGCGTTAAGGAAATATTGCTCATTTTTTTCCAAATGATATTGTAAAACCTCTTCATTACTCCTTGTAATTTCTGGGATTTTAATCATTGTATTGAATGACAAACTATGACTATAATAATATTCTTTTAGCCTACAAGTCCCTACATCTTCTTCCACTTCCCAGTGATTTTAATTGCAAAGTCCCCTTGAAGCTCATTAGTTACATGTTGAGTCTGCAGTGAGGAAATGTCTGGGAAGTATTCAGATGTTGGCCTTGATAGATAATATAATTCTTGTTGGAGTTATAATATAGGAGGGTGTGCTTTGAGGTTGATATGCCAATGAAAGTGACCAGACAGAATGGAGTCTCTCTCTCTCAGTCTCTGTCACTTTATATTTGTTTCTGTCAGTCCTGTTCTCTCTATCTGAATGTCTCTAACTCTCTTTTTTCTCTCTTTCTCTCTCTGCCTGCTGCTTGTGGTTCAGTATGAAAAGCTCTCAGTTCTTCTGTAGTACCACAAAAAGATGACTGCTTGTAGACATGTACCTAAATTGTCTCTGTAAAAATATAAGCAAGGTCCCAATTAAACCATTTGTGTTCAAAGATTTGCCTTTGTCAGGGAGCATTTTCCCACTAAGAAATTCACTGAATGAGGACATATCTGTGCATTTAACACATAATAATAGAATCTAATAATTTCACTCTTCCTGCCTCTTCTCCTGCCAGCTTCCCAGAGTTCTGAAATCCCATTTAGAGCTGGGAGTTTTCAGCTCTCTCTCTGCATAATATTGGAATGTGGGTGTCTGTTGCAATTCCATTTGATGCACAAGGATGCATCTCTGTATTTCCAACACATGGGAATGATCTATCAGTTCTGGGCAGAGAGCAGCATATTTTAATAACAACAGCCTGGGTTGCTGTAAATTTCTGTAGGATGGCCTGTCCCAAAAATAACTAACTGCCACCCAATCCCTCTAGTGAAAGACTGGTGAGGTCACAAACAATGGCCAAATGGAACTTTATACGTCAATATTAAGATACATCTTAATAATTGAATACAAACCATTTTTTACCCAGAACAGTTTTACCTGGTTCCATACATTTGCCTGAAAATATCATTTTCTTAGCTGAATAATACTCTGTTCTGAAAATATTCCACATTTTCACCAAAGGAGGTTATCAGTCCTATTCTTTAGAACTTGAAAGTTGCTGGGACTTTAATCATTGTATTGAATGACGAACTATCAGGATAACTATGTTCTTTTACACTAGAATTCCCTCCATCATCTTCCACATCCAGGTGATTTAAATTTTTATTGTTTCTGTGGAAATTTCATAGAATATGCATTACACTCCTCCATTTTCCCAGGTTTAAATTCCTACCAATGTGTCACATTAATTTTTTTTTCTTTAAAATACATCAGTTCTAGTATGCTTTGTTCATATACTCATTGGAACATGGCCAGTGTCACAGTGCCAAGTCCCTTAAATAAAACTGAGTTCACCCTTACAGCACACTGGCACCACCCACAAGAAGAAGCCATCATTCATGAAGACCCCTGTACTTCATCACCATGATCACAATTTTTCTTATATATTTACTTATTATGATTTGTTCACTTTGTTTCTGCTCTGCTACACCATCCCTCTTCTCCTCCCAGTCCCACCAATTATCCTTCTCCTAGTCTTAGGCCCTTTCTATAGTTCCATGATAGGGGAGGTCCTCCTCCCAGTTCTAACCTAGCTTATCAGCTGTCAACATGGGTGGCTACATCATCTTTCTCTGTGTTCAATCTCTCAGTGTTTTGTTTTACTTGTGTCCTCAATTCCCTATACTTATGATACTCTTCCTTGTTCTCTCCTGCAGGCTTTCAAGAGACCTGAGGGGAGGGAGAATTTCATAGTGTAATCACATTTGGGCTGGGTGTTTTAGGGTCTCTCTCTGCAAAATATCGGACTGTGGGTCTCTGTATGCAATCCTATTTGATGCAGAGGAAACATCTCTGTGGATCCAAAAACATGGCACTGATCTACCCTTGAGGGCAGAGAGTAACAGATTTTAATAACAACAGTCTGGGTTGCTTGAAAATTTTCCTTAGAATGCCCTGGCCCAACAATTCAATTATGGGCCATCCAATCCTCCTAGTGAAAGACTCGTTTGGTCACAATAGATGGCATATTGAACTTAATCCCCTGCTATTAGGAGACCTCTAAATAAGTGATTAAATAACAAATCTGTCTATCTACATTTTAGTTACTTCACCCAGGATGATTTTTCCTTGTTCGATCCATTTGCCTGAAAATATCACGATGTCATTTTCTTAGTTGAATAATACTCCATTTTGGAAATATTCCAAATTTTCCCCAAAGAAGGTTATCATTCCTATTCTGTAGTCCTTGGAAGCTGCTGGGACAGTTTATATTGAATGACAAAATTCAGGATAACTATGTACTTTTAGCCTAGAAGTTCCTTCATCTTCTTCCACTTTTTGGTGAATTGAATTGCAGTGTCCCCTTGAAATTCATCTATTTACATGTATTGTCCCCAGAGAGAAAAAGTATGAGAAGTGTTAGGCAGTATGGACTTGTTAGATAATATAATTCCTATTGGAGTTATATCATAGGAGGTTGTGCTGTGAGATTGAAATGTCAAAGAAAGTGACCAGACAGAATGTAGTCTCTCTCTTGGTCTCTGTCAGTTTATATCTTTGTTTTTGTTGGTCTATATCTCTGTATTTCTGAATCTGTCACTTTCTCCTCACTGATTAAATGCTTGGTAATGTGGAATTAAGGGGAATGTACCAAATGGAAAGGTGCAGTCTTGGATCTGAAATTTTTTAGGTTGTGACATTGAACTAAGCAGTTACTGGCATACTGAATAAATGCACCTTTACATTCTTATTGATTTAATAGGCTGGCAGGGTCTAGGGGTCCCTAGGTTATTGAGTCTTTACGAGCCGGGAAAAGAGAAGGCAACAAGACAGTCATGGAGGTTAATCTAACAGGGTCTACCTGAAAGAGCAGGTGTAAATGGGGGGACAGAGATGGGAAGAATGGAGATAAGACAGATTTTTTTCAAGTCTCAGTTTACTGAACATAAAAACAATGCTTATAAAGCAAAGGGTACAAGCACAACTTTTTTCACAGTAGCAACACATCTATGCCACCTGGCAAGGCAACCAGGAATTCATTCAAGTTTGCACCAAGTTTGTTCTCTGGTTCCCAAGTGTGCAGGGAGCTTGCTATCTACTTCTCAGGCTCAGAACAGCCCACTTGCAGAGACTGAGAAGGACAGTCTCTGAGACATGGAACTTAGATCAGACCTGCATCTGCCAAGGCCATGAGTCAGAATTCCAATTACCAGACTCCTTCAGTTCCCCCTTCTTTGTTTTATGGAGATCCTGTCTTAAGTTGGTGATATGTGAATTTTTCCTTACTCCTAATCAAGGTCTTGGATGAGATTTTTATGCACCTCTGTCTTAGGTTGGAAAAAACCACAATTTTACTCTTACAAGTCATTGACTTACCTCCATATCAAATGGGGTTCTTAGAGATATTTAATTCTAATTCATGCAACTGCACTTGCATGCATGCATTGAAGTTGTTGAAGAAGGAACAGTAACACACAAGGAAGACAGGCACAGGCGAACATACCTCCCAAGCCCCCAAATGTGAGTCCCCAGTTAAGCTCAGAGTCAACTTATGGAAACGGCCTCCTGAGGCTAGTAAATATATCCCAGGCTGTATTGGCCAATACTTTTTTTAAATTTTTTTTAATTTTATTTTTTTATCAGTTACATTTTATTAACTCTGTATCCCAGCCATGTCCCGCTCCCTCATTCCCTCCCAGTCTCTCCCTCCCTCCCTCATCTCCACCGTGCCCCTTTCCAAGTCCACTGATAGGGGGGACCTCCTCCCAATTCATCTGACCCAATTCTAACCTAGGTTTCTTGGCAGATTGTATGTTATGGATCTTATTTCTCACTGATAACATGTCCAATGAGAAGTTTTTGCTACACCAAATACCATCAAGGTGATTCTGAACCTGATTCCAATTAAATTCTATTTCATTATACAAAGAACCAGAATTCCTAACAAGAATCATAACAAAAGCAGGTTGCTTAACAACTAATACTGAAAGAGCATTATTATCAGCACTAACATAATTAATAAGATTGTAATATACACATTCAATTGAATAGGTATAATTTTTCTTAAAATGTCTTACTACAATGTTTCCAATTAGCAGTAAATATGGAGGATTAACACAAGCCAAAACAGAAGTATCCTTGATTAATTTAGCAAAGCTACTTGCATTCCCACAGAGAATGCCTATATATCCCAATGCAGCCCCAATTTTCATACCTAGGTTTGCCAATTTTTATTTGAAGTCCTCCAAAGTCTAGAAGTAACAGCTTTTTCTAAAACAAAGTAAATATGACTCCCTTTACCAGAAGCCAAGTTCTTAATACCCTTAATGATAGACCAATCCATGTCCAGGACTGTAAACACAGGGTCATTGTCCCAGAAGTACATGGTAGGAGTTTCTCAATGCATCTTTTCCAAGGAACCATCTGTTGAAGACAAGTGTCTTTATCCCCTTTCTCACAGGGTGGGTAAATGATTGGTATTCTGGTCATACCACATCTATAGGCCAGAAAGAAACAACATTAAATCATTTATTTAGATACTCTCAGCCAGGCATATATTTTATATAATGGTTAACAATGATCTGAATATAATCCTGCATAGCCCTAGGCTAACTGTATTCCTTTTTTTTTCCTGTAAAAGAGCATAAGCAATCATTTTGCACTGAAGAATCTCCAGCCTTTTTAAATGAAGAACAACATATTTTATGTTTTTTTATACATGATAGATTGTAATAAATGCAATTTTTGTTTAATTGGCTTAAACAAAATTGGTTTAACATGGCTTGCTTTTACTTTGTAAAATTCAAAAAATTAACACCAAGGATTTTTTATTTTCCCCAAAGTGAGAAATGGTTTTAAGTTCTTTGTTAGACTGCCCAAGGATTACTATTTTACAATACCTGATAAATTTAAAAAATGTTTATATAATTTAACTCTGATGATCCAGGAACAAACACAGAGGTGTTGATTCATATTGTCACATGTCTAAAAATATCCAAGTCTACAGATAAACATACACACACATACACACACACAGATACATAAGGAACATAGAAATGTGAAATTATCACCTTGGAGTAAACAGAATACTGAAATACCATGACTTTACCAGCCCCTACCAGACACAAGTTCTACAGAATCCAGAAGGAGTGGACCCCCTCATGGGTCCCCTCCACACAGATAGATTCCAGAAGGAACAGAATCCCCATAGCCCTTTCCATAACTTCCAGATTGAGAGCTGGGTCCAGCAGCCCTATTATGACACAAATAAGGTACAATGACCCTCTCTCCTGGTCCCAAAAGGAGTAAAACCTTTAGAGGCCTCTTCCCTGGGAACTGGAGCATCCTCCAGATGCCCTGGACCAGACTGGAAACTCTGCAAGTATACCAGACCTTGCAAGCAAACCAAAACCAGAAACCAAAAGAGAAGCCAAGCCAGGAGACAAAAACAAAGAAACAAACAAACAAACAAAAGAGAGGCAAATACAAAAAACAAACCAGGTACCTGCCTTTTAAATATTTAAATATTGTTGAAAACCTGTTTTTGTAATATTAAAACCAAGCATCATCTTTAGGATTGAAATCATAAAGCACATTTATAATTTTAAAAGTTAAAATTTATCAGTGCAATCAACTCCATTTTATTATTATGATTATTATTTATTACTATTATTATTATGTAATTTTAATTTATTTAATTTCCTTAATAACTAAACTTGTCCCTTCCTAATTGGATGAGCTCACAGAAAACAGTAATATCCTCCTACAGTTGTCCCATATCTCCTGCACTGTGGCAGGGAAAGCAACTTGGCTTCCTCCCTGTGATAGGCAGTCATCGTGTTGCCCCTCATTTTCAAGGTCCCTTGTTTGGGCACCAACTGACTCATCCTTCAGGCTAGTCGAAAAGGGTCCAAATGAAAGAGGGCATATAAATGGGGGACAGAGAGGTGAAGATGGAGACAATACATTCCTGATCAAGTCTTAGTTTACTGAACATCCAAAGAACACTTATAAAGCAAAGGATGTAAGTATTTTTTTTCATAGTAGCAACACATCTGTGCCACCTGGCAAGGCATCCGGAAATTACCTCAAGGTTGCAGAAATTTTGCTGTCTGGTTCCAAAGTGTGCAGGGAGCTTGCTCTATACTTCTCATGCTCAGAACACCACATTGCAATGACCACCAAGGAAAGTCTCTGAGACATAGAACTTAGAAAAGAGTTGCATCTCCCAAGACCATGAGTCAGAATTCCAACTACCAGACTCCTTCAGAAACCAGACAATTCCTGGGACTAGTTTGGCTGAAACAGAGAAAATCTGTAATTGTAAAAGGAGAAATGAGGGGAAATATATTTGATAGCTAGTTTTGTTCCAAACTAGTGTTGCCAAACCTCTATGAACAGGGTTGCCTTGGCTGACCTGGCTGGATGGCAGCTATGTCCTACTTAGTGGTCAGTGAGGAACCCTCCTGGTCCAGATGTTTACATTTAAAATTGGGCCATAAGGACAGTGAAATGGGCCTGTGTTATATGCCTAGGAAGCAAGAGCAAATGTGCTTCCTGCTATGGTGCTCCAGTTATGTGGAAATTTTATATAATATACTTTACACTCCTTTTCCATTGCTTTCAGGTTCAAATTCCTACCCATGTGCCACTCTAATTTTTTTTCTTTAAAATACTTCAATTGAAGTATGTGTCCTTCATCTAATCATTGCCACATGATCACAGTCTCAGTCCCACCCACCCTCCTTCTTCTACCCCTATGCCCTTTCTCTACTTCCCTGATAGGGTAGGTCCTCCTCCCCATTCTATCTGACCCTAGCTTATCAGGTCTCATCAAGGTTATCTGAAACATCTTCCACTGTGGCCTAAACTCGGGGCATTGTTCTCCTTGTGTCCTCAATTTCTTCTAATTAGGACATTTCCTGCCTCATCTCCTGCAGGCTTCCCAGAACTCTGAGGGGAGGGAGAATTCCTTTTAAAAATCCCATTTACAGCTGAGTGTTATAAGGTCTCTCTCTGAATATTATAGTAATATGGTTCTCTGTATGCAATCCAATTTGATGCAGAAGTAATCATCTCTGTGGATACAAGGACATGGCAAAAATCTATCAGCTGAGGGCAAAGAAAAACATATTTTAATAACAACAGCCTGGGTTGCTTGAAAATTTCCCTAGGATGCTCTGGCCCAACAACTCAATTAACTGCCACCCAATCCCCCTAGTGGAAGCCTGATTTGTTCACAATGGATGACATTTTGGAACTTTTTTCCACACTGTTAGGAGAACTCCTAGTAAGTGAAGAGAAACTATATTTGTATTTGTGCTTTGTAATAGCTTCAACCAGGATGAATTTTTTTGTTCCAACCATTTGCCTGAAAATATCATGATGTCATTTTCTTAGATGAATAATATTCCATTATGGAATTATTCCACATTTTCCCCAAAGGAGATTACCATCCTGTTCTTTAGTCCTTGGAAGGTGTTGCCACTTTAATCATTGTATTAAATGAAAAACTATCATGATAACTATGTTCTTTTAGCCAAAAGTCCTTCCATCTCCTTCTACTTCTTGGTGATTTGAATTGTAAATCCCCTTGAAGTGCAGCTATTCACATGTTTAGTCCCCAGTGTTGAAATGTATGGGAAGTGTTAGGAGATGTGGCCTTGTTTGATAATATAATTCCTTTTGTTTCCCTAATTTCTTATTCAGCCATTTTGTTGTTTGTATACAGAAAGAATACTGGCTTTTTTTTGAGTTAATTTTGTATGTAGTAACTTTGCCAAACTTGTTAATCAGCAAGCTGTAGGAGTTCCCATGTAGAATTCTGGGGGTTACTGAAGCATACTATTGTATCATCTGCAAATAATGATAATTTGACTTCTTCCTTTCCAATTTGTATCTGCTTGATCTCCTTCAATTGTCTTATAGTTCTAGCAAGGACTTCCAGAACTATGTTGAAGATATATGGAGAGAGTGGGCAGCCTTAACTTGTCCCTGATTTAAGTGGGATTGCTTTAAGTTTCTCTCCTTTGAGTTTGATGATGGCTATAGGTTTGTTCTATATTGACTTTAATATTTTGAGATATGTGCCTTGTACTCCCGAACTCTCAAATAATTCAGATATGAATGGAGGTTGGATATTGTCATATGCTTTTTCAGCTTCTAAGGAGAATATTATGATTTTTTTCTTTCAGTTTGTTAATATGTTGGATCACATTGATGTATTTCTGTATATTGAAACACCCCTGCACACCTGGATTGAAGCCTACTTGATCATAATGAATGCTATCTTTGATGTTTTATTGTGTTTGGTCAAAGTCATAAAGTACCTAGGTTTGACCCTAACAAAGCTAGTGAAAGACTTGTATGAAAAAAATTTCAAGACTGAACAAAGAATTAGAAGAAGATATGAGAAGATGGAGAGATTCCCCATGCTCATGGGTTGGCAGGATTAACATAGTAAAAATGGCCATCTTACCAAAAGCTATCTACAGATTCAATGCAATTCCCATCAAATTACCAAGAGAATTCTTTACAGACCTTGAAAGAAAAATTTTCAACTTCATATGGAAAAACAAGAAACCCAGAATTGGTAAAAACAATTCAAAACAAAAAAGGTATTCTGGAGATATCTCCATCCCTGATCTCAAGCTGTATTATAGAGCAACAGTAATAAAAATTGCATAGGACTTTCATATAAACAGAATGTTGGTCATTGGAAACAAATAGAAGAAACAAAAAGAAACCAACACAGTCATGAACACCTGAGTTTTGACAAAGATGCCAAAACCATACAATGGAAAAAAAAAGATAGCATCTTCCACAAATGGTGCTGGTCTAACTATATGTCTACATGTAGAAAAATGTAAATAGACATATATTTTATCTGCCTGAGTAAAACTAAAGTCCAAGTGGATCAAATACCTCCATATAAAAGCAGACACATTAAATCGGTTAGAAGAAAAAGTGGAGAAGAGCCTTGAACCAATTGGCACAGGAGACAACTTCCTAAACAGAACACTAGCAGCACAGTCTCAGAAAACAACAATCAATAAATGGGACTTTGTGAAACTGAAAAGCTTCTGTAAAGCAAAGGACACAGTCATGAAAACAAAATAAATTCCTTCAGATTGGAAAAGACTCTTCATCAACCAATGTGACATAGGGCTAATATCCAGTACATATAAAGAACAAAAGAAGCTGAAAAGCAACAAACCAAGTAATCCAATTAAAAAGTGGAGTACAGAGATAAACAGAGAATTCTCGATAAAGGAACATCAAATGTCAGAGACACACTGAAAGATATGCTCAATAACATTAGCCATCAGGGAAGTGTAAATCAAAATAACCCTGAGATTTCACCTTACACTCATCAGAGTGGCCAAGATCAAAAACACAAGTGACAATACATGCTGGAGTGGTTGTGGAGAAAAGGGTTCTCCCCTTGCTGGTGGGAATGTAAACTTGTATAAACAGTCTAGAAATCAATATGGCGCTTTCTCAGACAACTCGGAGTAGCACATCTTCAAGATCCAGCTATACTACTCCAAGGCATATATCCAAAAGAGGCTCAAATGCACAATAAAATCATTTGCTCAACCATGTTTGTAGCAGCTTTATTTGTAATAGTCAGAACTGGGAAACAAATCAAATGCCCTGCATCTGAAAAAAATAGATACAGAAATTGTGATACATTTACACAGTGGAATATTAATCAGTAATAAAAACAAGGAAATAATGAAATTTGCAGGTAAATATTTGGAACTGGAAAGATCATCCTGAGTGAGCTATCCCAGAAACAGAAAGACACACAAGGTACATACTCACACATATAGACCTATAATATAGGATAAACCTACTAAAATCTGTTCATCTAAAGAAACTAATAAAGAGGGAGGACTCTGGCTAAAATGCTCAATCCCAATCCTGAAAGGCAAAGTGGATGGACATTAGAAGAAGGAGAAAACAGGAACAAGTTAGGAGGATGCCACAGAAGGCCTCTGAAAGCCATTGCCCTGAAAAGTATCAAAGCAGATCCTGAGACTTATGTCCAAATGTTGGGCAGAGAGCATGGAATCTAATGAAAGAAGTGTGAAATAATAAGTTCTGGAGAGGCCAAGATCTCCACAAGGAGAGCAACAGAACCAACAAATCTAAGCACAGGGTCTTTCCTGAGTCTCATACTCTAAACTAGTATAATACATGGAGATAACCCTACACAGACTTAGCCCATGGCAGTTCAGTGTCCAAGTAGTTTCCACAGTTTTTGGAACAGGGACTGCCTCTGACATTAAGTGATTGGCATTCTCTTTGATTACCTCTTCCTGATGGTTGATCAGCCTTAACAGGCCACAGAGGAAGGCAATGCAGCCACTCCTGAGAAGATCTGATAGACTAGGATCAGAAGAAAGGAGAGGAAGAACTCCCCTGTAAGTGGACTTGCAGAGGGGCATGTGGGAGTGAAGGTGGGATTGGGAGGAGACCAGGGGTTAAGGGTAGATACAAAGTGAGTAAATAATATTTAAAATAAAAAATATTAAAAAATATCATTCCTTTTGGATATATATTATAGAAGAGTGTGCTTTGAGGTTGATATACCAATGAAAGTGACCAGACTGAAAGGAGTTGCTGTTTCTCTGTCTTTGTCACTTTATATCTTTGTTTATTGGTTTCGGTCTCTCTATTTCTGAATATGTCTCTCTAGCTCTCTCTCTCTATGTGTCTCTTTCAGTCTCCCTCTCTCTGCCTGTTTCTTGCAATTCAATACAAAAAGCTCTCAGTTTTGGTGAAGGACTACAACAAGATGATTGTTTGGCAAGGTGACGTCATGGATGGTTACTGTGAAAATATAAGCAATGTGCCAATTAAATATTTTTTGTTCAAAGTTCGCCTTGTTCAAGGAGCATATTCACAGAAAATAATTCACTGACAGAGGACATATCTGTCCTTTAACAAATAATAATTGTGTCTGTGATAATGTGAAACTCACAAGTCAAGGACATGTGATTTATTAATGAGCACCTGAAAGAAATATGTGGCACTCGCTTCAGCAGTACATATTCTAAATTTGGAAACAATAGAGAGAAGATTAGCATGGCCCCTGCATAAGGATGACATGCCAATTTGTGAAGTGTTCCATATATTTTTGGAGAAATTAAAGAAAACACAAATACATGAAATTGGGTAGGGAAAGAACTTAGGGAAGAAAACAAAAAGTATGAGGTAAGCATAACCAATAGAATATAAGATATGGAAGAAAGAATCTCAGGTGTGGAAGATACAATGGAAGAAATGGATGCATCAAAGAAAATGTTAAATCTAAAAAATAACTGACACAGATCATCCAAGAAATTCAAGACACTGTAAAAATATAAAACCTAAGAATAATAGGAATAGAGGAAAAAGAAGATTCCCTCCTCTAAGGCCCAGAAAATATTTTCAACAAAATAATTGAAGAAAATTTCCTGAACTTAAAGGAGAGGCCAATAGGTATATAGAGGTCTACAGAACCCCCAATAAATTAGTCCAGAAAAGAAAATCTTCCCATTGCAAAATAATCAAAACAGTAAGTATAGAGAACAAAGAAAAACATACTAAAAGTTGCAAGGGAAAAAGACCAAGTAACATCTAATGGCCAACCCGTCAGAATCACTGACTTTTCAACAGAGACTATGAGAGTCAGAAGGGCCTAAATGAACACCATGAAGGCTCTAACAGAACACAGATGTAAGCCCAGGCTACTATACTTAGCAAAACTCTCCATTCTCATAGATGGAGAAAACAAGATCTTTAATAAGAAAAACAAATTTCAACAATGCAGACACACAAATCAATTGTTACAGAAAACACTAGAAGGGAAAATATAAGACAAAACAACTAGCTACTTTCAAGAAAACAAAGGAAATAATTAACCTCACTACAGTAAAACAAAAAGCAACTAAGCATACAACCTTATGACTGCACCCAATATCAAAATGAAAGGATCTAACAGCCACTGGTCATTAATCTCTCTCAACATCAGTGGATTCAATTTTCCAAGAAAAAGACACAGACTAACAGAATGGTTGCTTAAACAAGCCCCAGGAATCTGTTTTGACCTAAGTTTAAAGACAGACATTACCTGAGGGTAAAGGGCTGGAAGGTGACTTTCCAAGCAAATGAACCCAAGAAGCAAGCAGGAGTAGCCATTCTAATATCTGATAAAATAGACTTTCAACCAAAATTAATAAAAAGAAATGGGGAATGATATTTCATACTCATCAAGGGAAAATTCCACCAGGAAGACATCACAATCCTAAACATCTATGCCCCCCACACAAGGACACCCACATTAGGTAAAAGAAACATTGATGAAACTTAAACCACATATAGATCTCCACACGTTAATAGTGGGAAAGTTCAGAATTCCACTCTCAACAAAGCACAGGTCAACAAAACAGAAATTAAACAAAGAAACAATGTCTCTAACAGAGGTCGTGAATCAAATAGACTTAACCAACATTTACAAAACCTTACACCCAAACACACAAAAAAATTCACCTTCTTCTCAGCATCTCATGGAATCTTCTCCAAAATAGACTATATAGTTCATCACAAAGCTAACCTCAACAGATACAACAAGATTGAAATACTCCCTTGTATCTTATCTGATCACCATGGAATAAAGTTGGACCTTAACGACAACAGAAATAACAAAAAGCATACACAAATATGGAAACTGAACAAATTGATACTAAATGACAGCTTGGTCAGGGAATAAATAAAGAAAGAAATTAAAGTCTTCCTAGATTTCAATGAAAATGAAGGCACAACAAACTCAAACATGTGGGATACAATGAAATCACTGCTAATATAAAAGTTCATAGCACGAAGTGCCTTCAAGAGGAAATTTGAGATAGTTCATTCAAGCAACTTAATGGCTCACCTAAAAACTGTAGGGAAAAAAAATAAGCAGACAAACCAAAAAGGAGTAGTCAGCTGGAAATAATCAAACTCAGGGCTGAAATCAATCAAATATAAACAAATGAAATAATTCCAGGAATACCCTTAACCAAATTACCTAAAAGAAAGAGAGACAACGTCAAAATCAACAAAGTCAGAAATGAAAAGGGGGACTTAACTACAGACATTGAGGAAATCCAAATAATAATTAGGACTTACTTCAAAAGTCTACATGCAAAATTTTGAAAATCTAAAAGAAATGGAGACTTTTCTTCATTGATTCTACTTACCAAACCTGAATCAAGTCCAGGTAAATCTATTAAATAATCCTATATGCCCTAAGGAAATAAAAGTTGTCATCAAAATCTTCAATCCAAAAAAGGCCAAGGACCAGAAGTTTTCAACACAAAATTCTACCAGACCTGCAAAGAAGAGCTAACTCCAATTCTCTCCAAACTATTCCACAAAATAGAAACAGAAGGAACACTACCAAACTCATTCTATGAAGCCACAGTCACCTTGGAACCTAAACCTCACAAAGACCCAACAAAGAAATAGAATTTCAGGCCAATCGCCCTAAAGAACAATGATGAAAAAATATTCAACAAAAAAATGTCAAACCAAATACACGAACACAGCAAAGCTATCATCCACTATGACCAAGTAGGATTCATCCCATGTATACAAGGGTCATTCAATATATGTAAGAACATCAATGTGATCCACCTTATTAACAAACTGGGAGTGGAGCCACGATGGCGACTTTCACACATATTTTCTGAGCTGTGGAAAAGCTAAACTTTTGAGTTGGTGAGTGGAAGGACATCTAATCCAGGAAAACAACAGTGGGTGAGGCTTTCTAAACAACAGGGAACATCACAGGAGGTGAAAACTTTGGTCTCGCGTCAACGTCACCGGGGTCTTGCTTGGGGAAGGTGAGAAATGATCCTTTGATCTCGAGGCACTCCCTTCCCCCAGACCTCCCTCCTCCTCAGCACAGCTGGCTCATCTTTCTTAGTGCAGACCTAACTACCTGGGGTCTACAGCCATTGAGGCGGAGCTCCAAGCTCTTTAGCGGCAAAGGCCAGCAGTACTTGTCTCGGAGTTCCAGATTCGCGCTGTGGCTGCACCATCCTTCTAGGACCCGAGTCTGCTAGACATCATACTAGCTCTGCAGGATCATTATCACTGATGGCAAGGCCTGCACAATCCCACAGTGACAGAGTAAACGCTATATACTCACCAAAACCAGGCAGAAATGCCATACAAGCTAGACACACCAGGCGCTGCACCTTCCAAGCTGGGAGAGCACAGTAAAGAGAACCTAGGACTTCCCAGAAAGCATCTGGACTAGCAACCCAGTCTCCAGTTAAAGCGGGACTTTCTAACCTGGCGGTGGAGCAGCACTGAGCTGGCAGGGCACATCAGCCCTCCAGTTTAAGACTAACCAGGGCCAGAGAAGAGAGAACCTGGTTACCGTGATCCCTACTGATGTGACCACCTTGAAATCACCAGCTACAGCAAGACCTGAGAACCTGGCAGTGACAGCAGCACAGAACTGGTGGAGCACATCCAAGGAGCAGGGCAAAACCAGAGAGCAGAGAGCCCGGATACCCCGATCTCTGCCAAGTGACCTGCCTGTAAGTGAGTGCACCCTTGAGAATCTTCAGATCCCCAGATACTGGGTCCTTCTAAAACAGAAGCCAGGCATCGAATCCCATCCCACCCATATACCCACTTTGGGAAACAGAGAGTCACTTGGGACAATGAAGCTCCTGCTCTGTGGATCTAATTGAGGAGTTAAGGCAGTTAATGCCAGAAATTGCGCTGTGATTATCACTAGCACCTGCAACATATATAGTGCAGAGCCCCTCCCACACACTCAAGGGTTCAACATTAACCATCACTCTGTCCCTCGAGACACACGTCCACGCATATTTACACACACACACACACACGCACATGAATGCTTGCATTTGCCCCGTTTGCGCCTGCGTACTTTTCTCCCACAGGAACAGCTAGTCCTCAGCACATGCTAAGGACACAGAACCTCTCTCAGCTTCCTGAAGAACTCCCCAGATTCCAGAGAGAGACAGTACCAGTCTGATCTGAAGAATCAAAAAAAAAAAACAAGGAAGGTTTCAGATAAGCCAATGGCCAGGGGTAGTGGAAAGAACTCTTCCAACATAAATCAGGACATCATGACTTCACCAGCAAACCCCAAAATCGATGGATACACCAATTCCTCAGAAGCACAGGAAAATGACTTTAAAGCCATACTTGCCCAATTATTTGAGGCTCATAAGGAGGAAATTAACAAATCTTTCAAAGAGTTGGCCAGTCAGTTGGAGGTAAAGAAAGAAGAAATAGACAAAATCCTTAAAGAAACACAGGCAAACATAGCCAAACAAATAGAGGCACAAGTAGAGATAAAATTAGTGACATATAAAAAGGAAATGGACAAAGAAATAGAGAAATAGAGACCATCGTAAAGAGACAGGAATCCAAATTCAAACGGATGAAAGAAATGGTGCAAGTCATAAAAACAGAATTAGAATCAATAAAGAAAACACAAAATGAGAAAACCCTTGAGCTGGAGAACTTGGAGAAAAGATCAGGAACCACAAAAGTAAGCATAGCCAACAGAATACAAGAGATGGAAGAGAGAATCTCTGGAGCTGAAGACACACTTGCAGAAATTGATACTTCTCTCAAAGAAAAAGTAAAATCAGAATAGTTCCAAACACAAAATATCCAAGAAATCAAGGATGCCATGAAAAGACAAAATCTAAGAATAATAGGAATTGATGAAAAAGAAGACTCCAGGCTCCAAGGTCCAGAAAAATATTTTCAAGAAAATCATAGAAGAAAATTTTCCCAACTTAAAGAAAGAGATGTCCATAAATATACAAGAGGCCTATAGAACACCAAATAGACTAGACCAGAAAAGAAACACATCACGTCACATCATAGTCAAAACAATAAATCTACAGAACAAAGAAAAGATATTAAAAGCAGCAAGGGAAAAAGGCTATGTAACATATGAAGGTAGATTTATCAGAATCACACCAGACTTCTCATCAGAAAATATGAAAGCCAGAAGGGCCTGGGCAAGTATCATGGAAACTCTAAGAGATCACAAATGTCAACCCAGACTACTATACCCTGCAAAGCTTTCAATCAACATAGATGGAGAAAACAAAATATTCCATGACAAAACTAAATTTACACAATATCTATACAGCAAACGAACCCTACAGAAGATACTAGAAGGAAAACTCCAATCTAACGAAAACAACTTCACCCAAGAAAACAGGGCATACAGATAATATCCCAACAAAAATGAAAAGAAAACAAGCAATGAAACAGGGTAAGATCACCTACTCCATTACAAAAGGAACGAACATGCATTGGTCACTATTATCTATCAATATCAATGGACTCAACTCACCAATAAAAAGACAAAGGCTAACAGAATGGTTAAGGAAACAAGATCCAACATTCTGTTGCATCCAAGAAACACACCTATGCAACAAAGATAAACACTACCTCAGAGTAAAGGGATGGAAAAATGTTTTTCAAGCAAATGGTACCAGAAAACAAGCTGGAGTAGCCATCCTAATATCTAAAGAAAATAGACTTTCATCCAAAGTTAATTAAAAAAGATAAGGAAGGCCATTATATTTTCATCAAAGGAAAAATCCACCAAGAGGACACCACTATCTTGAATATCTATGCCCCAAATACAAGAGCACAGAAATTCATAAACGAAACATTATTAAAGCTTAAAACATACATTGATCTTAATACCTTAATAGTGGGAGACTTCAACGTCTCACTCTCACCAAGGGACAGATCAACTAAACAAACACCAAATAGGGAAATAAAAGCATTGACAGAATGCCTAAATCAAACGGACCTAATAGATGTCTACAGATCTTTTCACCCAAACTCAAAAGAGTACACCTTCCTTTCAGCACCACATGGAATCTTCTCCAAAATAGACCATATAGTTGGTCACAAATCAAGCCTCAACAGATACAAAAGGAATGAAATAATCCCTTGTATACTATCTGACCACCATGGACTAAAGCTAGAAATAACAACAAGACAAACAACAAAAAGCCGACAAGCACATGGAAAGTGAACAATTTGTTACTCAATGACAGCTGGGTTAAGGAAGAAAAAAAAAAAGAAATTAAAGACTTCCTAGAATTCAATCAAAATGAAGGCACAGCATACCCAAACTTATGGGAAACAATGAAAGTAGTGCTCAGAGGAAAATTTATAGCACTAAGTGCCTGCAAGAAGAAACAACTTACAACATACATACAAACAACTTAATGGCCCAACTGAAAAACCTAGAAAAAAAAGAAGCAGATACACCCAAGAGGAGCAGACAGCTGGAAATAATCAAACTAAGGGCTGAAATCAATCAACTAGAAACAAATAAATCTATCCAAAGAAACAATGAAACAAAAAGCTGGTTCTTTGAGAAAATCAACAAGATAGACAAACCCTTAGCCAAACTAACTAAAAAGCAGAGAGAAACTATCCAGATCAGCAAAGTCAGAAATGAAAATGGGGACATAACCACAGACACTGAGGAAATCCAAACAATTATTAGGTCATACTACAAAAGCCTATATGCCACAAAATTTGAAAATCTAAATGAAATGGATAATTTTCTTGAAAGATTCCATCTACCAAAACTAGGTCAAGATCAGGTAGAAAGACTGAATAGCCCTATATCTCCCAAGGAAATCGAAGTAGTCATTAACAGTCTCCCCTCCAAAAAATGCCCTGGACCAGATGGCTTCAGCGCAGAACTCTACCAGACCTTCAAAGAAGTGCTAACTCCAATTCTCCTCAAGCTATTCCACAAAATAGAAAAAGAAAGAACACTACCAAACTGATTCTATGAAGCCAGTCTATCTACAGTCACTTTGATACCTAAACCATACAACGATCCAACAAAAAAAGCGAACTTCAGACCTATCTCTCTTATGAACATTGATGCAAAAATACTCATTAAATACTTGCAAACAGAATCCAAGAACATATCAAAGATATCATCCACCATGACCAAATAGGCTTCATCCCAGGCATGTAAGGGTGGTTCAACATACGGAAATCCATCAATGTAATCCACCACATAAACAAACTGAAGGAGAAAACCACATGATCATCTCCTTAGATGCCGAAAAAGCATTTGACAAAGTCCAACACCCATTCATGTTTAAAGTCTTGGAGAGATCATGGATACAAGGCACATACCTAAACATAGTAAAGGCAATATACAGCAAGCCTACAGCCAACATCAAACTCAATGGAGAGAAACTTAAATCAATCCCACTGAAATCAGGGACAAGACAAGGCAAATGGTGGGATCATTCTGAGTGAAGTATCCCAGAAGGAGAAAGAGAAACATGGTATGTACTTGCTTATATAGACCTACAAGATATGATAAACATAATGAAATCTAAACACCAATAAAAGATAATCAAGAAAGTGGACACGGGAGAAGATGATCAATTCTCATTTAGAAAGACAAATGGGATGTGCATTGAATGTGTGACAGGAGTCTTCTGCAAAAGGCATCTGAGAAACTCTACCTAGCAGTGTTTCAAAGCAGACACTAAGACTCATAACCAAACCCTCGGCAGAGTGCAGGGAATCATATGAAAGAAGGGGAGTTAGTATGATATGGATCATAGGAGCTCTACAAGGACCAAATATATCTGGGCACAGGATCTTTTCTGAGACTGACACTCAATGAAGGACCATCTATGGATATAACCTAGAACTTCTGGTGGGATGTGGCCCGTGGTAGTTCAGTAACCAAATAGTTTTCCAAAGTAAGGGGAAGAAGGACTATTTCTACAGGATTTCAAGGGCAGGCTCTTTGACTCCCCTCACCCCCCGAGGGGAGGAGCAGTCCTGTTAGGCCATGCATCCATCCCTGAAGATACCTGATAAAACAGGGTCAAATGAAAGGGGAGGAGGTCCTCCCTTATCAGTGAACTTGGAAAGTGGCAGGGAGGAGACCTGGGAGTGAGTGTGGTGTTGGGGAGGGAATGAAGGAGGGGGATACAGTTGGGACACAGAGTTAACAAAATGTATCTAAAAAGAAAAATAAAATTAAAAACAAAAACAAACTGAAAGAAAAACCCAATGATAATCTCCTTAGATGCTGAAAAAGCATTTGAGAAAAATCTAACATCCATTCATATTTAAAGCATTGGAGAGATCAGGGTTACAAAGCACATATCTAAATATACTAAAGGCAATGTACAGCAAGCCAATTGCCCAATCAAACTCATGAGAGAAAAATTATAATGATTCCATTGAAATCAGGGACAAGGCAAGACTTCCCACACTCTCTATATATCTTCAAAATAGTTCTGGAAGTCCTTGCTTTAGCAATAAAACAATACAAGGAGATCAAGTAGTTTTAAATCAGAAAGGATGAAGTCAAATATCACTATTTGTAGATGATGTGATAGGATAAAAGGTTGACCCAAAAATTCTACCAGGGACTCCTACAGCTGATAAACTCTTCAGCAAAATTGCAGGATACAAAATTAACAAAAAAAAAAAAAATTCAGTTCCCATTTTGTACACAAAGTTCCAAAGGGCTGAGAAAGAAATTAGGGAAACAACACCCTTCAGAAAAGTCACAAAAAAACATAAAGAACCTTGCTGTAATCCTAACCAAGCAAGTAAAATATTTGTATGTAAAAAAAATTCAAGACTCTGAAGAAAGAATTAGAAGAAGTTATCAGAAGATGGAAAGATCTCCCATGCTCATGGCTTGGCAGGATTAACATCTTCCCAAAAGCAATCTACAGATTCAGGGAAATTCTCACCAAATTACCAACACAATTATTTACAGAAGATTTGAAAGAAAAATCCTCAACTTCAAATGGCAAAACATGAAACCCAGAATTGCTAAAACAATGCTCAACAATAAAAGGTCTTCTGGAGATATCTCCATCCCTGATCTCATGCTGTACCATAGAGCAACAGGAGTAAAAACTGCATGGTACTTTCAGAGAAACAAAATGTTTTATCAATTGAACCAAATAGAAGACGCAGAAATAAACCCACAAACTATGAACAACTGAGTTTTGACAAAGATGCCAAAACCATACAATGGAAAAATGATAGCATCTTCAAAAATGGTATTGGTATAACTGGATGTCTACATGTAGAAAAATGCAAATAGATCTATACTCATCAGCCTACAAAAATCTAAAGTCCAAGTGGATCAAAGACCTCAACATAAAACCGGAAACATTATATTGGTTAGAAGATAAAGTGGGGAAGAGCCTTAAACTCATTGGCACAGGAGACAACTTCCTGAACCAACAGCACAGGCTCTAAAAGCAAAAATCAGTAAATAGGACCTAATTAAACCGAAAGCTTCTGTAAAGCAAAGGACAGAGTCATAAAAATAAAATGAATTCCTACAGATTGAAAAAGAATCTTCATGAACCTTTTATGTGACATAGGGCTAATATCCAGTATATATAAAGAATAAAAGAAGTTGAAATTCAACAAATCAAGTAATCCAAACAAAATATGGGGAACAGAGGAACATGGAGAATTCTTGATAGAGGAATATCAAATGGCAGATAAACACTTAAGCAAATGCTCAATATCATTAGCAAAAAGGGAAATGCTAATCAAAATAACCCTGAGATTTCACCTTACACCCATCAGAATGGCCAAGATCAAAAATTCAAGTAACAACAAATGCTGGAAAGGTTGTGGAGAAAGGGGAACCCTCTTCCAATGCTGCTGGGAATGTCAACTTGTACAACCAGTCTGGAAATAAATATGGTGCTTTATCAGACAACTAGGAATATCACTTCCTCAAGATCTAGCTATAACACTCGTAGGCATATATCCAAAAGAGCCTCAAGTACACAATAAAGGTTGTTGTTATAATATTCTTTTGAAATGTATATACCTTACCCTTGTTTCTTCAAACTGATTTCCACACACACACTCACACTTTCTGGTTTCAGTCTGGATATTGCATTTTGATGCCCATTCTAAGCATCCTGTCTCAACTTGGTGAAAACTTCCAAATACAGCAACTAGACACAATGTTGAGCTGGGAGGAGCCAAGAAAAAGGGAGTAGCTATAGGGCAGGAAATACGTGGGAGGGAAAGGGGCAAGAGGAGAGCTGAGAGATGGAGCTGGAGGAGAGATATTGGAGGATGTGGAGCATAAACAAGACCCAAGATTTCACAAAAAGCAAGTATAATGTGGGAAATCTAAATTTTAGGAAACTGAGGGCTTGGAGGTTTGGGATGGAGTAAGTATTGCTAAGCATTGTGTTCTTAGGTTAATTAGATAAACCCAGTCTCTGTGTGATGATTTGGTTGTACAGGTGTTTAGGCTTAACAGCAGCATTACTGCAAGATAAATCAATAGTACATATTAATCTCTGATTACAATAAATGGCACCCAACTAATCTAAGTTTCTACATCCTTTAAATCATACTTAAACATAATTTGGAGGGGGGAATAAGTCCCAGTGATACAACCCAAACTCAAAGCCTAAAAATTCTCAGGTCAATTACTGTCTCTTTAAGAGAGACTCTTAAACAGGCCTTGGAGCAAAAGACAGCCTACTGTGGGAAGACCTCAGACTTAACATAGCAAAATTGGCTGCCACTACAGTCTAACAGGATGGAAGAAACAAGAAAACAGTCTTCTTGGAGCTTGGCTCATAATCAATTCTATGGCATTAAGAGTGAAATAAAAGAAAGTCTAGAAATTGTGACTATGCTTACATTCATAGTCATCAATTTAACTTTAATCATTGCATTAGCATTTTCAGGCAAAGCCTTTAGAAAAGATACTAGAACAATATAAAAGAAAAAATGAAGTTTGGAAACAGGACATAAAACAGGAAATTAAAGAAAAACAGAATGCAATAAACAATAGGAAAACAGAGGAGAGGTTTTAGAAAAGATACTGGAACAGCACAAAGACAACTAGAACAATATAAAGGAAAAAGTTAAAAGTTGGAAGAGATGCATAAGAGATACAAAAACTTATTGAACAAAACAAACAACAGGAGATAGGTATGAAATATGGGTGCAGACCTTAAGAGAAGAGTTTAGAATATTAATTATAGAAAATACTCAGGAAGAGGCAAAAGACAAAAAATAAAGCCACCCAAAGGTGGTTTAGAAAACAAACATTGCCTTATCCAGTCAGTATACAGCAGAGACTAGCAAATGATGATCATCCACTGAATTATGATGAAGCTGAATGGTGCCCTGTGAAAGAGCTAGATCTGAGGAAATTTAAGGAAAGTGTCACTAATTTTGGAATGCATTCATAATTTGTAAAAGAAATGCTGACTTCCTGCTCAATCAAAAGCAGAGTAATCCCCAAGGACTGGGAGGATATGGCAAAGGCAATATTAGAACCTGGGCCATATTTGCAATGGCTTTCATGATGGAGAGAAGAAGCTAGAGTGATAGCACACAAAAACAGATCTAGATGTGTTGGTGTTTCTAAGGAACAGCTGCTTGGTGATGGCCAGTATGCTGACACAAAGATACAAGCTGTATATAATAAAGAAACCTTAGCATTATGTCACCTAGCAGCCTTAAATGCTTGGGACAAGGTTTAGGAATGAGGAAAAAAGCCTGAACCATTCTCTCATGTCATACAAGGTCCAAATGAAACATTTACTAACTTTTTGCACAGTTTGACTTTAGCTGTGGATAGAAGTATATCAGATCCACTAGCTAAAAAATCACTAATAGAATCTTTAGCTTTTGAAAATGTTAATACTGAATGCAAAGAGGCAATAAGGCCATTAAGAGCAAGATCTGCTCTAATAGATGAATGAATAAGAAATATGGTTGATATCAGACTTCATTCACCCAGTTTGACCTTGATAGGAGAAGCTATCCCAAAAGACATTGGGAAATATTGTAATTGTGATGGGTGAGATAACTACAAAAGAAATTACCAGGAAAAACAAAATAATTCAAGAAGGGAGCCTATGCTTTCTTGAATATGTGGAAGATGTGGTAAGGGTCAACATTGGATTAGTGAATGTAGAGCAGTCACAGATAAAAGTGGTAATCCTTTATCAAAAAACACCGAGGGAGTCTCTCGCAGGCCCCAAAACAAGAGAGGGATACCCCTCCACATGAAAATTAAAAACCACTGCTCTGGGAATAAACATTAAAAACTTGGATAGAGAGGCCAAAGCAGATTCTATAGATAAATCAAAAAACCAGGAAGAGAAAACAAACAAAACAAACAAACAACTGTATTGACAAACCTCTATAAATAATCAAAGGCCAAAGTAAAAGATTATTTTACTACTAATGAATTTGAAGGTATGGTAGATACTGGAGCTGATGTCACAATTATTACCTCTAAATCCTGGCTGCAAAACTGGCCACTTCAAGAAGTGGATATTCAATTCCAAGGAGTTGGAACTTTATCTAAAATTAAACAAAGTGTTATATGGCTTAAATGTACAGGACCAGAAGAAAGTCTAATAGGAAAACTAGGACCATATGTGGCTGAGAGAGCTATAAACTTATGAGGAAGAGATCTGTTACAACAATGGAAGACCCAGATTAATATCCCCCAAAGTTCTGAGACAAGCCAAAAAACAGGTAATACTCCTGATAAAGAAGGTAAAATTATTAAAAAAAAAATGTCATCAAAAACAGTTTCAGACTGTCCAGGCTGTCCATAACAAAATACAGAGGAGGCCATCTTTTCAGCTTCATGTTGGGAAAAATGTAAGACCTGGGGTCTCACAGCTCAGGAGTTCAATCATGCCCTTCCCAGAAACTCCCCCAGACCAAGACTCCTTGCAAAAGCAAGAGGTTTATTAACCATTGTACAACGGGGTCACCCTTGCTGGTCAGCAAAGAGTGGCACCAGGAGACAAAGGCCTTTAGGTTTTTAAAAGAAAATTTATGGGAGATTTGAAGTTCTAGTTTTGGCAATTTAGGATTGGATGAGGAAGCTATAAAGTAAGATAATTGGTTAGGCTTATGTGCTCAAGCTTGGCCAGTCCTGCCAAGTGTGGATGCAACTGCAATTTAAGGTGGGGGTGGTTAGCTCATCCTTGAAGATTAGGGCTGCGGGCTCTTGGCTGGAGGTCAAAAGCTACTCAGAAGAAGTCTAGTTTTGTTGGTAAGAAATGCTATCTCAAGGACAAGGGTCTGGTCCTTCTTTTGCTGAGTGAAGGTCATTGCTTGCTTGCCCCTTTTTTTATATCTGTCCTCACAGATAGGTTCACATTCCTTCACTCTCTGGAAAGGTAATAAGAGGGTTTAGCTTAACCTGGACCTAAAACTCAAAACTATAGGCTTTAGAGGACATATAGGTTACAAAGTTAGCCTACCCTTTCATTTCCCCCTTCTCCTTGTAACTGCTTCAATCATGAAGCAGCTGCAGAGTGAGAATTTTATTTAAAAAAAAATTCTTTTTTTTTTTGACTCAACATTTCAGCCTGTAGAATGGGACAATGGGCCGATGATCCGTCTTCTGGAATTTCTTCATGCTGATGATGGATCATTGAAATCTCAGTTTAAAAGAGGCTGAAATGCTGGTCAAAAGTTGGGGGGAGTACATGGGTAAAGATTACTAGGAGCCAGTCAAAGGCTGGTCAATGAGGCAGTCCTTAGCAGTCTCTGGTTAATTGATCCAATTGAAGAGACAGGGAGCAGTCATGTCAGCTTTTAACAAATCCAGATTTTAATTTGCAGCCCAGAGTCAACCAGGTGAAAATCTGCTGAGACAAATTTAGACTAGAGACAGAAGTTAAGATTTGTCTGTTAAATGGAAAAAGTGAGGAATCCTAACAGCAGGGAAAAACTTTTCTGGGATCCATTTGAGTTATGCCAGATTTAGGTCTCATGACCTTTTGATTTTTATAAACTCATATGAATTTTTGGTACACAAAAGGAAATATATATATATATATATATATATATACTCAGAAAAGTAACATATCAGCAAATCTAATACAGCAACATTTTGAGAATAACAGATAAAAACTATATCCAACAGAATTGGTACCAGTCAGCTGTTTGTTTTATATCTTTTATAAACAACTTAAGTGTGTCCATGTGGCAGCCTTTTTGGAGTTAACGGCATCTCAGCAGCAGAACTCAGCCTCTTGGCTATTTTTTAAAGTACAGTCTCTCACAGACTGACCTTGGTGGTCTTACAGCAGACTGCTCTGACCCTGAGAAACTCCGTGCAACCATAGTAACCAGACAGCAGGCTCTGTGCAACCTTGAGTAAACCCCCCTATATTTTGGCTAAGTAAAATTGCCTGCGTGAGAAACTGCTTGTACTTTTTTTTTTACTTACGTGTTAACCTGACGTCCATTAAATTGACACTTTGATCAGTATGTAGACCAACATTTTTTAGATTTTTATAACTGAACTCCTATATCCTCAGACGTTATATAAACTTTATATTTTTTTATTTAACTATTATTATAAGACATTGGCAACTGATGTAAAGCCTGTGAGCAGGGCAAACCTGTTTTGTTTTTTTTTTTTTTATACAAAAGATATAGGACCCAGTAGTTTTAACTAACTAATGAACTGTCCAATGAGCTGATAGTGAACCTAACTGTCTGCTCTTTAGCTGCCAAGTTACTGTTAACTAAGCCTAGCCTTCCAGCCTAGCTGTCAATGTGATCAGAGACCTGAGAAGGATAAATTATGAGCTAAGTAAATGTACCAATCAAATGACAGAGATGACTAGTTAGTCCATCACGTAGGCAGTGTCCCTGGCTCATGTGGTCTCCTGGCTTTCTGAGCAGAGGCAGTCCAGCCATCAGGCATAGAGGATGAGAAACTGCTGCTGTGGAAAGAGGAACAGGAGAGATTGACCTCACCTTGCCTCTCACAATGTGAGACAATGGCTCTTCAGGTGTCCCCAGCTTTTTCCACAGTTTAGGCTGGGCCCTAGCAGTGGGCCAGTTGGGGCAGTATTGCCCAGTGGTTACCATACCACAATCCAGAGTTGCAGTCATCTGTCGTTGTCCAAATCTTCTCAGAGACCTTGGGGAGCTACTGCCAGGATTTTGGGACTTTCTGTCACAATAAACTTACATATGTTAAAATGCCATATTCATTAGATCTCTGATAAGCTTGAGGGCCAGCATATCTGATTTACTCTTTGTTTTTATCATCTGTTTTAAACTGTGTCCTATAAAACAGAATGCTATTTAATCTAGTTCCAGCATATTTTTGACATGTATGTTTTAGAACTATATATTTTAAGATAAATAGGCAAACTTTATAGTTACACATCCTAGGCTTAACCTTAAAAAAAAGCCCTATACAAAGACACTAGGTAGAGCTCCACATCTTAACCAACTGTAGTCATTAGCATAGCTTTAAGTCTGCTCTTTCTGAACTAAAATTAAAGCAAACATTTTAATCAGATACAGTTTATAGAGGGGCTAGCAAATCTTGCTGATCCTACCACTTTGTATTAAAATTGAACAGTAAAAAGCTTTGCACTTAACACTAATCAGAGGACTAAACATAACTGAGAGACCTAAACAAAATGGTGGTAAACTCATGTCTCCACCCTCTTTATCTCCGGACCAGCATAGAGGCTGGCCACGTGTAACTGAACTCAGCTGGAAGTCCTAAACAAATATGGCAGCAAAACTACAGCTTCACGTGCTCTCTATCCCTGATAAATTTTGGGATACCCTGAATCATCATGGCAGCTAGCCATGTGTTAGCACAGGGTGTGACTGACAGTACCAAACATAGCCATTAAGTGCTGTTGATGACACAGCAAACACTGTGGAGCATCCATAATCCCCCACAACCAAAAGTTTTAACATAGTGATTAAATAAGTTTTAAAACCAACTGCATAACAGAACAGTACAGAACACTTTTAAACTGTATGAATTATTTTAGCAATACCAAACCTATCAGCCAGAATTTTTTCCCCTTAAAAGAGCATAAAAAAAAAAAAACATTTTGCAATGAAGAATTACCAGCCTTTTAATGAATTATAACATATTCAAATACAGTTTTTTTTTGTTTTTTGATTTTTTTTTCTCAAATCATATTAACTCTCTGGCTTTTTATAATACATCCACTAACCTTCTGCAACATCCTATATACCTTCAGGTTTTTAGCTTTCTTTTTCTGGCTTAACCGACATTTTTGCTTTAGACAGCTATTTTTTTTTAATATCTCTTGCTCACTCTTTTTTTTCAGACAACAGGAAAACTCTCATTAATTTTTTTTTCCCAAGGGTTGGGAAACTGTTTTAAGTTCGTTGTTAGACTGCCCCAAGTGTTATTGCTTAAAAAATCTGATAAACTGTAGATGTTTTATCCTCTTAAACATCTAAACAATTTTTAAGACTCGTCCCTGCAATATCAAAGCAAAGTATCTTCTTTAGGAGTGAATTTACAAAGCATAACCATAATTTTAAAAGTCAAAACCAGATTTTAAGACCAAAATTTATCAGTGAAAACAACCCAATCTTCAGAACCAATATCAACTTAGAATAAGACTTTCTTCTTATCCTAAGAGGAAATAAAATTATTTTGACTCAGAGATTTTGCAACCTTTGTTCTTTTCCTGAGCCACACCATGTGGCAATTTACATTGTTGTTATTTAAACATATGCATTTATAGACCCTACAAACACATAGGCACATGTACGTGTTTAAAACAAGAATTTGAATTTAACCTTAAAACATACCCAATTATTTTTTTTATCATATTAACCATTTAAGACCAGTTGAAAACAATTGTATAATGGCCATATATTTAAACAGACAGACTCAGCTGCAATTCTAAACATTACAGCAAAGTGCAGTTTTTTTCCTAAATTACTGTTTGATCTGTAAGTTGCAAGCCCCCTAGCTGGGAGGAGGGAAGAGAGGAGCAAGAGGGCGTGGTGAGCTCTTGCTGCTCACTTCCCTGCTGAGCTGGCATGAAGACAAGGGGGAGGAGTTTTTTCTCACTCTCAGCAGCCAGAGCAGCTCCTATCATGGAGCAGCTATGGTGCCAATCCCCACCTAGCCATGTCTAAGGACTTCCACCCAGCAAGCCCATGAGCCTTGCCTGCTCCCTTGCCTCCCTTGTGAGCTCTACTGTAGCTTACCTCCCCCGCAGGTCCTGAACCTGCTTCCTGGCTGGGCCTCTCCCCTCCCCCCCGTGCTCTTTGGCTGTCCATCGCAACAAGGAGATGGCGCATCAAGCCCATGCACTGCTGGGTGTGCCTTGTTATTCCACAGATGCTCAAGTGCCTGAGCACCTCCTGCCCAAGCTCCAGCCCCAACTCCACATGTCTCCTCAGCCACCCAAAAGCATTCCCTCCTTGGCTCCCTCGGGAGGGAGAGCATACTGCTTGGTGTCCTGCCATGCAGCCATGTGCACTCCCAGGCCGAGAACTAGTTCTAATTTTAACTATCCTCTGTCCAAATTTTTATCAGTCCAAGTCTACAAAGAAACAGACACAGAAAAATACATACATACATGAGAAACACAGGATTTAAATTGCTGGGGGAGCAAAATCTCTCTGCTCCTCCCTGTTCACAGAAAGGGGCAAGCTGAGTGTCCTACAGGATGTCCCATGGACTTGGCATTAACGACATGTCTGTCTGCCTTAATGAAACCGTTCCAGGCAAGTGGCCTCGAACCACTCAGGGGACTCGAACCCCTTCTACAGATGCTCTTGAGCTAGACCATCTCCCTGTCAAAAGAGTCAGAGAGGCAACAACAACAGAAACACAAAGAATCAGGCAAGTAATCAAACAAGGACACCCTTTTGAGTGGTACCACAGTGCTGTGATAGAACGGCTGCCTGGTGGCAGTCATTCTCTACAAAAATCAGACAGAAGGAGGACCGTCTCAGATCCAACCTCCCAAACAGAAAATGGGGCATCCCCCAGTTTCCAGTCAAGCGATATTCTGACATGTCTGTCAATCGCAATGACTGATCAGATGACCAAAAAGTTCCAGATAGGCGCCTAAACTGAAACAGATTGGTACCACAGAAATCTAATTGAGAGGCTGCCTCATGGCAGCCATCTCTGACAAGAAACAGATTGGTAAGACAGAAACAGACTAACCTGTTCCGAGCTGGACCTCCGAGTTCAGTCTGATGAGGGTTGGGGAAGGGGCACGCCCTTTCCTGGCCAATGCACCAAAAATGTAAGACCTGGGGTCTCACAGCTCAGGAGTTCAATTGCGCCCTTCCCAGAAACTCCCCCAGACCAAGACTCCTTGCAAAAGCAAGAGGTTTATTAACCATTGTACAACGAGGTCACCCTTGCTGGTCAGCAAAGAGTGGTACCAGGAGACAAAGGCCTTTAGGTTTTTAAAAGAAAATTTATGGGAGATTTGAAGTTCTAGTTTTGGCAATTTAGGATTGGATGAGGAAGCTATAAAGTAAGATAATTGGTTAGGCTTATGTGCTCAAGCTTGGCCAGTCCTGCCAAGTGTGGATGCAGCTGCACTTTAAGGTGGGGGTGGTTAGCTCATCCTTGAAGATTAGGGCTGCAGGCTCTTGGCTGGAGGTCAAAAGCTACTCAGAAGAAGTCTAGATTTGTTGGTAAGAAATGCTATCTCAAGGACAAGGGTCTGGTCCTTCTTTTGCTGAGTGAAGGTCATTGCTTTCTTGCTTGCCCCTTTTTTTATATCTGTCCTCACAGATAGGTTCACATTCCTTCACTCTCTGGAAAGGTACTAAGAGGCTTTAGCTTAACCTGGACCTAAAACTCAAAACTATAGGCTTTAGAGAACATATAGGTTACAAAGTTAGCCTAACCCTTTCAAAACCACTGCTAATAAAATTCCCAAAGCCTTACCATTAAGATGTTTGGCAAACCAACCTATTTGGATTGAACAATGGTTATGAGTAAAGAAAAATTACTGGCACTATAACAGCTAATCCTGGAACAGCTGGAGGCTCAATATAAAGAGGAGTCAAACAGGCCTGGAAATTCTCCATTATTTGTCATTAAAATTAAATCTGAGAAATGGAAGATCTTAACAGATCTAAAAGCAATTAACAAATTTTTTCAGCCAATGAGATTGTTAGACTTCAGAATCCAATTGCCTTCCTTGTTACCTAAAAAAATGGCCTATTATAGTGATTGATTTAAAGGATTGCTTTTTCACAATTCCTTTATATTATCATGATAGGGAAAGTTTTGCTTTCTCAATACCCTTACCACAGGGAATGTTAAACAGTCCTACTTTGTGCCAATATTTTGTACAACAGCCATTGGAGATAATTCATAAGCAGTTTTCTCAATCTATAGTTTACTACTATATGGATGATATCTTATTAGCTGATTTAGATATGAACAAATTAGAAAACATTTTTGATAAAATAAATGCAACTTTGCCTTGTTGGGGATTACAGAGGCCTACTGAAAAAATACAAAGAGGAGATTCTATTAATTATCTAGGATACAAAATAATGTCTATAGAACATTCAACAACAAAAATGTTCAAGTTGGAAAAGAAACAGTTAAGAACTCTTAATGATTTTCAAAGATTGCTGGGAGATATTAACTGGTTATGGCCTATCCTTGGCTTAGCTACACAAGAACTAAGTAACTTATTTCAAATCTTACAGGGCAATAAGTACTTACATAGTCCAAGAACGTTATCAACTGAAGCTGAAAAAGAATTGGCTCTGGTAGAAATAAAATTACAATATACTTGTATAGACCATTTTGATCCAAAGAGGGCCTATATTTTGGTTATTTTGCACTCTACTCATTCTCCCACAGGAATTCTTATGAAGAGGGAGGACTGTATTTTAGAAGGGATATTTTTGACACACAAACAAAATAAAACACTGAAAACCTATATAGAAAAGTTTTCTGAATTGATCCTAAAAGGGAAAATGAGACTTCGTCAACTGGCTGGCATAGATCCAACTGAAATTGTAGTGCCCTTTACCAATGTTGAGATCATGTCATTATGGGCAGACAATGAATATTGGCAAAGAGCTTGTTGGGAATTTTTGGGAGAAATCAACAAATTTTGAAATTTCAGATTTCAAAAGCAAGTGACTTCAGTTTATAAAAAGAACTAATTGGATTCTCCCCCATAAAGTAAAAGGAGCTCCAATTTCTGGAACTCCCACAGTTTATATGAATGCCAATAAATCAAAAAGGACAGGTTGTAAGTCAGAAAATCTGAGTAAAGTGGTGGAGAGTCCTTATGATTCAGTTAAAAAATCAAAATTATATGCAATCCTCTTGGTGTTATCAGATTTTCAGGAATCTCTTAATATAGTCACTGACTCTCATTGTGCCAAAAGAGTTGTTCTTCGTATAGAAACTGCTGATCTAATTAAGGATAATTCAGCCTTAACTTTACCGTTCCTTCAATTACAAAAGTAATCAGAAATAGAAATAATCTGTTGTATATAACACATATCAGATCTCGTACAGGTTTACCAGGTCCTCTAGCACAAGGCAATGAGGAAATTGATCAACTACTGATAAGAAGCAAGTTAGAGGCCTCAGAATTTCATTTAAAACACCACGTTAATAGCAAAGATTTAAAAAGAGAGGTTTCTATCACTTGGCAACAAGCCAAAGAAATTGTGTGAAAATTCCCCACTTGTTCTTTACATAGCCAGACTCCACTATCAACAGGAAGTAACCCTAAAGGTAACCAAAGAAATGAGATTTGGCAAATGGACATGCTTTATTTTACAGAGTTTGATGCACCATACTATAGATACATATTGAGGGTTTAAGCTCTGAAAAGGCTGATTGAGTTATTATGAATTTATTAGAAGTGATGGGCATACCTGAACAAATTAAGACTGATAATGCTACAGCATACACCTTTAATAAAATGGAGGGATGTTTTTACATATTATAAGATAAAATTTAACAGGTATACCTTACAATTCGGTCAAGCAAAGTCATTGAAAGATCTAATCGTACTTTAAAGGACATGCATAACAAAAAGAGAGTGGTATTAAAAGCCCCCAGAGATAGATTAAATAGTGCTTTATTGACCTTAAATTTTTTAAATGTTAATGAACAACAAACAACAATTGCGGAGAGACACTGGGTTATAGAAAAAACTGCTGAATTATTTCAACCTATATATTTCAAGGGTACCCTATTCACAATGGAGAGTGGGGAATGTGTTACACTGGGGAAGCAGTTTTGCTTATGATCATGCAGGTGAAGAGAAATTATGGGTTCCTTCAAAACTGATAAAAATCAGAAATGACAGACGAAGACCAATGGAAGACCTTAGCCACTTGAAAGAGGAGAGAAATAAAGATCAAACAGATCAGGTAACATAAGTTGATACTCCCTTTACCTGGAAATATCTCTAAAATTGACTGAGACATAACAAAATATCTACAGCCAGAACTTCATCAATACTTGGCCAATAAATCCTTGGCTATAATATCCTCAAAATGTATTATCTAATCTTTTAATTGCATAGATAAAATTGACATACAGTTTAGTTTCATCCTGCACATCTCATACATTTATAATTTTAGAATCCTATAATATTTGTGAGAAGTTATATGTTTGCAGAACAAAAGAACTAAACAAAAGAGATGCTGGATAAAATTGACATACAGTTTAGTTTCATCCTGCACATCTCATACATTTATAATTTTAGAATCCTATAATATTGGTGAGAAGTTATATGTTTGCAGAACAAAAGAACTAGACAAAAGAGATGCTGGATCAAACCTGAAAGAATCATTTTTCAGCATGCTGAGACATTGACACATCTGTTCCAGCATCTTGCATATTCTAGCATCCTCATTGTTCCTGCCTCAACTGCTTCAATTTCTGTCTTCTCTTGAAAGCCTGAAATTTGAAGAAAGCTACTAATCTTAATTGGTCCAGCATTTTAGACTGTCCCAAAGAGGACTTTTATTAAGCCTGAAATTTCTCAACATTCAAAGACTGAACCACAAATGTTATTGCTTGCTTAATTAACCATTTTTATTTGGGCCCCCTATAGGATTTCTACATGTCCAAAATGTCAGCTAGAAGAAATCAAAGAGAATGTCAGCCAATTTTCCTTAAATGTGGTTGGGTATGTTTTTGGTGGTTTGCTATGGCTATGAAATTTTATTGTCATTGGTAGATGTTTATTATTAATGGTCTTATTCAAAGTAATACAATGAATATACAGGGATGTTTTATGGGAAAAGAAAAAAAAAGGTAGATTATCGAAATATATTAAATTTAGGATTTTATGTGTTATTCCCAAATAAGGTTAATTTTACCTCTGGTATAGAATTTTGCATACTGATGCAAAAGTAAGTCTATTTTTAATACATTGGTATAAGCTTTAGTATATTGATAGAAAATCAAGGTTAATTCCAATACTTTTAAACATCTATTAAAATCAGGTTAAGAATTAAGGAAATGCAATTTATTTTGCTACTCATTGAACTCATAGTCATGGCAGACACTAGTCTAATTTATCATATGAGTATACATCCTAGGTTTAACAGATAGATTTTGTAGATGGATGGATTACAGAATGTTAGGTAACCTTGAAAAACATCAGAAACCTACAGAATATTGCATTTAAATGTTTTTATTATTTTAAAGATTCTTTAACAATGAGACAGGTCATTTCCTGGAAGCACCCCAACTACGTAAAAGAAGATAATGAGCATTGAAGAATCTCCATATGGAGATGGCTTCAAATGTGGCAAACAAGACACTTGGGTAAAGAAAATACCTTTGCTTCACAAAAAACAACTTCTGACAAAAATGGGAAAACTTAAATATAGGACAAGTTAACTGCCGAACTCTGCCAAGATAGGGTAAGCAAGTCCTAAATAGTTCCTGCTTCACATATATGTCTGTCAGTTATTCTCAGTCTGAAGTCAACCTTCAGATGATGGATGATGCTCCAGTGTTACAGAGAGTTATGGGTGATGGGTGACTGACTGTTCAGGCAGCAAACTGTCTCTGTCAATTTTATATCTTTTGGAAGCGGATAACATGCATTTTCTATTTACTCTAATAACTAATTTGATTCCTTCTCAAGTCTCTGATGGTATTGAAGACCAAATATTTATAGTGCCAAAATTACCCTTGAGTTGTTTAGAAGTTAAGGAATCATTTCATATAGGTAATGCCAATAAGGAAAAAAGTTGATTTAGGTATAGAACTTTTAATTTATCAAGGTAGATAGGATAATCAGATACTTTCTCCTAAGTTGCTAAATACACATGGAGAGGACATTGCACATGTAGATTTTACCTAACATTTTTCATAATAATTATTGTATTGAAAGAAAAGGAGACTTTTATTGAAATTAAAGGGGGAAATGTTGTTATAATGTTCTTTTGAAAAATATACCCCTGATTCCTCCCCACCACCACCACTGCTCTCTGGTTTCAATCCAGACATTGCATTGTGATACTCATTCTAAGCATCCTGTCTCAACTTCGTGTAAACTTCCAAATAAAGCAACAAGACACAATGTTGAGCTGGGAGGATCCAAAGGACAGTAAAGAGAGTAGGATCTAGACGACAAGAAATGCTTGGGAGGAGCAAAAGGGAAGGAAATGAATGGGAGGAGAAGGGGCAAGAGGAGAGCTGAGAGATGGAGCTGGAGGAGAGATATTGGAGGATGTGGAGCATGAACCAGACCTAAGATTTCACAAAAAGCAAATATAATGTGGGAAATCTAAATGTTAGGGAATTATGAGGGCTTGGAGGTTTAGGATACAATAAGTATTGCTCAGCATTGTGTTCTAGGTTAATTACATATACCCAGTCTCTTTGTGGTGATTTGATTCTACAGGTGTTTAGGCTTAACAGCAGCATTACTGTATGATAAATCAATAGTAAATATTAATCTCTGATTACAACAAAAGATAATTACTCACCATGATTATAGCAGCTTCATTTGTAAAAGCCAGGAACTGGAAACAACCCAGATGCCCCCCCCCCAATGGCAGAATGGATACAGAAATTGTGATACATCTACACAATGGAATATTACTTAGCAATAAAAAACAAGGATATCATGAAATTTGCAGGTAAATGGTGGAAACTGGAAAGGATCATCCTGAGTGAGCTATACCAGAAGCAGAAAGACATACATGGTATATACTCACTCATATACATATATAATAATAAATATAATAAATAAATATGATAAAATATAATGTAATAAATAAATATTAAATCCCTACTTAAATATAATAAATATTAAATCCCTACTAAAATCCCTAGACCTAAAGAAACAAATCAAGAGGGAGGACTCTGACTAAAATGTTCAATTCCTATCCCCAAAGACAAAGAGAATGGACATCAGGCAAATGAAAAAAGAGAAAACAAGTTAGGAGCCTGCTACAGAGGGCCTCTGAAAGGCTCTGCCCTGCAGACTATCAAAACAGATGCTGAGACTTGTGGCCATCTGTTGGGCAGAGAGCTTAGATTCTAATGAAATAAGTAGGAAAAAGTAAGATCTGAAGAGGACAGGAACTCCAGAAGAAGAGCAACAGAACAAAAAAAAATGAGCACATGGATCATTCCTGAGACCCATACTCCAACCAAGTACAATACATGGAGATAAAATAGAACCCCTGCATAGATGTAGCCCATGGCAGTTCAGTGTCAAGTGGCTTCCTTAGTAATAGAATCATGGACTGCCTCTGACATGACATGATTATTCCAGAACTTTGAACAGCTCCTCCTGATGGGGGAGTAGCATTACAATAAGATGATAATGCAGCCACTCCTGTTGAGATCTGATAGACTTGGTTCAGAAGGAATGAGAGGAAGACCTCCCTTATCAGTGGACTTGAGGAGGGGCATGCATGGAGATGGGTGAGGGAAGGTGGGATTGGGAGTGGAGGAGGGAGGTGTTTATGGGGTAGACATAGTGAATAAAGTGTAATACATAATATTTAAAAAAATATATAAATAAAAGAAATATGTGACCCTTTTCATGAAATGAGAGTCTTGGACACAGGAACTGTCATCTATAGGTTTGTGTTTTCAGCTGGACAGATTGAGACATTTGTGGCTGCTCAGCCTTTCTCCACCCTGTCCACTTGGCCCCCTTAATAACTGGCTCCTGAAACCCTTACTGGCTTTGACCTGTTTCATGACATCATTCTCCCTCTCAGCCAATCATCACCTGAAAGAATCTTGAGGATTCCAAGGAGATGAGTAAACAAATGTTCCTCAGAGTCCAGTATCTCTGATCCTATGCATGTGTGACTTTTTCTTGTGAAACTCAACAAGCCTTTATCTCATCCCTTTATCCAGATCCCAAACCTTTACCCCTGTTTGCCTCTGTGGCAATGTCAGGTAGGATATGAAACTTTAATGTTTATTTAGTTGGAGTTCTTCCTATGTATGAAAGCTTCAAAGTGATTTGGGATTAGGGGAATGTTCCTAATGACAAGGTGGTCTCCTAAAGTGGTCTTGGATATGAAGTTTCCTAGGTTGTGCCTTTGAACTGAGTGGTTAGTTGTGTACTCAATAAATGTAACTTGACATTCTTAATAATATAATGGTCTGGCAGGTCTAGGGTTCTCTGCAGTATTGAATTTTAGGAGCAGGAAAAAAAGAAGGAAACTAGACAACTCCTGGGACTGGTTTGGCTAAAACAGAGAAAATTCTGCTTATTTAAATGGAGAACTGAAGGGCAATGAACTATTTGACAGCTGATGCTAACCCTCTATGTGCAGGATTGTCTGACCTGGCTGTATTGGCAGTTATGTCCTATTCAGTTGTGAGTCCAGAATTCTCCTGGTCCTGGGATTCACAATAAAAACTTAGCCTTAAGGACAAAGAAATGGGTCTTTGTTAAATGCCCAGGACACAAGAGCAGCTTTGTTTTCTGCTGTGGTCCTCCAGACAAACCCTCTAAACATAGTGTTAGTGCCAGGACTGCTTGTTTAGAGGTGCCACCTGAGCTCATTGAACTAGTCTATGGCTAGCATTCTCTACTACATAATGAGCTCCTGGAAAGCATGCGTTACAAAGTCAAACTCTATCCTCTTTTAGCAGAATCTTTTCTGCATGTTAAAAGCCTTCATAAAAGTTGTCAACTTATTATTTTTATTGGTTATGTGGGAATGTCATATAATATACATTATACTACTTTTCCATTGTTCCAGGTTAAAAAACCTACCCATGTGTCACACATAAATTTTCTTCTTTAAAATATATAATTGAAGTATTTGTTTTTTTTATATACTCATTAAAACATGATCACAATCTCAGTGCCAAGTTACTTAAAGAGTTCTTCCTTGCCACACCCTGGCACCATGGCAAGAAGACCTTCAGCCCTGAAGAGCTGTATACTTCATCAACTGATCACAGTTTTTCTTATGTAATTATTTATTAAGATTCTTTTTACTTTGTATCCTCTATTCTGCCCCCTCCCTCTTCTCCTTCCTGTCCTACCCAGCCTCCCTTTTCTACCCCTATGCTGTTGTTCTAGTTCCCAGATATGTGTCTGTCCTCTTCCCCATCTAGCTTACCAAATCTCATCAAATCTGGTTGCCTCAACTTCCTCAGGGGCCTGATTCTCAGGGCATTGTTCTCCTTCTGTCCTCAATTTTTTTTTTTTTTTTTTTTTTTTTTACTTAATGACACTCTTCCTGCTTCTTCTCCTTCCGGCTTCACAGAGCTCTCAGGAGAGGGAGAATTTCATAGGGAAATCCCAGTTAGAGGCGGGTGTTTTAAGGTCTCTCTGTATTGGACTGGGTGTCTCTGTATGCAATCTGATTTGATGCAGATGGAAGCATCTCTGTGGATTTAAGAACAAGGTACCCATCTATCAGTTGAGGGCTGAGAGCAACATATTTAAGTAACAACAGCCTGGGTTGACTGAAAATTTCCATAGGATGACCTGGCACAGCAACTCAATTAACTGCCAACCTGTTCCACTAGTGAAAGGCTGGTTTGGTATTATTGGTACTTTATCCCCCACTATTAGGAAACCTCCTAATAAGTAAATACATATCATATTTGTCTTTCTGCATTTTAGATGGTTCAACCAGGATGATTTTTCCTGGATCCATCTATTCGCCTGAAATGTCTTGATGTCATTTTCTTAGCATATTAATACTCCATTATGGAAATATTCCACATTTTCCCCAAAGGAGATTGTCAGTCCTTTTCTTTAGAACTTAGAAGTTGCTGGACTTTAATAATTGTATTGAATGATGAACTATCAGGATATCTATGTTATTTTAGACTAGAAGTCCCTCCATCTTCCACTTCCTGGTTATTTGAATTACAATGTCGACTTGAAGCTCATCCATTTAAACGTTGATTCTCCAGTAAGGAAATATCTGAAAAGGCTTAGGAGTAATAGGCTTGTTAGATAATATAATTCCTATTGGAGTTATATTATAGGAGGGTGTGCTTTGAGGTTGATATGCCAATGAAAGTGACTAGAAAAGTGGAGTCTCTGTCACTCTGTCTCTGTCACATTATATCTTTGATTCGATTGTTCTCTGTCTCTATTTGATTCTTTCTCTCTATCTTTTTCTCTCTCTGTCTCTCTGTCTCCCTTTCTATGACTGTGGCTTAAAAAACTCTCAGTTCTGCTGAGACAACAAATTGACTGCTTGGTGACATGACATCCTGTAAAAATATAAGCAAGCTGATAATTAAACCCTTTTTGTTCAAAGAGTTGCCTTTGTCAGGCAGCATTTCCACAGTAAGTAATTCACTGACTGAGGACATATCTGTTCATTTAACAAATAGTAATGTAACCTGTGATAAATTGAAAGTCACATGTGAAGGACAGCTGACTTCAGTAATGACCACTTGAAAAAAATATGTGACAATATTCCTGAAATAAGAGTCTTGGACACAGGAACTATCATCTATGGGTATGTGCTTTCAGCTGACCAGACTGAGGCATGTAGAGCTGCTCCGACTTTCTCTCAAGCAGGCTGTCCACTTGGCCCCTTTAATAACTGCCTCTTGAAACTCTTACTGGCTCTCACCAGTTTCATGACATCATTCTCCCTCTCAGCCTATCAGCACCTGAAAGAATCTTGAGGTTTCCATGGAGATGATTAAACAAACTTTCCTCAGTGTCAGTATCTCTGATCCTGTGCACATGTGACTTTTTCTTGTGAAACTCAACAAGCCTTTATCTCCTCCCTTTATCCAGATCCCTAACCTTTACTCCTGATAACTTTCTGTGACAATATCATGTAGGAAATGAAACTTTAATGTTTATTTAACTGGACAGCTTCCTTAGAAGGAAAGCTTCAAAGTGATATGGGACTAAGGGGATCATTCCAAATGACAAGGTGGACTCCTCCTGTGGTGTTGGATCTGAAATTTCCTAGGTTGTGATTTTGAACTGAGCAGTTACTCACATATTCACTAAACATACCTTCACATTGTTAGTGATGTAATAGGCTGTCAGGGTCTAGGGTTCCGTGGGTCATTTAAGAGACTTAAAGAGCTGGAAAATAGATGGAGACCCGACAATTCCTGGGACTGGTTTGGCCGAAACATATAAAGATTAGATTATGTAAAAGGAGAACTGAGCGGAAATTAACTATTTAACAGCTGATGTTATTCCACACTAGTGTTGCTAACCCTCCATAGAGGGTAGTAGGATTCCAAGCCTGTCCTGGCTGGATTGGCAGCTGTGTTGTACTTAGTGGTCAGTGAAGAACCCTCCTGGTCTTTGTTGTTTAGAGTTAAAACTGGGTCTTCAGGACAGATAAATGTGTCTGTGTTATGTTCCTAGAATACAGGAGCAGCTGTCTTCCCTTCTTTGGTCCTCCAGACAAACAGTCTGAATATAATGTTAGTATGAGGAGTGCTTGTTTAGAGGTGTCACCTGAGCTCTGGGGGTTTGATATATCTGGGTAACCAGCAGTTCATTGCTAGGTTTCTCTGCTACATAATGAGTTCCTTGAAAGCATACCTAACAAAGTCAAACTCTGCCCTCCTGTAGCAGAATTATTTTTCCATATTAAAATTCAGTGTAAAAGGTTGTAAATGTATTATTTTAATTGCTTATATGGGAATTTCAGATAATACACATTACACTCCTTTTCCATTGTTCCCAGGTTCAAATTCCTACCCATGTGTCACAATAAAAATTCTTTTTCTGTAAAATACATCAAGTGACGTATATTCTGTGCATATACTCATTAGAACATGATTAAAATCTCACTGCTAACTCCCTTACATAAAACTGAGTTCATCCTTGCTGCAACCCTGGCACCAGCCCTCAAAAGAAGCCATCAATTCTGAAGAACTCTATACTTAATCACCTTGATTACACTTTTTCTTATGTATTTATTTATTATGATATGTTTTCTTCATATGCACTCTGCTGCCCCCTTCCTCTTCTCCTTCCAGTCCTACCCACCCTCCTTCTTGTATCTCTATGTGTTATAAGTGATTAAAATTTACTATTGATTTATCTCTGGTAATGCTGCTGTTAATCCTAAGCAACTGTATAACCAAATCACTACAGTTATTTAGTTATTTTTTTAACCTAGAACACAATACTGCACAATAGCTACTCCAAGCCCTCATAGTTTCCTAACATTTATATTTCCTATATTATACTTGCTTTTCGTGATAGGTCCAATCCATCTCTCCACATAGTCCCAAGATCTCTCTCCTCCAGCTCTCTTCTAAGCTCTCCTTTCGCCCCTTCTCCTCCCACTCATTTCCTTCCCTCTCTTTGATAATAAATGATTAACCACTAGTAAATATTACTCACAACTTACAACAAATGGCACCCAACTAATATAAGAGTCCACACCCTTTAAATCATATTATATCATAATTTGTTGGGGGAATAATTCCTCCAGTGATAAAACCCAAACTTAAACCTAAAAAGTCCTAGGTAAATCACTGTCTCTTTAAGAGACTGTTAAACCTGCCCAGGAGCAAAAGACAGCCTCCTGTGGGCAGACCTGAGACTTCCATAACAAAACTGTCTCTTGCTGCAGTTTAACTGAGGGGTAAACAAGCATAGCTCCTTTATATTATGGCTGGCTCAGCTTCACAGCCATGGTGGGAAAGGAAGAAACTGGAGGCAGACAGACCTCTAGACTGAGTTTGGCCTAAACTGCATCTAAAATAAAAATTAAAAGTTAAAAAAAAAATGGCATGGCAGAGGTGTTTGTTTGTTTGTTTGTTTGTTTGTTTTTCACCTTTTGGCTTCATTTTGGCTGTCATATTCATGGATCTGGTTGCAATATGTTTAATGGTGTTGGTTCTTCTCCAGGCCTCCTCCAAGAAAAATTCAAGAATAAAATGGTGAAAAAGCCAAGAATTGTGGTACTAAGTTACAGACAATAGTACTCATCCAAGTAATTAGGTTAATAAAGGCTAAAATTTAAAGCTCTCTGGCTGCAAGGCATTTGTCAGCTCTTTCTGGTAAGGGTCCACCAATATACTGAAACAGCAACTAAAATAAACCACTAGGCTTTGTTTGTTATGGCATAAATTGGCACAACTGACCCCAAACTTAAAATTTTCTTGTCTTTTTGCTTGATTTTCATTTATAGGCTTTGAGTTGCATTGATGTTAATTTGAGAAAAAAAAATATTTTAAAAAGTTGGTGAAGACACATGCCTTTCTTCCCAACACAAAGTAAAAAGAAACAAGCAGATCTCTGAGTTCTGGATCAAGCTTATTTACCTAATAAAAACTAAGATGGTAGCTCCTGCTGTTTAGCCACTTGCAGAGATAGTCTAATATTCAAAATGACAACATTTTTCTTAAGGTTACCATGTAAATAATATTTTCTTAATAATTAAATATTATATCCTTACTGTTCTGAAGGTTGGATTCACATACATTTTATGTTTATGTAAAGAGAGATAATGTTACACTGCTTTGAAAACTGCCTTATCCTTTTAAACATGAGACATTTTCAAGGGGTAAAAATGTTGGTAGTACCTAGACACAAGAGGCTTACAGATGGCAGAGTACATGCCAACCTAATTTCGTCCTAAAAACTCAAAAATTATATTCATATGTTTAAAAAACAAAATTGTCCTTCCCATAGCAAAAAGGGGGTAAAGGCATAACTGCCCATCCTGTATAAAAAGGGACAAGCCAAAAAATAGCCACTATCAATGTAAAGTCCAGGTACAATATGCCTAGGATATATTTAAATGCTAAGGGTAAGAGAGTTAATATGCTAATGCTAAGAAAGTTTATATGAAGTTCAACTATAAAAGCATAACTGCCCCTACTGTATAAATAAGGAGAAAAGTAAGAAATATTCACAAATAATGTAAAACCCAGGTACAAGATGCCTAGGGTATGTTAAACGCTAGAGGGAGTTTAAGTTTGACTATAAAACCATAACTACCCATTCTATGTATAAGTGGGGATAGGACAAATATTTACAACATATATAAAAATCTAGAACTAAATCTTGAAACAGGTACAAGATACATACTTATACATACTTATGCTTATATTATAAATTAAAAAGGAGTTTCTATAAAGCTTGTTTAAAACATGTCTTTTCTATTGCTCAAGGCAAACAGCTTGTCTATGTAATGGGAGGCTTCTCTAGGGAAATAGGTAGCAACTTCGCCTAATACAAAAGGCACTTAAGAGCCCAAAAAGATATTTTAATCTATCCAACCTTGTTTTTATTTCAACATGATAAGATTGTATGTTCAATAATAATGGTAACATATTGCTGATCCCTTTACATGGGAACAACTCAAAAACTGACTGAGACATAAAAATATGTCTTCAGACAAAACTTTAACAATACTTGGCCAATAAATCCTTGGCTATAATATCCTCAAAATGTATTATGCTAACCTTTTAATTTGCATATATAAAATTGTCTTATACTTTAGTTTCATCCTGCACATTTCATGCATTTATAATTTTGGAATTCTATAATGCTTGTGAGAAGTTATATGTTTGCAGAACAAAAGAACTGGACATCAGAGATGCTGGATCAAACCTAACAGCATCATTCTTCAGCATGCTGAGACATTGACACATCTGTTCCAGCATCTTGAATGTTCCAGCATTCTCATTCTTCCTGCCTCAACTGCTTCAATTGCTGTTTTCTCATCAAAGATTGCTCCCAAATGAACTTTGAAGAAAGCTTTTAATTTTAATTGGTCCAACATTTTAGACTCTTCCAAAGAGGACTTTTATTAAGCCTGAAATTTCTTAACACTGGACTATAAATGTTATTGCTTGCTTAATTAACCATTTTTATTTGGGCCCCCTACAGGATTTCTACATGTCCAAACTGTCAGCTAGAAGAAATCCAAGAGAACAGAGTCCAATTTTCCTTAACGGGGGTTGGGTAAGTTTTTGCTTGTTTACTATGGCTACAAAATTTTATTGGCATTGATAGATGTCTATTATTAATGGTCGCATTCAAAGTGAAACAAAGAATATACAGGCATATTTTTTTTAAAAAAAGGTAGAGTATTGAATCTACTCAACTTAAAGCTTTATTTGTTATTCCTAAATAAGGTTAATTTTAACTCTGGTATAGGATTTTGCATATTGATGCAAAATATGTAGTATTTTTAATACATTGGTATAAGCTTTAGTATGTTGATACAAATTCAAGGTTACTTCAAATACTTTTACACTACTATTAAAAAGTGGTTAGGATATTATATATGCAAGTTAAATGCTAGTTATTCAACTTATAGCTATATCAGACACTAGTATAATTTATCACAGGAGTGTATATCCTATGTTTAATAGATAGCTATGATTTTGGAGACAAATTGAAAATATAAAGACAGTCTTCAAAAATTTCAGAGTCCTACAGAATATGACATTTAAAAATATTTTTTATTATTTTAAAGATTCTTTGACAATGAGAGAAGTCATTTCCTGGCATCACCCTGCCTACCTAAAAGAAGATAATGAGCATCAAAGAACCTCCATTTGGAGATGGCTTCAAATGTGACAAACAAGCCACTTGGGTAAAGAAAATACCCTAGCTTCACAACAGACAACTTCTGACAAATATGGGCAAACTTCTGACAAAAATGGGCAGGACAAGTCGACTGCCGAACTCTGCCAAGACAGGTTAAGCAAGTCCTAAATAGTTCCTGCTTCACATATATGTCTGCCAAATATTCTGAGTCAGAAGGCTGAAGATGATACTCCAATGTTATCAAGTTAAGGGTGACTGTTCAGGCAGCAAACTTTCTGTCACTTTTTTTTTTTTGTTTTTTGGAAGCTACTAACATGCTCCTATTTACTCAAGTAATTTTATTCTTTCTCAAGTCTCTGATGGGGTTGAAGATCAAATAGTCAGAGGGCCACATTTAAGCTTAAGTTGTGTAAAAGTTAAGAAATTTTTTTCATGTAGGTAATACCAATAAGGATAAAAGTTAATTTAGGTATAGAAGTTTTAACTTGTTAAGATATATATGATGATTAGATACTTTTTCCTAGGCTGCTAAATACACATGGACTAGACATTGCACATGTAGATTTTACCTAACGGTTTTCATAATTTCATAATTATTATTGTATTGAAAGAAAAGGAGCCTTTTATTGGACTTAAAGGCGGAAATGTTGGTATAATGTTCTTTCAAAATGTATATACATTACCCTTGTTCACTCAGATGTTGATTTCTACTCCCCAACTCTCTGGTTTCAATCCAGATATTGTATTGTGATACTCATTCTAAGCATCCTGGCCCAACTTGGTGTAAATTTCCAAATAAAGCAACTAAACAAAATATTGAGCTAGGAGGAGCCAAAGGACAGGAAAGAAGGGAGGAGCTAGAGGGCAACAGCAACATATTTTAATAACAACAGCCTGGGTTGGTTTTCAATTTCCATAGGATACCCTGGACCAACAAGTCAATTAAATGCCACCCAAAACCCCTAGTGGTACACTGGTCAAGTTACAATAGAGGGCTTACTATAATTTTATTCCCAACTATTAGGAGACCTCCAATAAGTGAATACATAGTGTATTTGTCTTTCTGCATTTTACTTCACCCAGGGATGATTTTCCCTGATTTCTTCCGCTTGCTTGAATATATATCATGATGACATTTTCTTAGCTGAATAATACTCTATTCCACATTTTCCCCAAAGGACATTGTCAGTACTGTTCTTTACTCTTTGAAAGTTGCTGGGATATTAATCATTGTATTTAATGAGAAATTATCAGGATAATTATGATATTTTAGCTTAGAAGTCCCTCCATCTTCTTCCACTTTCTGGTGGTTTGAATTGCAATGGCCCCTTGAAGCTCATCTATTTACATGTGGATTTCCCAGTGAGGAAATGTCTGGAACTGTTAGGAGTTATGGCCTTGTTAGATAATATAATACTTTTGTTTCCCTAATTTCTTTCTCAGGCCTTTTGGCTTTTGTATACAGGAGGTATACTGATTTTTTTTTTTTTGAGTTAATTTTGTATTCAGCCACTTTACTGAAGGTGTTTATCAGCTGTAGGATTTCCATGTAAAATTCTCGGGTTCACCAGATATTCTGTCAAAAATTCTGCAAATAGTGACATTTTGACTTCTGCCTTTCTGATTTCTATTCCCTCTGTTATTCAAATTTCTAATTGTACTAACAAGGACATCCAGAACTACAATTAAGAGAGATGGAGAGAGTGGACAGCCATGCTTTGTCCCTGATTTCAGTGGGATTGCTTGAAGTTTCTCTCAGTTTAGTTTGATGTTGGCTATAGGCTTGCTGTATATTGCCTTTACTATATTTAGATATGTGTATTTTAACTCAGATCTCTCCAATACTTCAAAAATAAATGGAGGTTTGACTTTGTCAAATGCTTTTTCTGCAGCTAAAAAGATTATCATGATTTTTTTTGTTGGTTGTTTGTTAATATGCTGCATCACATTAATGGACTTGCATATATTAAACCACACCTGAATACCTGGGATATAGCCTATGTGGTCATAGTGGATGATATATTTGACGTTGTCCTATATTTGCTCAAAGACATAATGTAACTTTGTGTGACCCTAACCAAGCAAATCAAAGACATGTATGTAAAATATTTCAAGACTTTGAAAAAAGAATTACAAGAAAATAGCAGACGATGGAAAAATCTCTCGTACTCATGGCTAGGCAGGCTTAACGTTGGGAAAATGGCCATCCTACCAAAAGCAATCCACAGATTCAATGCAATTCCCATTAAATTACAAACACAATTCTTTACATACCTTGAAAGAAAAATTCTCAACTTCATATGGAAAAACAAGAAACCTAGAATTGCTAAAACAATTCTCTACAATGAAAGATCTTCTGGAGGTATCTCCATCCCTGATCAAGGTCCATTATAGAGCAACAGCAATTAAAACTGCATGGTGCTGGAATAGAAACAGAATGTAGGATCAATGGAACCAAATAGAAGACACAGAAATAAGCCCACTCCCTATCGACACCTGATCTTTGACAAAGATGACAAAACAATACAAAAATGATAGCATCTTCAACAAATTGTGCTGGTCTAACTTGATGTCTACATGTAGAAAAATGCAAATAGATCTATACTTATCACCCTGCACAAATACCAACAGCACAGGTTCTAAGAGCAACAATCTGTAAATGGGACCTCATGAAACTGAAAAGCTTTAAGTGACAACACATGCTGGAGAGGTTGTGTGAAGGGGAACCCTCCTCCACTGCTAGTGGAAATGTAATCTTATACCACTACTGGTGGTGATGTAAACTTTTTTAATTTTTTTATTAATTGAATATTATTCACTTTGTATCCCCGATAAAAACCTTTCTCCTCCCCTCTTAAACCCACCTTCTTTCCACCTTCTTCACACATGCCCCTCCCCAGGTCCACCTCTCCTTCCTTCTTTTCTTAGTCTATCAGATCTCATCAGGAGTAACTTCACTGTCATCTTCTGTGGCCTTGTAAGGCTAATCCCCCCTTGCTCCCCCATCAGGGGTAGGTGATCAAACAGCAGGGCAATCAGTTAATGTGCATTCCCTCTTCCCATTACTAATGAACCCACCTGGACATTGAAGTGCCATGGCTACATACTTTTACAACCATTCTGGAAATCAATCCGGTGCTTTAACAGATAACTAGGAATAGTGCTTCCTCAAGATCCAGTTATACCACTAGTAGGCATATATCCAAAAGAGGCTCAAGTACACAATAAGGACATTGGCTCAACCATGTTTGTAACAGCTTTATTTGTAATAGCCAGACCTGGCCACTACCCTGATGGTCCCCAATCTAAGAATACATACAAAAATTGTTGTACATCTAAACAATGGAATATTGCTCAGCAAAAATAAGGAAACCATGAAATTTGGAGATTAATGGTGTGAGCTGGAAACGAGCATCTTGAGTGAACTTATCCAGAAAAAGAAAGACAAATGGTATATACTCACCAAAGGACATATAGTATAAGATAAACCTACTAAAATTTGTACACCTAAAGAAACTATTCAAAAAGGAAGACTATGGCTAAAATGCTCAAACCTTATCCAGAAAGGCAAAGAAGATGGACATCAGAAGAAGGATAAAACAAGGAACAAGTTAGGAGCCTGCCACAGATGGCTTCTGAAAGGCTCTGCTCTGCATATTATCAAAGCAGATGGTAAGAATTATAGCTAACTGTTTGGCAGAGTTCATGGAACTAATGATAAAATTGGGAAATAGTAAGCACTAGATAGGACAGGAGCTTCACAAGGTATATAACAGAACCAAAAAATTGGAGCACAAGTGTCTTTCCTGAGACTTATACTCCAACCAAGAACCATGCATGGAGATAACCTAGAACCCCTGCAGTGATGTAGCCCATGGCAGTTCAGTGTCCAAGGGGTTTCCATAGTAATGGGAACTGGCACTGCCTCAACATAAAGTGATTGAGCTGCTCTTTGAAAACCACACTGTGACTTGGGAGCAGCCTTATCAGGCCTAGAAGAGGACAAGGGAGACTCTCCTGGTAAGATCTGATAGACTAGGATCAGAAGAAAGGAGAGGCAGACCTCCCCTATCATTGGACTTGGTGAAGGGAGTGAGTGGAGAAGGGTAGAAATGGTGGGATTGGGAGGGGAGTAAGGAGAGGTTTATGGGACCATACAAATTGAATAAAGTGTAAATAATAAAAATTAAAATGAAAAAATATTTAAAAATTGTAATTCCTTTTGGAGTTACATTATGGGAGGGTTTGCTTGGAGGTTGATTATGCCAATAAAAGTGACTATACAGAATGGAGTCTCTGTCTCTCGGTCTAGATCAATATGTATAATTGTTTTTGTTGGTCTCAGTCTTAATATTTTCTAATCTGTTTCTCTAGCTGTTCCTCTCTCTGTTTCACCCTTTCTCTGCCTGCCTGCCTGCCTGCCTGTGTTCAGTATGAAAAGCTCTCAGTTTTGCTGAAGAACTACAACAAGATGACTGCTTGCCTATGTGACATCCTGAATGGTCTCTGTAAAAATATAAGCAAGGTCCCAATTAAACATTTTTTATTCAAAGATTTGCCTTGGTCAAGTAGTGTTTTTCCTGTAAGTAATTCACTGACTGAGGACATATCTGTTCATTTAACAAATAATAGTGGAATCTGTGATAATGTGAAATTCACATGTCAGGAACATCTGACTTTATTCATGACCACTTGAAAGAAATATGTGACACTTTTCCTGAACTAAGAGTCTTGGACACAGGAAGTGACATCTCTAGATTGTGTGCTATCAGCTGCTCAGTTTAAATAATGTAGGGCTGCTCTGACTTTCTCTCAAGCAGGCTGTCCCCTTGGCCCCTTACTAATTGGCTCCTGAAACTCTTACTGGATTTCATCTTTTGCATGACATCATTCTAACTCCCAGCCAATCAGCACTAGAGAGAATTCTGAGGTTTCCATGGAGATGAATAAACAAACTTTCCTCAGTGTCCAGTACCTCTGATCGTGTGCACACATGATTTTTTTCTTTTGAAACCCAACAAGCTTTTATCTCATCCATTTATCCAGATCCCACACCTTTACTCCTGTTTACCTTGATGCCAGTGTCACCTAGAAAATGAAACTATTGTTTATTAAATTGGACACCTTCCTAAAAAGGAAAACTTCAAGGTGATGTGGGATTGAGTGGAATGTACCAAATAGCAAGTGGTTATCTCCTACTGTGGTCTTGGATATGAAATTTCCTAGGTTGTGATTTTGAACTGAGCTTTTACTGGCATGCTCAATAAATGTACCTTCATATTCTTATTGATAAAATGGGTTAGATTGACCTGAGGTACCCTAGGGTATTGAGTATTTAGAGCAGGGAAAAGAGAAGGAAGCCAGATAATTCCTGAGACTGGTTTGGCTGAAACAGAGAAAGATCTGTGAGCTTAATGGAGAACTGAGGGGCAATGTAGATTTGATATCTTGTGCTGTTCCACACTAGTATTGCCAAACCACTATGAGCAGTATTGCCTTTGCTGACTTGGCTGGATTGGCAGCTGTGTCCTACTAAATGTTCAGTGAGCAAATCATCTAGTATTGGTTTACAATTCTTAGTCCTTCAGAATAGAGAAATATTTCTGTGTTATACGCTTAGAACCCAAGAGCAGAAGTGTTTCCTGCAGTGGTCCTCCAACAAACCCTCCAAATGTAGTTAGTGCCAAGACTGCTTGTGTGGAAGTGCTGCCTGAGGTCATGATGTCTGAAGTTTCTGGCTAGGATTTTCTGCTACATAATGAGTTCCTGGAAAGAATGCCTTACAAACTCTGTGTTCCTTTAGTGAAATCTGTTTTCCAGGTGAAAATTCATTGTAAAAGTTTTCAGCATATCATTTTTATTGATTATGTGGGAAATTCATTTACTATACATTACACTCCTGTTCTATTGCTCCCAGGTTCAAAATCCTATCCATGTGTCACAGTATTTTTTTTTCTTTTAAATACACCAATTCAAGTATGTGTTGTTCATATACTCATTGAAACATGATCAGAGTCTAAATGCCAAGTCCCTTAAAACTGAGTTCATCCTTCATGCATGCTGGCACCACCCCCAAGAAGAAGCCATCAGTCCTGAAGAGCTCTATAATTCATCACCTTGATCACAATTTCCTTATATATTTCTTTATTATATAGTGTTTATTATCTATCTCCTCTGCTGCTGCCTCCCTTTCTTATTGCAGTCCCACCCAACCTCCTTCATCTATTCCTATGACCTTTCTCTAGTTCCCTGATATGGGAGATACTCTATGTACTTTTATCTGATTGTATATTATCAGGTCTCATCCAGGCTGGCTGCATCATTTGCTTCTCTGGTCTGATTCTCAGGTCATTGTTCTCCTTTTGTCCTCAATTCACTCTATTTATGACAAACTTCCTGCCTTCTCATCTTCAGGCTTCCCAGAGCTCTGAGAGGAGGGAGAATTTTGTAGGGAAATCACAGTTAGAGGTAGGTGTTTTAAGGTCTCTCTCTGAATAATATCGGACTGTGGGTCTCTGTATGCAATCCCATTTGATACAGATGGAAGCATCTCTGTGAATCTAAGAACATGGCAATGTTCAATTAGTTGAGGGCAGAGAGCAGCATATTTTAATAACAACAGCTTTGATTGCTTGAAAATTTCTGGATAATGCCTTTGCCCAAAAGCCCAATTTACTGACATAGAATTCCTCTAGTAGAAGACTTGTTTGGTTAAAATTAGATAGCCTATTGGAACTTTATCCACTACAATTAAGAAACCCCCTAATAAGTAAATACATACCACATTTGTATTTCTGCATTTTAGTTACTTTATCCAGGATGATTTTTTTCTGATTCCATCTATTTGCCTGAAAATATCATGATGTCATCTTCTTAGCTATATAATACTCCATTATGGAAATATTCCACATTTTCTCCAGTCCTGCTCTTTAGAACTTGGAATTTGTTGGAATGTTAATCATTGTATTCAATGACAAACTATCAGATTAACTATATTCTTTTAGCCTAGAAGTCCCTCCAACTTCTTCTACTTTTGGTGATTTGAATTGCAATGTCCCCTTGAAGCTCATGTATTTACATCTTTAGTCCCCAGTGAAAATTACTGGGAAGGGTTAGGATGTAGGCCCTTGTTAGATAATATAATTTCTATGGGAGTTATATTGTAGGAGGGTGTGCTTTGAGGTTGATGCACCAATGAAAGTAACAAGATAGAATGGGTCTCATTCTCTATATTTCTGAATCTGCCTCTCACTCTTTTTTTTTTTTCTGTATCACTCAGCCTCTCTATCTCTGCCTTCTTTTTCAGGATGAAAAGCTCTCAGTTCTGCTGAAGAACTACAACAAGTTGTCTGCTTGCTTATGTAACATCATGAATAGTCTCTCTAAAAATATAAGCAAGGTCCCAATGAAATTCTTTCTGTTCAAAAGTAATTCACTGAATGAGGACATATCTGTGCATTTAACAAATAATAATGAAATCTGTGATAATGTGAAATTCACATGTCAAGGACATGTGACTTTATGATCATATGAAAGAAATATGTGACTCTTTTCCTGAACTAAGAGAGTCTTAGATACAGAAACTGTCATCTTTCAGTTGTGTGCTTTCAGCTGCCCAGATTGAGACATATAGGGCTGACCACTCTTTCTCTCCAGCATGCTGTCTGCTTGGCCCTTTTAATAAGTGGCTTGTTACTCTTACTGGCTTTAACATGTTCCATGACATCAGTCTCCCTCTCAGCCAGTCAGCACCTCAGAGAATCTTGAGATTTCCATGGAGAAGAGTAAACAAACTTTCCTCAGAGTCCAGTATCTCTAATCCTGTGCACAAGTGACTTTTTCTTGTAAATCACAAGTCTTTATCTCATCCCTTTATCCAGATCCCGAACTTTTCCTCCTGTTTGCCTCTGTGACAATGTCAGGTAGGAAATTAAAATTTAATGTTTATTTAATTGGAGAGTGTCCTAAGTAGGGAACTTTCATCATGATGTGGGATTAATGGGAATGTACTGAATGACAAGGTGGTCTTCTTCTGTGTTCTTGGATCTGAAATTTGCTACTTTGTGATTTTTAATAATCACTAAATGCACCTTCACATTCTTATTGATGTAAAAGGCTGGAGGTGTCTAGGCTTCACTGGGATATTGAGTCTTTAACAGTAGTGAAAATAAAAGGAAACTGGGTAATTCCTGGGACTGGTTTGGGTGAAACAGAGAAAGAACGGTGAGTGTAAAGAGAACTGGGAGGCAATAAACTATTTGACAACTAGTGCTGTTCCACACTAGTATTGCCAAAGCTCTATGAGCAGGGTTGCCTTGGCTAACCTGGCTGAAACTGCAGCTGTGTTCTCTTCAGTGGTCAGTGAGGAACCCAAGTGGTGCTGGGGTTTAGAGCTAAAACTTGGCCTACAGGAAAGAATAAAGGGTCCATGTTATATGCCTAGGACCCAAGAGTATTGTGTCCTCCAGCAAACCTTCTAAAGGTAGTGTTATTGCCAGGACAGATTGTTCAGAGGTTTCACCTGAGCTCATGTTGTCTGAAGTAGCTTGGTAATCATTAGTTCATGGCTAGTATTCTCAGCTACATAATGAATTCCTGGAAAGCATAGCTTACAAAGAAAAACTGTGACTTCCTTTAGAGGAATCTTTTCTCCATGTTAAAAGTCATTGTAAAAGTTGTCAACATATTTTATTGATTATGTGGAAATTTCATATAACATATATTACACTCCTTTTCCATTACTCCCATGTTCAAATTCGTACACATGTGTCACACTAAAACAAACAAACAAACAAACAAACAAATGAAAAAAAAAAACAAACCAAAAAACCACTTTTCATTAAAATGCATCAATTGAACTATGTGTTGTTCATGTAATCATTGGATCATGATCAGAGTCTCAGTGCCAAGTTAATTAAAGAAAACTGAGTTCATCCTTGCAGCACGCTGTCACTACCCACAAAAAGAAGCCATGAATACTGTAGGGCTCTATTCTTCATTACTTTGATCACACTTTTACACTTTCTCTTATATATTTCCTGGTTATGATTTGTTCACTTTGTATCCCCTCTGCTGCCCCCTCTCCTTCTCCCAACCATCCTACTTCTTATACACCTTTGATCTTTTTCTAGTTCCCTGGTAGGAGAGGTTCTCTTCCTCCTTCTATCTGACCCTAGCTAATCAGGTCTCATCAAGGCTGGTTGCATCACTTCCTCTGTGCCCTGATTCTCAGGGCATTGTTCTCCTTTTGTCCTCATTTCCCTCTACTTATGACACTCTTTCTGACTGCTCTCCTGCAGGCTTCTCAGGGCTCTGAGGGGAGGGAGAATTTCATAGGGAAATCCCATTTAGACCTGGGTATTTCAAGGTCTCTCTCTCTCTTTCTGCATAATATCATACTAAGGTTCTCTGTATGCAGTTCCACTCGAGGCAAAAGGAAGCATCTCTGCAGATCTATGAACATAGCACTGATCTATCAGTTGAGGGCAGAAAACAACATATTTTAATAACAACATCCTGGGTTGCTTGAAAATTCCCTTAGGATACCCTAGCCCCACAACTCAATTAACTGACACCCAAAACCTCTAGTGGAAGACTGGCGTAATCACAATAGATGTCTTATTGGAACTTTATCCCTCCACAATTAAGAGACCTCCTAATAAGTGAATGCATACCACATTTGTCTTTGGGAATTTTAGTTACCTCACCCAGGACAATTTTTCCTTGTTCCATCCATTTGCCTGAAAATTCTGATATCATTTTCTAGCTGAATAATATTTTGTTATGGAAATATTCAACATTTTCCCAAAAGGAGATTATCCATTCTGTTCTTTAGTCTTTGGAAGTTGCTGGGCCTTTATTCATTGTATTGAATGAGAAACTTTCAGGAAAACTATATTCTTTTAGCCTAGAAGCCCTTCCATCTTTTTCCATTTCCTGGTTTTTGAATTGCAATGTCCCCTTGAACCTCATCTATTTACAAGATTAGTCCACATTGAGGAAATGTGTGGGCAAGAAGATGGTATGGCTTTGTCAGATAATGTAATTCCTATTGGAATTATATTATCGGATGGTGTGCTTTGAGGTGATATGCCAATGAAAGAGACTAGACAGAATGGTGTCTCTGTCTCATGGTCTCCATAACATTATACCCTTTTTTCTGTCTCTCTCTGTTTTTCTATTTGTGAATATGTCTGTGTAGATCTTTCTCTGTCTATCTCCCTCTCTCTGCCTGCCACTTATGATTCAGTATGTAAAGCTATCAGTTTTGGTGAAGGACTAAAACCAGATGACTGTTTGCTGACATGTAAATGCTGGATGGTTTCTGTAAAAATGTAAGGAAGGTCCCAACTTAATGCTTTTTTGTTAAAAGATTTGCCTTGGTCAGGGAGCATTTAAACAGCAAGTAATTCACTGGCTGCAGTCATATCTTTGCAATTAAATAATAATGGAATCTGCGATAATCTGAAACTCACATCTCAAGAACTCGTGATTTATTAATGACCACAGGAAAGCAATATGTGACAATATGATTTCCTGAACTAAGAGTCTTGTACACAGGAAATGTCATCTCCGTGTTGTGTGCTTTCAGCTGCCTTGTGTGTTTTCTGATGGAGGCACATAGCTTGGCCTTTCTCTTAAGCAGGCTGTCCACCAGGCTCTTTTAAATACTGGCTCCTGAAACTCTTAATGGCTTTCACCTGTTTCATGACATCATTCTCCCTCTCAGCCAATCAGCACCTCAGATAATTTTGAGATTTCTGTGAAGATGACTAAACAAACTTTCCTCAATGTCCAGTATCTCTAATCCTGTGCACACATGACTTTCTTGTGAAACACAACAAGTCTTTATCCATACCTTTACCAGATCCTTCACCTTACTCCTGTTTACTTCTGTAAAAATGTCAGTTAGGAAATGAAACTCTAATGTTTATTTAATTGGAAAGCTTCCTAAGTAGGGAAACTTCAAAGTCTTGTGGGATTTTGGAAATATACAGAATGAAAAGGTGCTCTCCTACTGTGGCCTCGATCTGAAATTTCCTAGGTAGTGACTTTGAACTGAGCAATTACTCATGTCCTCACTAAGTTTATCTTCACATTATTATTGATATAAATAGGCTTTCAGGGTCTAGGGTTCCCTGGGATATTGAGTTCTTAAGAGCAGAGAAAAGAGAAGGAAACCAGACAATTCCTGGGACTGGTTTGACTGTAACCGAGAAAGTTTGATATATGTGAAAGAACTGAGGGGCAATAGGCTATTTGACAGCTGGTGTTGTTCCACACTAGTGTTTCCAACATTCTATGAGTGGGATTGCCTTGGGTGACCTGGCTGTATTGGCAGCTGTGTCCTACTCTTGGGTCAGTGAGGCACTCTCCTGTTCCTGGGGTTAAGAGTTAAAACTGTTCATTCTGGACAGAGGGATGGGTCTGTGCTATATCCCTAGGATGAAAGTGCAGCTGTGTCCTCCGAGAAAATATCTAAAAGTAGTGTTAGTGACAGGACTGCTTGTTTGGGGATGCCACCTGAGCTCATGGGGTCTGAAATTGCTGGGTAACCACTAGTTCATGGCTAGGATTCTCTGCTACATAATGAGTTCTTGGAAAGCATCTCTTATAAAGACAAACTCTGCTGTCCTTTAGAAGAATCTTTTCTCCATGTTAAAAGTCAATGAAATGTTGTCACATATAATTTTTATTTATTATGTTTGAGTTTCATATGGCATATATTACATTCCTTTTCCATTGCTCCCAGGTTCAAGTTTCTACCCATGTGTTACAATAAAAAATATTTTTTATTAAAATACATCAATTGAAGCATGTGTTTTTCATCTACTCATTGGAACATGAATAGAGTGTAAGTGCCAAATCCCTTAGAGAAAAGTGTTCATCCTTGCCCCACTCAGGTACCACCTCCAAGAAGAAGTCCTCAGTCCTGAAGAGCTGTATACTTCATCACCTTGATCACAGATTTTCTTATGTATTTACTTACTACAATTTTTTCACTTTGTTTTTTTCTCTGCTACCCCCTCCCTCTTTTTTTCCAGTTTCACTCAGACTCTTTCTTCTACCCCTATGACCTTTCTCTAGTTCTTTGATTGGGGCAGGGCTCCTCCCCTTTTTATCTGACCCTAGCTTATCAGGTGTCATCAAGGCTGGCTGCATTGTCTTCCTCTAAGTCCTGTTTCTCAGGTCATTGTTCTCCTTGTGTCCTCAATGCCCTCTACTTGTGACATTCTTCCCTCCACCACTCCCGAAGATTTCCCAGAGCTCTGAGGGGAGGGATAATTTCATAGGAAAATCCCATTTAGAGCTAGGTTTTTAGGGTCTCTCTCTGCATAATATCAGAATGTGGGTCTCTTATGCATACCCATTTGATGGAGAAGGAAGCATCTCTATGGATAAAAAGACGTGGCACTATTCTATCAGTTGAGGGCAGAGAACAACATATTTTAATAACAAAAGACTGGGTTGTTTGAAAAATTCTGTAGGATGCCCTGGTCTAACAATTCAATTAACTGCCACCCAGTTCCATTAGTTGAATACTTTAAACGTGAACGGATGTGGGATTTTGTCACATGCTTTCTCAGCATCTAACTACATTATATGTTTCTTTATCTTTGAAATTTTTTTAATATGGTGGATCACATTTATGGATTTGCATATATTGAAGCACCCCTGCATAACATGGTAGATGATATCTTTTCTTTGATATGTTCTTGTATTCAGTCAAAGACATAAAGTACCTTGGTATGACCCTAACCAAGCAAATCAAAGATTTGTATGAAAAAAAAAATTCAAGACTCTGAAGAAAGAATTAGAAGAAGATATCAAAAGATGGAAAGATCTCCCATTCTCATAGCTTTGCAGGGTTAATATAGGAAAAATGGCCATCTTACCAAAAGCAATCTACAAATTCAATGCAATTTCCATCAAATTGCCAACACAATTCTTTACAGATTTTGAATGAAAAATTCTCAACTTCACATGGAAAAACAAGAAACCCAGTATTGCTAAAACAATCCTCCACAATAAAGGTCTTCTGGAGGTATCACCATCCGTGATCTCAAGCTGTACTCTAAAGCAACAGTAATAAAAACTTCATGATACTGGCATAAAACATAACTTGGATCAGTGGACCTGAGTAGAAGGCCCAGAAATAAATGCACATACTTATTGACATCTGAGTTTTGACAAAGATGACAAAACCATACAATAAAAAGAACAGATAGCATATTCAACAAGTGCGGCTGGTCTACCTGGATGTCTACATGTAGAAAAATGCAAAAAGATACATAATTATCAGCCTGCACAAAACTAAAGTCCAAGCAAATCAAATAACTCAACATAAAACCAGATACATTAAACCAGTTACATGAAAAAGTGGGGAAGACCCTAGAACTCATTGGCACAAGAGACAACTTCCTGAACAGAACACCAACAGCACAATCAATAAATGGGTCCTCATTAAACTGAAAAGCTTCTGTAGAGCAAAGCACACAATTGTCAAAACTAAACAACTGCCTACATTTGAGAAAGAATCTTCACAAACCCTCTATGTGACAGAGGGCTATTATCCAGTACATATAAACAACTGAAGAATTTGAAAAGCAACAAATCAAGTAATCCATTTAAAAAATGGAGAACAGTGTTAAGCAGAGAATTCTCAATATAGGAATATTGAATGGCAGAGAAACACTTAAAGAAATGCTCAACCTCATTAGCCATTAGGGAAATGCAAATAAAAAGAACCCTGAAATTTCATCTTACACCCATCAGAATAGCCAAGATGAAAAACTCAAGTGAAAACATGCTGGAGAGGTTGTGGAGAAAGGTGAACCTTCCTCCCCTGTAGTGAGAATGTAAACTTGTAGAACCACTCTAGAAATCAATCTGGTGCTATATCAGACAACTAGGAATAGTGATTTCTCAAGTTATAGCTATACCACACCTAGGCGTGTATCCAAAATATGTTCAAGTACAGAATAAGGTCATTAACCCAAATATGTTTGTAACAGCTTTACTTGTAATAGCCAGAACCTTGAAACAACACACATGCTTTCCAAATGAAAAATAGATACAGAAATTGTAATACATGTACACAATGGAATATTACTAAGCAATAAAAACAAAACAAAACAAAACAAAAAAAAAACCCACAAGGAAATCATGAAATTAACAGGTAAATGGTGGGAACTGGAAAAGATCAACCTCAGTGAGCTCTCCCAGAAGCAGAAAGACACATGGTATATGCTCACTCATAAAGACATATAATATAAGATAATCCTACTAAAATCTCTACACCTAAAGACACTAAAGAGAGGGAGGACTTTGGCTAAAAACTCAATCCCCATCCTGAAAGGCAAAGAGGATAGACATCAGAAGAAGGAGAAATGCTCTGCCCTGTAGACTATCAAAGCAGATGCTGAGACTTATGGCCAACTGTTGGGCAAAGTGCATTGAATCTAATGAAAGAAGTGGGAAATATTAAGATCTGGAGAGGACAGGATCTCCAAAAGAAGAGGAACAGAACCAAAATATCTGAGCACAGGGTTTATTCCTGAGGCCCATACTCCAACCAAGTACCACACAGGGAGATAACCTAGAACCTCTGCACAAATGTTGCCCATGGCCTTTTAGTTGCGAAGTGGGTTCCATAGAAATGGGAACAGGGACTGCCTCAACATGAACTGATTAGCACAATCTTTGATCACCGTCCCCGGAGAGGGGAACAGCCTTACAAGGCCACAGGGATGACAATGCAGTCACTCCATTTGAAATCTGATAGAATAGGTTCAGAAGGAAGGAGAGGAAGACCTCCCCTATCAGTGGACTTGAGGAGGGGCATGCATGGAGATGGGGGAGGGAAGATTGGATTGGGAGGGGAGGAAGGAGGAGTTCATTGGGAGTGACAAAATAAAGTATAATAAATAAAAATTAAAATACAAAAAGGAATATGTGAGACTTTTCCTAAACTAAGAGTATTGCACAGAGGAACTGTCATCTCTGGGTTGTGTGCTTTCAGTAGCCCAGAATAAGGCATATACAGCTGCTCAGGCTTTCTCTCAGGAAGGCTTTTAATAACTGGCTCCTGAAACACTTACTGGCTTTTACCTGTTGCATGACATCATTCTACATCTAAGCCAATCAGCCCATGAGATAATCTTGAGGTTTCCCTGGAGATGAGTAAACAAACTTTACTCAGTGTCCGATATCTCTGATCCTGTCTGTGCACACATGACTTTTTCTTGTGAAACCCAACAAGCCTTTATCTCATTCCTTTCTCCAGATCCCACACCATTATTCCTGTTTACCTCTGTGACAAAAATCAGGTTGGAAATGAAACTTTCATATTTATTTAGTTGTTCTTCCTAAGTAGGGAAGCTTCAAACTGATGTAGGATAAGGAGACTAGACCAAATGACAAGGTGGTCTCCTACTGTGGTCTTGGATTTTAAATTTCCTACATTGTGAGTTTGAACTGAGTAGTTTTGCATACTCACTAAATATAGCTTCACATTCTTTTGGATAAAATAGGCTGGCAGGTTCTAGGATTCCTTGGGGTATTGAGTCTTTAAAAGCAGGGAAAAGAGAAGGAAACCCAACAATTTCTGGTACTGTTTGGCTGAAAAGAGAGAGATTGGTATACATAAAAGGATTACTGAGGGGCAATAAACTATTTGACAGATGGTGTTGTTACACACTAGTGTTGCCAACCCTGTATGAACAAGGTTGCCTTGTCTGACCTGGCTGGTTCAGCAGATGTGTCCTACTCAGTGGTTAGTGTGCAATCCTCCTGTTCCTGGCATTTACAGTTAAAACTGGGCCTTCAGGAAAGAGAAATTGTTTCATTTTATATACCTTTAACATAAGAGCAGCTGTGTTTCCTTCAGTGGTCCTCCAGACAAACCCACTAAATGTAGTGTTAGAGCCAGGACTGCTTGTTCAGAAGTGCCACTTGAGCTCTTCTCATCTAAGGTAGCTGGGTAACCACTAGTTCATGGCTAGGATTCTCTGCTGCATAATGAGTTACTGAAAAGCATGCCATACAATGTAAAACTCTGCCTTCCATTAGCTGAATCTATTTTCCGTGTTAAAAGTAATTGTAAAAGTTGTCAACATATTATTTTTTTTTTTGCTTTTGTGGGGAAATCATATATTATACATTACCTTCCTATTTCATTGCTCTGAGGTTCAAATTCCTACCCAAGTGTCATGATTAAAATTCTTTTCTTTAAAATACATCAATAGAAGAATGTGTTGTTCATAAGCTCATTGGAACATAATCAGTCTCAGTGCCAAGTTTCTTAAAGAAAACTGAGTGTATCCTTGCTTCTCTCTGAAATCAACTTCAAGAATAAACCATCTGTCCTGAAGAGCTCTATATTTCATCACCTTGATCACAGTTTTTCTTAAGTATTTATTTATTATGATTTGGTAACTTTGAATTGCCTCTGCTTCAATCTCCCTCTTCTTATTCCAGTCCTACCAATCCTCCTCCTCCTTACCCCTAGGCCTTTCATCTAGTTCCCTGATAGAAGAGGTCCTCCTCATCCTTCTTTCTGACCCTAACTTATCAGGTCTCACCAAGGCTGGCTTCATCATCTTCCTCTGCAGCCTGAATCTCAGGGTATTGTTCTTGTGTACTCAATTTTCTCTACTTATGACATTCTCCCTGCCTCCTCTACTGCAGGTGTCCCAGAGCTCTTAGGGGAGGGAGAATTTCACAGAGAAATCCAATTTAAAACTGGCTGTTTTAAGGTCTCTCTGTGCATAATATCGCACTGTGGGTCTCTTTATGCAATCCCATTTAATGCACAAGGAAGCATCTCTGTGGATCCATGAACATGGCACTTATGTATCAGTAGAGAGAACAGAGCAACATATTTTAATAACAATATCCTGGGTTGCTTGAAAATTTCCATAGGATACCTTGGCCCAAAAAGTCAATTCACTGCCCTCCAATTGCCCTTGTGGAAGACTGGTTGGTACACAATAGATGGGCTATTGGAACTTTATCACACACTATTAGGAGACCTCCTAATAAGTGAATGCATACCATATTTGTCTTTCAGCATTATAGTTACTTCAGCAAGGATGATTTTTCTGGTTCTATCCATTTGCTTGAAAATATCATGATATCATTTTCTTAGTTAAGGAATACTCTTTTATGGAAAAGTTCCACATTTCCCCCGAAGGAGATTGTCAGAACTTTTCTTTAGACCTTGGAATATGCTGGGAATTAATTATTGTACTTTTATCCAGATCCAACCTTTACTACTGTTTGCCTTTATGACAATGTCCGGTGATGGTGATGTGGGGTTAAGGGGAATGTACCGAAAGACATGATGGTCTCCAACTGTAAACTTCAATCTGAAATTTCCTAGTTGCAACTTTAAACTGAGTGGTTACTTGCATACTCAGTAAATATACCTTCTCATTGTTAGTGATATAATAGGCTGGCAGGGTCTAGGGTTTCCTGGGGTATTGAGTCTTTAAGAGCAGGGAAAAGAGAAAAAAAAGCAGAAAGCTCCTGGGACTGGTTTGGCTGAAACAGAGAAAAATCTGTGGAAGTAAAGAGAGAACTGACTGGCAATAAACTATTTGACAGCTGGTGCTATTCCACATTAGTGTTGCCAACCGTCTATGAGCAGGGTTGCCTTGGCTGACCTGGCTGGACTGTTAGGTCTGTCCCAAAGAGTGGTGAGTTGGGAATTCTCCTGGTTCTAGGGCTTACATTTAAAACTGAGCCTTAAGAACAGAGAAATGGGTCCTTGATTATATGTCTAAGACCCAAAAGCAGCAGTGATGTCTGCTGTGGTCCTCCAGACTAACCCTCTAAATGTAGTGTTAGTACCACGACTGCTTGTTCATAGGTGCCACATGAGCTCATTGGGTCTCAGGTAGCTGGGTAAACACTACTTCATGGCTAGCATTCTCTTCTACATAATGAGTTCCTGCAAAGCATATCTTACAAAATCAAAGTCTGGCCTCCTTTACCAGAATCTTTTCTCCATATTAAAAGACATTGTAAAATTTGGCAACATGTTATTTTTCTTAGTTGGATATTTCATACAATATTCATTACACTACATTTCCATTCCTCCAGGTTTAAATACCTAGCCATGTGTCACATATTTTTTTCTTTATATACATCAATTAAAGTATTTGTTGTTCATATACTCATTAAAACATGATCAGAATCTCAATGCCAAGTTCCTTAAGGAAAATTGAATTCATCCATGCAACACCCTGGCACCACCATCAGTACAGTTTTTCTATGTACACACATATTAAGATTTGTTTACTTTGTACCCCCTCTTCTGCCCCCTTCTTCTTTTCTTTCCAGTCCCACACAGCCGTCTTCTTCTACCCCTATACCATCTTCTCATTCCCAGAAAGGTTTCATTCCTCCTCCCCCTTCTATCTGACCCTAGCTTATCAGGTCTCATCAAGGCTGGCTGCATCTTCCTCAGGGGCCTGATTCTCAGGGTATTGCTCTCCTTGTATCCTCAATTTTCTCTACTTATGACACTCTTCCTGCCTCCTCTTCTGCAGGCTTACCAGAGCTCTGAGGATAGGGAGAATTTAATAAGGAAATCTCATTTAGAGCTGTGAGTTTTAAGGTCTCTCTGTGTATAATATCGTACTGAGGGTCTCTGTGTGCAATCCAATTTGATGCAAATGGAAGCATCTCTGTAAATACAAGAACATGGCACTGATCTATCCATTGACAGCAGAGAGCAACATATTTAATTAACAACAGCCTGGATTACTTGAAAATCTCCATAGGATGGCCTGGTCCAAAAACTCAATTTACTGCCACTCTATTCACCTAGTTAAAAACTGGTTTGGTCACAATAGAAGGTCTATTGGAACATTATACCCCACTATTAGGCAACCTCCTAATAAGTGAATGCATACCATATTTGTCTTTCTTCATTTTAGTTATTTCAACCAGGATGATTTTTCCTGGTTCCATCCATTTGCCTGAAATATCTTGATGTCCTTTTCTTAGAAGAATAATACTCCGTTATTGAAATTTTCCATGGGTAACCCACAGGAGAATGTTAATCCTGTTCTTCAAACTTGGAAGTTGCTGGGACTTTAATCATTCTATTGAATGACAACGTATCAAGATAAGTATGTTCTTTTAGCCTAGAAATACCTCCATGTTCTTCCACTTCATGGTGATTTGAATTGCAATGTCCTCTTTAAGCTCATCTGTTTATAAGTTTAGCCCCCACTAAGGAAATGTCTGGGAAGGGTTAGGAGTAATGGCCTTGTTAGATAATAATATTCCTATTGGAGTTATATTACAGGAGGGTGTGCTTTGAGGTTGATATGCCAATCAGTGACCAGAAAAATGGAGTCTCTGTCTCCAGGTCTCTATCACTTTATATCTTTGATTCAGTTGTTCTCCATCTCTCAATCTGAATCTCTCTCTCTAGCTTTTTATATCTCTGTATCTCTGTCTCCCTCTCTCTGATTGTGGCTTGTGAAACACGCTCAGAAATGATGAAGGACTATAACACGATGATTGCTTGCTGATGTGACATCCTGGATGGTCTCTGTAAAAATGTAAGGAAGCTGCCAATGGATTTTGCTCAAAGAGTAATCTTTGTCTGGGAGCATTTTCATAGTAAATAATTCAGTGATTTAGGACATATCTGTGCATTTAATCTGTTATAACATGAAAGTCCCATGTCAATGACAGGTGACTTCAGTAATGACCACTTGAAAGAAATATGTGACAATTTTCCTGAAAAAAGAGTCTTGGACACAGGAACTGTAATCTCTGAGTTTGTGCTTTCAGCTTCCCAGATTGAGGCATGTAGTGCTCCTCAGCCTTTCTCTCAAGCAACCTGTCCACTTGGCCCTTTTAATAACTTGCTCCTGAAACTCTTATGGGCTTTCACCTGTTTCTTGACAACCAATCAGCACCTGCGAGAATCTTGAGGTTTCCATGGAGATATGTAAACAAACTTTCCTCAGTGTCCAGTATCTCTGATCCTGTGACTTTTCTTGTGAAACCCAACAATCCTATTTCTATTCCCTTCATCCACTTCCCATATATTTACTCCTGTTTACCTCTGTTACAATGTCTGGTACTAAATGAAACTTTAATGTATATTTAATTGGACAGCTTCCTAAGTAGGAAAACTTCAACATGATGTGGGATCAAGGAGAATATATTGTATGACAAGGTGGTTTACTAATGTACTCTTGGATCTGAAATTTCCTAGGTTGTGACTTTGAATTGTGCAATTACTCATGTACTCACTAAATTTACCTTCACATTCTTATTGATTCATAGGCTTACAGGGTCTAGGGTTCCCTGGAATTTGAGTTTTTAAGAGCAGCGAAAAGAGAAAGAAACTAGACAATTCCTGGGACAGGTTTGGCTGAAAAAGAGAATGATCGGTGATTGTAAAGGGAGAACTGAGGTGCAAGATATTATTTGACAGCTGCTGATATTCCACAACAGTTTTGCCAGCCTTCTGTAAGAAATGCTGCCTGGGGTAACCTGGCTGAATTAGCAGCTATGTCTTACTCAGTGGTCATTGAGAAACCCTCCTGAGATGTTGGGGTTTATACTTAAAACTGGACCTTCAGGACAGAGAAATAGGTCTGTGTAATAGGCCTAGGACACAAGAGCAGATGTGTCCTTCAGACAAACACTTTAAATGTAGTGTTAGTGCCAGGTGCGATTGTTCAGAAGTGCCAACGGAGCTCATGTGGTCTGAGGTAGCTGGGTAAGCACTAGTTCATGACTAGGATTCTCTGCTCTATAATAATTTCCTGGAAAGCATGCCTTAAAATGTAAACTCTGACCTCCTTTAACAGATTAATTTCTCAATGTTAAAACTCACTGTAAAAGTCGTCAACATATTATGTCAACATTATATGTACTCATTGGAACAATGATCAGAGTCTCAGTGCCAAGTCCTTAAAGAAAACTGACTTCATCCTTTCTGCACTCTGGAATCACCCCCAAGAAGTAGCCATCAGTCCTGAATAGCTCTATACTTTATCACCTGATCACAGTTTTTCTTATGTATTCATTACTATATGTTCACTTTGTATCCCACCTGCTGTCCCCTCCCTCTTCTCCGTCCAGTCCCGCCCACCCTCCTTCTTCTACAACTATACCTTTTCTCTAGTTCCCTGATAGGAGAGATACTCCCCACCCTTCTTTCTGAATCTAGTTTATCAGGTCTCATCATGGCTGGCTTTATTATCTTCCTCTGTTGCCTGATTCTCAGGGCATTATTCTCCTTGTGTCCTCAGTTCCGCATACTTACGACATTCTTCCTGCTTCCTCTCCTGCAGGCTTCCCAGAGCTCTGAGGGGATGGAGAATTTCATAGGGAAATCTCTTTTAGAGCTGAATATTTTAAGGTCTCTCTGTGCAGAGTATCAGACTGTGAGTCTCTGTATGCAATTCCATTTGATGAAGAAGGAAGCATCTCTGTGGATCCATGAACATGGCTATCTATCAGTTATCGATCATTTGAGGGCACAGAGCAACAAATTTTAATAACAATAACCTGGGCTGCTTAAAAATTTCCATAGGATGCCCTGTCTAACAACTCAAGTAACTGCATCTAAGCCCCCTGGTAAACTGGTTTGCTCACAATAGAGGGCCTATGGGAACTTTATCCCCCACTATTAGGAGACCTCCTAATAAGTGAATACATACCATATGTCTCTTTCTGCATTTTAGTTACTTCACCAAAATGATTTTTTTCTGGTTCCATCCATTTGCCTGAATATATATCATGATGTCATTATCTTCACTGAATAATACTCTATTATGAAAATATTCCACATTTTCCCCAAAGGAGATTGTCAATCATGGTATTTCATCCTTAGAAGTGGCTGGGAATTTAATCATTGTATTGAATTACAAACTATCAGGACAATTATGTTATTTTAGGCCAGAAGTCCTCCATCTTCTTCCACTTACTGGTGATTTGAATTGCAATGTGACTTATAGCTAATTTATTTACATTTGGAGTCCCCATAGAAAAATTTCTGGGAAATGTTAGGAGTTATAACCTTGTTGGATGATATCTATTTTATCTCTAATTTCTTTTTCAGCTCTTTTAGCTTTTGTATAAAAGAGGGCTACTGGGTTTTTGTTTGTTTGTTTGTTTTGTTTCTTTGAGTTAATTTTGTATCCAGCCACTTTGATGAAAGTGTTTATCAGCTGTAGGATTTTCCATGTAGGATTTTTGGGTTCACTCAGATATACTATCATAAAGTCTGCAAATAGTAATACTTTGACTCCTTCCTTTCTGATTTCTATCCACTTGATCTTGTTCAAATTACTTAGTGTACTAGCAAGGACTTCCAGATCTATGTTGAAGAGATATGGAGAGAGTTGTCAGCCTTGCAATGTTTCTGATTTCAGTGGGATTGCTTTAAGTTTCTCTCAGTTCAGTTAATTGTTGGCTAAAGGCTTACTGTATATTGCCTTTACTATATGTAGATATAAGCCTTGTATCCCTGTTCACTCCAGTACTTTAATCATGAATGAATATTTGACTTTGACAAATGCTTTTTCCACATCTAAGGAGATTATCATGTTTTTTTTTTTTCTTTCAGTTTGTTAATACGGTGGATAACATTGATGGATTTGCATATATTGAATTACCCTTGAATACCTGCAATGAAGCCTACTTGGTCATAGTGGATGATATCTTTGACGCGTTCTTGTATTCGATCAGAGACCTCCCCTATCACTGGACTTAGGGAAGGGCATGAGTGGAAAAGAGGGAGCGATGGTGAGATTGGAAGACGAGGAGGGGGTATATGGGTTGATATAAAGTGAATAAATATTAATTAATAAAAAATAAAATGAAAAAATATTTAAAAAATAATTCCTTTTCGAGTCATATTATAGGAGGGTGTGCTTGATGGTTGATACGCCAATAAAAGTGACCAGACAGAATGGAGTCTCTGTCTCTAGTTCTCTGTTAGTCTATACATTTGTTTTTGTTGGTTTCGGTCTCTCTATTTCTGAATTTGTGTCTTTAGCTCTCTCTTTCTCTCTCTCTCTCTCTCTTTCACCCTCTCTCTGTCTGCAGCTTGTTGATTAGTATGAAGCATTCTCAGTTTTGCTGAAGAACTACAACAAGATAATTGCTTACCAACTTGATATTCTGGATGGTCTCTGTAAATATATAAGCAAGGTCCCAATTAAACACTTTTTGTTCAAAGATTGGCCTTGGTCAGGGAGCATTTGCTCAGTAAATAATTCACTGACTGAGGACATATCTGTTCATTTAACAAATAATAATGGAATCTGTGATAATGTGAAAGTTACATGTCAAGGACACGTGACTTTTATTAATGAATACTTGAAAGCAATATGTGACCCTTTTCCTGAACTAAGAGTCTTGGACACAGGATCTGTCATCTCTGTGCTGTGTGATTTCAGCTGACCAAATTGAAGCATGTAGGGCCACTCAGACTTTCTGGAAAGCAAACTGTTCACTTGGCCCTTTTAATTACTGGCTCCTGAAACTCTAACTGGCTCTTACCTATTTCATGACATCGTTTTTCCTCTCAGCTAATCAGCATTTGAGAGAATATTGAGGTTTCTATGGAGATGAGTAAAAAAAAAAAAATTCCTCAATTTCCAGTATTTCTGATCCTTTTCACACACGTGACTTTTTGTGACACTCAACAAGCCTTTATCTAATCCATTCATCCATATTTCACACCATTATTCCTGAGGGGCAATAAAAGATCTGACAGCTGGTGGCGTTTTACACTTGGGTTACAAACCCTCTTTGCCTTTGTTGACCTGGCTGGAGAGATCCATGTCCTACTCAGTCATCAGTGAGCAATTCTCTTTGTCTCAATTTACAGTTCAAACTAGTCCTTCATGACAGAGAAATATATCTGTTGTAGTCGGTTATTAATATTTGCTATTGTTTTATCTTCTTGTAAAGCTTGCTGCTAATCTTAAACAACTGTATAACCAAATCACCACACAGAGACTGGGTTTTTAGTTAACCTAGAACAAAATGCTGGGCAATATTTCCTACCTCCTAAACCTCCAAGCCCTCAGTTTCCTAACATTTAGATTTCCCACATTATACTTGCTTTTTGTGAAATCTTAGGTCTGGTTCATGCTCCAAGTCCTCCAAGCTCTCTCCTCCCACTCTGCTCTCCTCCTTCTCTCCTCTCCTCCAGCCCCTCCTCCTTCTCGGGCTTCTCGCCCCTTCATATTCTCTAGCTCCTCCCCTCTTTCCTGTCCTTTGGCTCCTCCCATTGCACAATACTGTATCTAGTTGCTTTATTTGTGTCCTGTTTACACAAGAGTTGAGACAGGATGCTTATAGTGAGTATCACAATGCAATATCCAGATTGAAACCAGAGAGTTGGAGGTGGGGAAATCAGCATTTGAATTAACAAGGGTAAGGCACATACATTTTAAAAGAACATTATACCAACATATATCCATCTTATATGCCTCGGACACAAGAACAGAAGAGTATCCATCAGTCGTTCTTCAGGCAAACCCTCCAAATGTAACGTTAGTGCCAAAACTGCTTGTTGAGAGTTGCCACCTGAGGTATCTGGGTAACCACTAGTTCATGGCTGAGATTCTCTGCTACATAATGAGTTCCTGGAAAGCATGCCTTACAAAGTCAAACTCTGCCCTCCATTAGCAGAATCTCTTTACCAGGATAAAATTCATTGTAAACATTTTCAACAATCATTTTGTTTTGATGACGGTGACCTTTTATTTACAGAAGCTTTTCAGTTTCATGGGGTCCTATTTATTGATTGTTGCTCTTAGAGGCTGTGCTGGTGGTGTTCTATTTATGAAGTTGTCTCCTGTGTCAATGAGTTCAAGGGTACTCCGCACTTTTTTTTTCTAACAGATTTAATGTGTCTGGTTTAATGTTGAGGTCTTTGATCCACTTAGACTTTAGTTTTGTTCAGGGTAATAAGTATGGATCTATTTGCATTTTTCTACATGTAGACATCCAGTTGGATGAGCACTGAAAGGGTTAGACTAACTTTGTAACCTATATGTCTTCTAAAGCCTATAGTTTTGAGTTTTAGATCCAGGTTAAGCTTTACTTTAGTACCTTTCCAGAGAGTGAAGGAATGTGACCCTATCTGTGAGGACAGATATAAAAAAGGGCAAGCAAGCAATGACCTTCACTCAGCAAAAGAAGGACCAGACCCTTGTCCTTGAGATAGCGTTTCTTAGCAACGAACCTAGACTTCTTCTGAGTAGCTTTTGACCTCCAGCCAAAAGTCTGTAGCCCTTAATCTTCAAGGATGAGCTAACCACCCACACCTTAAATTGCAGCTGCATCAATACTTGGCAGGACTGGCCAAGCTTGAGCACCTAAGACTAACCAATTATCTTACTTTATAGCTTCTTCATCCAATCCTAAATTGCCAAAACTGCAACTTGAAATTTCCCGCAATTTTTCTTTTAAAAACCTAAAGGCCTTTGTCTCCAGGTGCCACTCTTTGCTGACTGGCAGGGGTGACCCTGTTGTACAATGGTTAATAAACCTCTTGCTTTTGCAAGGAGTCTTTGTCTGGGGGAGTTTCTGGGAAGGGCACAATTGAACTCCTGAGCTGTGAGACCCCAGATCTTACAGCACCATTTGTTGAAGATGCTATCTTTTCTCCACATGGTTTTGGCATCTTTGTCAAATATCAGGTGTCCATAAGTGTGTATTTATTTCTGGATCGTCTGTTCAGTTCCATTGATCCACCATTCTATTTCTATGCCAGTACCGTGCAGTTTTTATAACTGTTGCTCTATAATACAGCTTAAGATCAGGGATGGAGATACCTCCAGATGATCTTTTATTATAGGATTGTTTTAGCAATTCTGGCTTTCTTGTTATTCCATATGAAGTTGAGAATTTTTCTTTCCAGGTCTGTAAAGAATTGTTCTGGTAATTTGATGGGAAAGAATCTTCACCAACCCTCTATCTGTCAGAGGACTAATATCCAGTATATATAAAGAACTAAAGAAGCTGAAAAACAGCAAACCAAGTAATCTAATTAAAAAATGGGGAACGTAGCTAAACAGAGGATCAAAAACTCAAAAGACAACACATGCTGGAGAGGTTGTGGAGAAAGGGGAACCCTTCTGCATTGCTGGTGGGAATGTAAACTTGTACAACCATTCTGGAAATCAATCTGGCACATTAGACAATTAGGAAACACAACACGCTTCCTTAAGATTCAGCCATACCACTCATAGGCATACATCCGAAAGTGGCTCAAGTACACAATAAAGACATTTGCTCAACCATGTTTGTAGCTGCTTTATTTACAGTAGCCAGAACCTTGAAACAACTCAGATGTCCCCCAACTGCAGAATGGATACAGAAATTGTGATACATCTACATAATGGTGCCATGGACCAGCCCAGGTGGGCTCCCTGATTCTGAGGCAAACTCAGAGGTTTGGATATCAGGAAGGCAGTTTCAGGCAAATGACAGTCAGAGACGACACTGAGATGGCTTTGACTCTGCTGTAATTTTACTGAAGTCAGGCTAATAATTTTATAGTAATTACATGGAGAAACACCTTAAAGTTGGCATATTTCCCAGAACACTTAGATTTTTACCAACAGTACAAAGTTCACATTTTAACTCAAAAATGTAGCCAAACATAAAGCAGTGCCCACAAGAAATACTGGACTGAGAACTTTTTGATCAAAGCAAACAAAGGAAAAGAAACCTCAAACTGCAGTTTCATTATTGCTAAGCAATGAAGAGGAAAGTCAGGAGCTAAGTCAGATGCCTGCCAAAATTTTTCTCTGTATCAAAATCTAAATATACCTTTGTTAACCATCCTCCCATACGTCTTGCTAAAGATTTACAATCCTCCCTCGAAACAAAACACTAAAGGGGGGCAATCTCGAGGCAGCAGTACTTCTCATACTATTTTTTCCTAAGAAGGAGACCATTACTTTTTCATTATTCTTATTATGCTTTTAATACTAAATCTAATTTATTACTTCTCTTAAAATTACTTTTCTTCCGTTCTATTCTTGTTAAAGTTTTTAGTAATCTATCAAAAATATATTTCTTTGAATAGTTAATTGTGCTATTCCAAGAATCATAGAGAAAGATCAAAAAACTCATTAATCCAGCCTTACAACCACGAATGAAAAAGCATAGAGACCCTAGAACATGTCTTTTTAACTTATGTGGATGGGGGGGGACCTGCCATTGACCTCCAGGGAACAAATTTCCAAAGAAAGCATATCTCCTGCCCTGTAGCACAATCTATTGATATGCTACACTGGCTACACTGGATTGGGTGTAGCACAATGGAACATTATCAGCAAATCATGAAATTTGCACGTAAATGGTGGGAACTGAAAATGATCATCCTGAGTGAGCTATCCTAGAAGTAGAAAGATGCACATGGTATATACTCACTCATATATATATATATATATATATATATAATACATAATATATAACATATAATAATATAATATAATAATTATATAATACTAAAATCTCTAGATCTAAAAAAACTAATCAAAAGGGAGGACTCTGGCTAAAATACTCAATTCCCATCCTGAAAATCAAAGAGGATGGACATCAGAAAAAGCTAGGAGCCTACTACAGAAGAACTCCGAAAGGCTCTGCCCTGAAGACTATCAAAGCAGATGCTGAGACTTGTGGCCAACTGTTGGGCAGAGTACATGGAATCTAATGAAAGAACCGGGAAAAGACTAAGATCTGGAGAGGACAGAAGCTCCAAAAGAAGAGAAAAAGAACCAAAAAATTTGAGCACAGGGTTCATTCCTGAGGCCCATATTCCAACCAAGTACTATACTTGGAGATAAACTAGAACCCCTTGCACAGATGTAGTCTGGGGCAGTTCAGTGTCCAAGTGGTTTCCATAGTAATGGAAACAGGGACTGCCTTTGATAAATAGTGATTAGCCAGATCTTTTATCAGGTCCCCCTGATGGGGGAGCAGCCTCACCAGGCCACCTAAGATTACAATGTAGCCAGACCAGTTGACATCTCATAGACTAGGTTCAGAAGGAAGGAGAGGAAAACCTCCCCTATCAGTAGATTTGAGGATGGGAATGAGTGGAGATGGGAGAGGAAAGTTGGGATTGGGAGGGAAGGAGGGAGGGGTTTATGGGGGGAGTCAAAATGAATAAATTGTAATTAATAAAAATTTAAAAAATAAAAAAGAGAAATATGTGACCATTTTTTCTGAACTACAGGAACTGTCATCTTGGGTTGTGCTTTCAGCTGAGCAGATTGAGGCATGTAGGGCTTCTCAGCTTTTCTTTCAAGCATGCTGTCCACTTGGGCCTTTTAACAACTGGCTCCTGAAACTTTTACTGGCTTTCCCCTGTTTCATGACATCATTCTCCTTCTCAGACAATCAGCACCTGAGAAAATCCTGAGGATTTTATGGAGATGAGTTAACAAACTTTCCTCAGATTCCAGTATCTCTGATCCTATGTATATATGACTTTTTCTTGTGAAACCCAACATGCCTGTATTCATCCCTTTGTCCAGATTCCAGACCTTACTCCTGTTTACTCCTGTGACAATTTCAGGTAGGAAATGAAACTCTGATGTTTATTTAATTGGATAGCATCCTTAATAGGGAAGCTTCAAAGTGATGTGGGATTAAGGGGAACATTCCTAATGACAAGGTGGTCTCCAATTGTGGTATTGGATCTGAAATTTCCTAGGTTGTGCCATTGAACTGAGCAGTTACTCCTGTACTAACTAAATGTACTTTCACATTCTTACTGCTATAATAGGCTGAGAGTGTCTAGGGTTCTCTGGCCTATTGAGTCTTTAAGAGCAGGAAAAAAAAAGAAGAAAACCAGACAACTCCTGGGACTGGTTTCTCTGAAATAAGGAAATACGGGCTTATGTAAAAGGCGAACTGAGGGGAAATAAACTATTTGACAGTTGATGCTCTTCTACACTAGTGTTGCAAACCTTCTATGAGCAGGACTACCTTGTTTGACCTGACTGAATTAGTAGTTGTGTGCTATGCAGTGGTGAGTCAGGAACTCTTATGTTCCTTGGGTTATCAGTTAAAACTGACCCTTAAGGAAAGAGAAATATGTCTGTGCTATAGCCCTAGGACACAAGAGCAGCTGGAGGACACAGTTCTGCTGTGGTCCTCCAGACAAACCCTCTAAACATAGTGTTAGTGCCAGGACTGCTTGTTCAGAGGTGCCTTCTGAGGTCATTGGATTTCAGGTAGCTGGGTAAACACTAGTTCATGGCTAGGATTCTCTGCTACACAATGAGTTCCTGGAAAGCATGCCTTACAAAGTCAAACTTTGGCCTCCTTTAGCAAAATCTTTTCTCCATGTTAAAAGCCATTGTAAAAGTTGTGAACATCTTATTTTTATTGCTTATGTGGGAATTTCATATAATACATATTACACTACTTTTCCATTGCTCCAGGTTAAAATACCTACCCATGTGTCACACATAAATATTTTTCTTAAAATACATCAATTGAAATATTTGGTTTTAATATACTCATTAAAACATGATCAGAGTCTCAGTGCCAAATTACTTAAAGAAAGCTGAGTTCATCCTTACCACACCCTGGCACCCCCTGCAAGAAGACCATCAGTTCTGAAGAGCCCTATACTTCATCACTTTGATCACAGTTTTATTTATCTATTTATTTATAAAAATTTGTTTACTTTCTATCCCAATTCTGCTCCTTACCTCTTCTCCTTTCTGTCCTAACCAGCCTCTTTCTTCTTTCCCTAAACCCTTTTTCTAGTTCAGAGATAGTTGTTGGTCCTCCTTCCCACCTATCAGACTCTAGCTTACCCGGTCTCATAAAGTCTGGCTGCATCATCTTCTGCTGAAGACTTATTCTCAGGGCATTGTTCTCCTTGTGTCCTCAATTCCCTCTACTTATGCCACTCTTCCTGACTCTTCTCCCGCAAACTTCCAAGAATTCTGAGGGGAGGGAGAATTTCATAGGAAAATCCCATTTAAAGCCGGGTATTTTAGGTCTCTCTCTGCTAAACCTCGAACTGTGGGTCTCTGTATGCAATCACATTTGATACAGAAGGAAGTATCACTGTAGATAGAAGAACATGGCATTGATCTATCAGTTGAGGGCAGAGAGCAACATATTGAAATAACAGCCTGGGTTGCTTGAATTTCCATAGGATGTGCCACCCTATTCCTCTAGTGGAAAGACTGGTTTGGTCACAGTAGATGACTTATTGGAACTTTATCTTCCACTATTAGGAAATCTCCTAATAAGTAAATACAAACCATATTTGTCCGTCTTCATTTTGGTTACTGCAACCAGGATGATTTTCCTGGTTCCATTCTTTTGCCTGAAAATGCCTTGATGCCATTTTCTTAGCTGAATAATACTGCATTATGGAAATACTCCATATTTTTCCCAAAGGAGATTGTCAGTCTGTTTTTTTAGGACTAGGAAGTTGATTGTTCTTTAATCATTGTGTTGAATGACAAAGTATCAGGATAACTATGTTCTTTTCACCTAAAAGGCCCTCCATCTTCTTGCACTTCCTGGTGATTTGAATTGCAATGTCCCCTTGAAGCTCATGTTTACATGTTGAGTCCCAGTGAGGAAATGTATTGGCAGGGTTAGAAGTTATGTCCTTGCTAATAATATATTTCCTATTGTAGTTATATTATAAGAGAGTGTGCTTTGAGTTTGATAAGTAAATTAAAGTGACCAGACATAATGGAGTCTCTGTCTCTATTATTTATATATGTGTTTCTGTCAGTCTCTCTATTTCTGATAATGTCTATCTCTTTCTCTCTCTGTCTCTCTCAGTCTCCCTCTCTCTACCATTTGTGGATCTGTATGAAAAGCTTTCAGTTCTGCTGAAGGACAACAACAAGTTGTCTGCTTGCTGATGTGACATTGTGGATTGTCTCTGTAAAAATATAAGTCAGCTGCCAATTAAATCCTTTTTGTTTAAAGAGTTTCCTTGGTCAGCTATGTTTTGCCAGTAAGTAATTCACTAACTGAAGACATATCTATCCATTTAATAAATAATAGTGGAATCTGTGATAATGTAAAAGTCACATGGCAAGGACAGGTGACTTTATTAATAACTATTCGAAAGAAATATGTGGCACTTTTCCTGAACTAAAGTCTTGGACACCAGAACTGTCATTTCTGGGTTGTGTGCTTTCAGCTGCCCAGATTGAAACATGTAGTGCATTTCAGCCTGTCTCTCAATCAGTCTGTCCACTTGGACTTTTAATGATTGGCTTCTGAAAATCTTATGGGCTCTCAATTGTGTCATGACATCATTCTCCCTTTCAGCCAATCACACCTGAGAGAATCTTGAGGTTTCCATGGGGATGAGTAAACCAACTTTTCTCAGTGTCCAGTATCTCTGATGGTGTGCACAAGTGACTTTTTTTTTTTTTGAAACCCAAGAAGCCTTTATCTTATCCTTTTATCGAGAACCCACACCTTTACTCATGTTTACCTCTGTGGCAATGTCAGATCAGAAATGAAACTTTAATGTTTATTTAATTTGAGAGCTTGCTAATAAGAGAACCTTCAAAGTGATGTGGCATTAAGGGGAATGTACTGAATGACAAAGTGGTATGCTTCTGTGTTCCTGGATCTGAAATTTCCTAGTTTGTGACTTTGAACTGAGCTGTTACTGGTGTACTCACTAAATGTACCTTCCCATTCTTATGGATATAATAGGTTGGCAGGATCTAGGGTTCACTGAGGTATTGCATATTTTACTTAAGAGAAGTAAAAAGAGAAGGAAACCAGACAATTCCTGGTATGGTTTGTCTAAAACACAGAATGATCTCTGAGTGTAAATGGTGAACTTAAGGGCAAGATATAATTTCAGTTGGTGTTATCCTACACTAGATTTGCCAACCCTCTATGAGCAGAGTTGCCTTGGCTGACCTGGCTAGTTCATCAGCTGTATCCTCCACAGTGGTCAGTGAGGAAGCCTCCTGGTCCTGGGATTTATATTTAAACCTGGGCCTTCATGACATTGAAATAAGACCTCATTATTTGCCTAGGACACAAGAGCAGCTGTGTTTCCAGCTATAGTCCTCTGGACAGACTCTCTAAATGTAGTGTTAGTGCCAGGACTGCTTGTTCAGATATGCCACCTGAGGTGGATTCCTAACCACTACATCATGGCTAGGATTCTCTGCTACATAATGATTTCCTGGAAACCATGCCTTACAAAGTAAAAATCTGCCTTCCTTAGTGAAATCTTCTTTCCATTTTAAAAGTCATTGTAAAAATAGTCACCATATTATTTTTTATTGCTCATATGGAAATTTGATATAATATACAGTACACTCCTTCTCCAATGCTCCCAGGTTCAAATTTTTACCCATGTGTCACACTAAAACTTTTTTTTTTAAAAATACACCATTTGAAGTATATGTTATTCATATGATCACTGGAACATGAGCAGAGTCAGTGTCAAGTCCCTTAGAGGAAACTGAGTTAATCCCTGCCAAACCAAGAAGTAGCCATCAGTCCTGAAGAGCTCTATACTTTATCACCTTTATCATAGTTTTCCTTATGTATTTTTTATTATAATTCGTTTACATCATATCCCCTCTGATGCCCCCTCACTCATCTCCTTCCAGTCCCATCAAGCCTCCTTTTCCCCTTTGCAATTTCTAAAATTGCCCTGAGAGTGAAGGTCCTCCTCCCCCTTCTATGTCACCCTAGATTATCTGGTATCACCTAGACTGGCTGCATCATCTTCCTCTGTGGCAGGATTTTCAGGGCATTGTTCTCCTTGAGTCCTTAATTCCCTCTACTATGACATCTTCCTGTCTCATTTTCTGCAGGCTTCCCAGAACTCTGAGGGGAGGGGGACTTTCATAGGGAAATACCATTTAGACCTGGGTGTTTGAAGGCTTCTCTCTGAATATTATTGGAGTGTAGGTCTCTAGATGTAACATTATTTGCCACCCAATTCCCCTATTTGAAGACTGGTTTGCTCACAATAAATGGCCTATTATAACTTTATTCCTCACTATTATCCTCCTCATAGGTGATACAAACTATATTTGTATTTCTGCATTTTAGTTACTTCACCCAGGATGATTTCTCCTGATTCCATCCATCTACCTGAAAATATCATGATGTTATTTTCTTAGCTGAATAAAAGTCCATTATGGAAATATTGTTCATTTTCCTAATGGAGACTGTCAATGCTGTTCTTTAGAACGTAGATGTTGCTGGGACTTTAATCATTGTACTGCATGACAAACTATCAGGAAAAGTATGTTCTTTTAGCCTAGAAGTCTCTCCATCTTCTTCCACTTCCTGGAGATTTGATTTGCAAAGTCCCCTTGAAGCTCATCTGTTTACAATTTTAGTCCCCAGTGAGGAAATGTCTGGGAAAGCCTAGGAGTTATAACCTTGTTTGGTAATATAATTCCTATTGGAGTTTATTATAGATGGGTGTGCTCTGAAGTTGATTTACCAATAAAAGTGGCCAGACAGAATGGAGTCTCTTCCTCTCAGTTTCTCACTTTTTAACTTGTTTCTGTCAGTCTCGATCTCTCTATTTCTGAATCTGTCACTCCAGCACTTTGTCTCTCTGTCTCTCTCAGTCTCCTTCTCTGAGACTTCCATTCATGGTCCCTTATGAAAAGCTCTCAGTTCTGCTGAAGGACAACATCAAGATGACAGCTTGATGACATGACAGCAGGTATGGTCTCTGTAAAAATATAAACAAGATCCTAATTAAATGCTTTTTGTTCAAAGAGATGCCCTGGTCTGCGAACATTTTCATAGTAAGTAATTCACTGACAAAGGACATATCTTTGCATTTAAAAATAATAATGGAATCTATGATAATGGGAAACTCCCATGTCAAGGTAACGTGACTTTATTAGTGACCACTTCAAAGAAATATGTGACTATTTTTCTGAACTAAGAGTCTTGGACACACGAACTGTTATCTCTGTGTTGTGTGCTTTCAGCTACCCAGATTGAAGCATGTAGGGCTGCACAGCCTTTCTCTCAAGCAGGCTATCCACTTACCACTTTTAATAACTGTCTCCTGAAACACTTATTCATTTTCACCTTTTGCATGGCATCATTCTCCCTCATAGCCAATAAACACCTGAGAGAATCTTGAGGTTTTCATGGAGATGAGTAAACAATCTTTCCTCAGTGTCCAGTTTATCTGATTCTGTGCACACTTGACTCTTTCGTGTTATATCCAACATGCCTATATCTCATCCCTTTATCCAGATCCCACACCTTTACTCCTGTTTACCTCTGTGACAAAGTCAGGTAGGAAATGAAACTTCAATGTTTCTTTAATTGGACAGCTTTCTAAATAGGGACACCACAATGGATATGGGATTAAAGAGAATGTACCAGAGGACAATAAGGTGTCCTACTGTGGTCTTGGTTCTTAAATTTCCAAAATTGTGACTTTGAACTGAGCAGTTACTGCTATTCTCACTAAATGTACCTTCACATTCTTATTGATATAATAAATGGCAGGGTCTAGGGTTCTCTGGGGTACTGAGTATTTATGAGCAAGAAAAAGAGTAGGTAACCTGACATTCCTGCTGGCTAGTCTAACAGGCTACACCTAAAAGAGGGAGTGTAAATGGGGGACAGAGATGTGAAGAATGGAGACAAGACAGATTCCTGTTCAAGTCTCAGTTTACTGAACATGTAGAGAACAACTATAAAACAATGGGTACAAGTAAAATTTCTTTCACAATAGAAACATGTCTTTGCCACCTGGCAAGGCATCCAGGAATTCACTCAAGGGTACAACAAGTTTATTCTCAATTCCCAAGGTTGCAGGGAGCTTGCTATCAACCTCTCAGGCTCATAACACCCTCCTTGCAGAGACTGGCAAGGACAGTCTCTGAGACATGGAACTTAGATAAGACAGGCATCTGCCATGGCTAGGAGGCAAAATTCCAATAATGAGACTCCTTCACTTCCCCTTCTTTGTTTTATGGAGAGCCTGTCTTAGGTTGGTGAAATGTGTATTTTTCCTTATCAAGGTCTCCAATGGAACTTTTATGTTCCCCTATCTTAGGTTGAAAGAACACAATTTTACTCTTACATGTCATTGATTTACTTCCATATCAAATAGGGTCGTTAGAGATCTTTAAATTAAAGCAACTGCACTTGCATTCCTTGAAGTTGTTGAAGAAGGAACTGTAACATGCAAGGAAGACAGGCACAGGCCAACAAACCCATACATGGCAGGTCCACAAGTCTCAGGCCTTATTTAAGCACAGAATCAAAGGATGGAATGTACCTCTTAGGGCTAGTAAGTATATCCCAGGCTGTATTGGCCAATTCTAACCTAGGTTTCTTGGCAGATTCTGTGTCATGGATCTTATTTCTCATCATTAACATATTTAATGAGAAGTTTTTGCTAGACCAAATACCAGCAAGGTAATTCTGTACCTGAGTCCAATTAAATTCTGTTTCTTCATACCAATAATCAGAAACCATAACAGGAATCAAAACAAAAGCAGGTTGGTTAATAACTAATACTGAAAGAGCATTATTATCAGCACTAACACAATTAGTAAGACTGTAATATACACATTCAATTGAATAGGTGTCATTGTTCTTAAAATGTCTCACTACAATGTTTCCAATTAGCGGTAAATATGGAGGACTAATACATGCCAAAAGGGAAGTATACTTGAATAATTTAGCAAAGCTACTTGCATTCCCAGAGAGAATGCCTATATCCACACACAGCCCCCAATTTCCATACATAGGTTTGCCAGTGTATATTTGAAGTCCTCCAAAATCCAGCACTAACAGCTTTTTCTAAAACAAAGGAATTTTGACTGCCTTTACTAGAAGCCAAGTTCTTAATACTCTTAACGGTAGACCAGTCCAGTCCATGACTGTAAATGCATCATCATTGTCCTAGGAGTAGATGGTGGGTGGTTCTCTGTTGCATCTTGTCCAAGGAACCATCAGTTGAGGACAAGTGCATTGATCCCCTTTCTCACAGTGTGAGTAAGTCATTGGAGATATAAGACTGTCATTCTTAACTCCCATAGGAAGGGACAATAATATCCCTCCCATGTTCCACTTTACCTGGTTGCAAAAGGAGGCTTCAGATGCCACCCCAACTTTAAAGTAGTAGGCATCCTGACTTATAACCTGGATAGGGGAGACTTGTAAACTTTCCTGATGAATAATCTCTCTGGTAGAACAAAGAGGATGACATCTTCCTACTCCTGAAGCGTGAAGAGTCTGTTTTAGTTGCATTCTTTTAAAAGCAGGAAAACCCAGCAACTAAGTGTTGTTGACATAAACAAGGACATCTGGATCATCCCAGGAAAGTGGATATAGTATAGTTGGATTAGGAACATGCACCCAATAAACAGTCATTTTGACTAGAGTTGTCTTCATTGACATCATTATAATAGTCAGGAGAAATTGATCATCACACCAAATGTTCAGTAACCTTGAGCTGCATCATTTTCGTGCTAATAAACACAGACAGATCCTCATTCCCTTATGAGTAAAGGGTTAGGTCTATGCCATTGATTTGTTAAAGGATCCCTCCATTTTCTTTAGCAAAAGTTTTCTTAGTTTCTGTATGCCACAATATATCTGGTGAAGATTTATCATGCTCATCCAAATTAAAAATTCAGAATGAAAAGAACATGATTAAGATCATTATTAGGTGTCGAGGAGAGTAGTTCCCCCTTTTTTGTTTATTGCAAATAAATCTTAATGTTTTAGTGGGTATGCTCTACCATGCCTTGTCCTTAAGGTATTTTAGTTAAATGAGAAACTTGAATCTGTTGACAACTTTTAAATGATTTCCTGGTATATCCTGTTCCATTGTCAGTTTTAAATTGCTTAGGAACTCCTAGAACATTAAAGTCCTGTAGATAAGGAAAAATAATATTTTTTTCAGCTTTTCCTGGTTGAGGGGTGGCAAAAAGAAATCAAGAATAGGTATCTATGCAAACATGTACATATTTCAATTGTTTAAATTCAGGAATATGAGTAATCTCCATTTGCAAAATCTGATTTGGAGCCAATCCTTTAGGATTGATGCCAAATGAGGAACAGGCTGAAATTGAGAAGTACTACAAGCCTTGACCATACTACAGGCCTGTTCCTTAGTCAATCCATATTAAATCTCAAGTTTTGACTATTAAGATGATGTGTATTATGGACATCCTTGGCTATTTTTAACTGTGGACAATAATTTTTGGTGACTTTATCTGCCAATACATGCCCTTATGATAAGGGTCCTGGCAAATTAGTATTGGGCACTCAAATGTCCTATAAAAAAGAGATAATGGTAGTTATTTTGTATTAAATTTTGAATTTGTAAAAATAACAATCCAGCAGGAGAAGATGTCAGATTTTGTCCTGGGGTCTCTAACCCAGGCAAAGTCTGAGCTATACATGTATTATCTGTAAAAAGTATTCAAAGATTTCTCATTAAAACTTCGAAACACAACCAATACTGCAGATAATTCTGCTATTTGTAGAAATGTGTTAGACACTTGAAAAGATACTGTTTTTGTTTTTCTTTTATAAGCATAGGTAGAAGCACCAGATAATGAACCATCAGTAAATACAGTTAAAAATATCAACAATTGGGCTAACTTTTGTTTTAAATGGAAAAATTATATGTTGCATCTATAAAAACTGAATTAATTTGTTTTTTGTACTTAAATAGGTTGGAATCTGTCATAATAAGCTTATATATTTTAAAATTCCATATTTATCAGAACTCTGACAAGTCTGAGGGCCAGCATATTTGAGTTACTCTTTGTCTACCTTTATCATCTGCTCTAAATTTCATCCTATAAAACAGGATGCTATATTATCAATTTTTACATATTTTTAAAGGTATATTTTAGAACCAAATTTTAGATAGTTCTATATAGGCAAACTTTTAAATTTATTTTAAATTTAACCTTAAAAAATTTTGCAAATATTTGCAAAACAATTTTAAATTTAACCTAAAAAAAAAAAGAGTAGGTAAAACTCAATATTGTACGGAACTATAATCTTTAGCATAACTTTAAATCGGCTCTTTTTAAATTAAAATCAAAGCAAAACTTTTAATTAAACATAATTTATAAAGGGGCTAGCAAATCTTATTAATCCTACCATATTGCATTAAAACTTAACAACCAAAATATGAAAGGACAAGAGTTTTTTTTTTTTTTTTAACATTAAACAGAGAACTAAACTGAGTCTCTAGCCCTCAGCAAAAATAGACTATTCTACCTGTACTAAACCTATAGGCCAGAAAAAAAAAAGAAAGAAACACAGCATTAAATCATTTATATAGGTACTCGCAGCCAGGCATATATTTTATTTAAATGTTAACAATGATATCAATATAACCCTGCATAACTCTGTGCTAACATGGAACTGTAGTACTTTTTTGCCTGTAAAAGAGCATAAGAAAACATTCATATTGAAGAATCTCCAGCCTTTTTGAATGAAGAACAACATATTTTATAGTTTTTTTTACATGATATATTGTAATAACTGCAATTTTTGTTTAAATGGCTTAAACAGCATGGCTTGGTTTTACTTTGTAAAATTAATAAAATAAATACCGAAGTATTTTATTTCCCCCAAAGGGTTGAGAAACTGCTTTAATTTCTTTTATTTTATTTATTTTTTATTTTTTATTTTTTTTTCAATGCAGTTTATTCAGGAACCTTGAAAAATCACCTGACCCTGGGGAAAGCCAGCCCACAGCTTAAATAGCCTCTGGGTAGCCAACCCCAGCGTGCCACGTGGGCAATGCAGATAGGTCCACATACATGGAAGCAAGCCAGATCCTCAGCCTTAGCCAAATGTGGAGTTGTTTGTGACAGAGAGCCCTCACCATCGGGAAGGTGGAAGGTGGAAACTAGCTAATACCCAAGGTTTACTATTTTAAAAATCCTGATAACTTTAAAAATGTTTTATAGAATTTAACTCCAATGGTCCAGGACCAAACTCAGAGGTGCTGATTCAAATTGTCTCATCTCTAAACATATCCACGTCTACAGATATAATGTACACACACAGAGAGATACATAAGGAACAAAGAAATCTGACATTGTCATCTAGGAGAAACCAGACTACCCAAATACCATGACTTGACAAGCTCCTACTGGACACAAGTCCTACAGATTCCAGGAGGAATGGACCCCCTCATGTGTCCCATCCACACACATAGATTTCAGAAGGAAAAGAACCCCCATGGCCCTTTCCACAGCTTTCAGATGGAGAGTGGGCTCCAACAGCCCTTTTATCATAAAGAATAGGGTCCCAGTGACGCTCTCTCCTGGTCCCAAAGGAGTGGAACCTTTATTGACCTCTTACCCAGGCCTTGGAGCATCCCCCAGATTCTCTTGACTAGATTAGAAACTCACCAAGTTTCCCAGACCTCATGAGCAAACCAAAACCAGAAACAAAAACAGAAGCCAGCAGAGAAAAACAAAACAAAACAAAAAACAGAGACAAACACAGAAAACAATCACAGTACCTGCTATTTAAACACTTAAATATATATTTTTTACATTAAGCACATTTTTTATTAATTACACTTTATTCTTTCTGTATCCCCCCATAAGCCCCTCCCTCCTCCCCTCCCAATCCCACCCTCCCTCCTCCCTCTGCATGCATGCCACTCCCCAAGTACACTGAGAGGGGAGGTTCTCCTCTCCTTTCTGATCTTAGTCTATATGTTCACATCAAAAGTGGCTGCATTGTCCTCTACTATGGCCTGGTAAGGCTGCTCCCCCCCCAGGGGGAGGTGATCAAAGAGCAGGCCAATCAGATTATGTCAGAGGCAGTCCCTCTTCCAATTACTAGGTAACCCACTTGGTCACTGACCTGCCATGGGCTACATCTGTGCAGGGGTTCTAGGTTATCTCCATGAATAGTCCTTGGTTAAAGTATGAGTCTCTGGGAAGTTCCCTGTGTTCAAATTTTCTTCTTCTGTTGCTCGCCTTGTGGAGACTCTGTCCTCTCCAGCTGTTACTATATCCCACTTCTTACATAAAATTCCATTCACTCTGCCCGAGAGTTGGCCATCAGGCTCAGCATCTGCTTTGATAGTCTGCAGGGCAGAGGCTTTCAGAGGGCCTCTGTGGTATGTTTCTAGTTTGTGTCCTGATTTCTTCTTCTGGCTTTGCCTTTCAGGTGGGGATTGAACATTTTAGTTAGGGTCCTCTCTCTTGCTTGATTTCTTTAGATGCATAGATTTTGGTGGGTTTGTCTTACGTTGTATGTATATATGAGTGAGTATATACCATATGTCTTTTTGCTTCTGGGACAACTCACTCAGAATGATCCTTTCCAGGTCCCACCATTTACCTGGAAATTTCATGATTTCCTTGTTTTTCATTGCTGAGTAGTATTCCATTTTATAGATGTACCACAATTTCGGGACCCATTCTTCAGTTGAGGGGCATCTGGACTGTTTCCAGCTTCTGGCTATTACAAAGAAAGCTGCTAAAAACATGGTTGAGCAAATATCCTTTTCATGTAATTGAGCCTCTTTTGGATATATGCCTAGGAGTGGTATGGCTGGATCTTGAGGAAGCGCTATTCCTAGTTGTCTGAGAAAGTGCCAGATTGATTTCCAGAGTGGTTGTACAAGTTTACATTCCCACCAACAGTGAAGAAGGGTTCCCCTTTCTCTACAACCTCTCCAGCATGTGTTGTCACTTGAGTTTTTGATCTTGGCCATTCTCATGGGTGTAAGGTGAAATTTCAGGGTTGTTTTGATTTGCATTTCCCTAATAGCTAATGAGGTTGAGCATTTCTTTAAGTGCTTCTCTGCCATTTGATATTGCTCTGTTGAGAATTCTCTATTTAGCTCTGTTCCCCATTTTTTAAGTGGATTACTTGGTTTGCTGATTTTCAGCTTGTTTAGTTCTTTATATATACTGGATATGAGTCCTCTGTCAGATATAGGGTTGGTGAAGATTCTTTCCCAATCTGTAGGCAGACGTTTTGTTTTGATGACGGTGTCCTTTGCTTTACAGTAGCTTTTCAGTTTCATGAGATCCCATTTATTGATTGTTGCTCTTAGAGCCTGTGCTGTTGGTGTTCTGTTCAGGAAGTTTTGTCCTGTACCAATGAGTTCTAGGGTTTTCCCCACATTTTTTCTAGCTGATTTAATGTGTCTGGTTTTATGTTGAGGTCTTTGATCCACTTGGACTTCAGTTTTGTGCACGATGATAAGTATGGATCTATTTTCATTTTTCTACATGTAGACATTCAGTTGGACGAGCACCATTTCTTGAAGATGCTATCTTTTTTCCATTGTATGGTTTTGGCATCTTTGTCAAAGATCAGGTGTCCATAAGTGTGTGGGTTTATTTCTGGGTCCTCTGTTTAGTTCCATTCATTCACCATTCTGTTTCTATGCCAGTACCATGCAGTTTTTAAAAATGTTGCTCTATAGTACAACTTAAGATCAGGGATAGAGATACCTCCAGAAGATCTTTTATTGTAGAGGATTGTTTTAGCAATGCTGGGTTTTTTGTTATTCCATATGAAGTTGAGAATTTTTCTTTTCAGGTCTTTAAAGAATTGTGTTGGTAATTTGATGGGAATTGCATTGAATCTTTAGATTGCTTTTGGTAAAATGGCCATTTTTACTATGTTAATCCTGTCAAGCCATGAGCATGGGAGAACTTTCCATCTTCTGATATCTTCTTCTAAATCTTTCTTCAGAGACTTGAAATTTTTTTCATACAAGTCTTTGACTTCCTTGATTAGGGTTACTCTGAGGTACCTTATGTCATTTGTGGCTATTGTGAAGGGTGTTGTTTCCCTAATTTCTTTCTCAGCCCTTTTGTCTTTTGTATACAGGAGGGCTACTGATTTTTTTTTCAGTTAATTTTGTATCCTGCCACTTTGCTGAAGGTGTTTATGAGCTGTAGGAGTTCCCTGTTAGAGTTTTTGGGGTCACTCATGTATACTATCATATCACCTGCAAATAGTGATAATTTGACTTCTTCCTTTCCAATCTGTATCCCCTTAATCTCCTTCAATTGTCTTATTGCTCTAGCAAGGATTTCCAGAACTATGTTGAAGAGATATGGGGAGAGTGGGCAGCCTTGCCTTGTCCCTGATTTTAGTGGGATTGCTTTAAGTTTCTCTCCGTTTAGTTTGATGTTGGCTATAGGCTTGCTGTATGTCACCTTTACTATGTTTAGATATGTGCCTTGTATCCCTGATCTCTCAAATATTTTAAACATGAATGGATGTTGGATTTTGTCAAATGCTTTTTCAGAATCTAGGGAGATTATCATGTGTTTTTTTTTTTCTTTCCGTTTGTTAATATGGTGGATCACATTGATGGATTTCCGTATATTGAACCACCCCTGCATACCTGGGATGAAGCCTACTTGGTCATAATGGATAATATCTTTGATGTGTTCTTGGATTCGGTTTTCAAGTATTTTGTTAAGTATTTTTGCATCAGTGTTCATAAGGGAGATTGGCCTGAAATTCTGTTTCTTTGTTGAGTCTTTGTGAGGTTTAGGTACCAAGGTGACTGTGGCTTCATAGAATGACTTTGGTAATGTTCCTTCTTTTCTATTTTGTGGAATAGTTTGAAGAGAATTGGTGTTGGCTCTTCTTTGAAGGTCTGGTAAAATTCTGCGCTGAAGCCATCTGGTCTTGGGCTTTTTTTTTTTTTTTTTTTTTGGATGGGAGACTTTTGGTGACTGCTTCTATTTCTTTGGGGCATATAAGACTATTTAGTTGATTTACCTGTTCCTGGTTCGGCTTTGGTAAGTGCAATCGATCAAGAAAGAGGCCAATAAGAATACATAAAGCCTACAGAACACCCAACAAATTTGACCAAAAAAAAAAAAATCCTCCCGCCACATAATAATCAAAACAGTAAGTATACAGAACAAAGAAAAAATACTAAAAGCTGCGAGGGAAAAAGGCCAAGTAACATATAATGGCAAACACATTAGAATCACACCTGACTTTTCAACAGAGACTATGAAAGCCTGGACGGATATCATGCAGACCCTAAGAGAACACAGATGTCAGCCTAGGCTACTATCTCCCACAAAATGCTCAGTCCTCATAGACAGAGAAAACAAGATATTCAATGACAAAAACAAATTTCAACAATACCTACAAACAAATCCAGCATTACAGAAGACATTAGAAGGGAAAATACAACCCCCAGAAAATAGCTTCTTTCAAGAAAACACAGGAAATAAATAACCCTACTACAGTAAAACAAAAAGCAACCAAGCACACAACCTGATGACCACAGCCAACATCAAAATCAAGGGATCTAACAGCCACTGGTCATTAATCTCTCTCAACATCAGTGGATTCAACTCTCCAATAAAAAGACACAGATTAACAGAATGGATATGTAAACAAAACCCATCAATTTGTTGCATACAAGAAACACAACTAAGACACAAAGATAGACATTACCTGAGAGTAAATGGTTGGAAGACGACTTTCCAACCAAAGGACCCAAGAAGCAAGCAGGAGTAGCCATTCTAATATCTGATAAAAAAGACTTTCAACCAAAATTAGTAAAAAGAGATGGGGAAGAATACTACATTCTCATCAAAGGAAAATTCCACCAGGAAGACATCACAATCCTGAACATCTATGCCCCAAATACAAGAGCACCCAAATTTGTTAAAGAAACATTGATAAAATTTAAAACACATATAGATTCCCACATATTAATAGTGGGAGACTTCAATACCCCACTCTCAACAAAGGACAGTTTAACAAAACAGAAATTAAACAAAGAAACATTGTCTCTGACAGAGGTGATGAATCACATGGACCTAACAGACATTTACAGAACTTTACACCCAAACACAAAAGAATTTACCTTCATCTCAGCACCTCATGGAACCTTCTCCAAAATAGACCATATAGTGGGTCACAAAACAAGCCTCCACAGATACAAGAAGATTGAAATAATCCCTTGTATCTTGTCTGATCACCATGGAATAAAGCTGGACTTCAACAATAACAGAAATAGCAAAAAACCTACACACACATGGAAACTGAACAATTTGTTACTAAATGACAGCTGAGTCAGGGAAGAAATAAAGAAATTAAAGTCTTTCTAGAAATCAATGAAAATGAAGACACAACATACCCAAACTTGTGGGACACAATGAAAGCAGTGCTAAGAGGAAAGTTCATAGCACTAAGTGCCTTCAAGAAGATATTCGAGACAGCTCATTCAAGCAACTTAATGGCTCACATAAAAACCCTAGAAAAAGAAGAAGCAGACACACCAAGAGGGAGTAGATGGCTGGAAATAATCAAACTCAGGGCTGAAATCAATCAATTGGAAACAAATAAAACAATTCAAAGAATCAATGAAACCAAGAGCTGGTTCTTTGAGAAAATCAACAAAATTGACAAACCCTTAGCCAAGCTAACTAAAAGGTAGAGAGACACCACCCAAATCAACAAAATCAGAAATGAAAAGGGGGACATAACTACAGACACTGAGGAAATCCAAACAATCATTAGGACTTACTTCAAAAGGTTATATGCCACAAAATTTGAAAATCTAAATGAAATGGACAATAAATATTTTATAAAACCTGATTTTGTAATATTAAAACAAAACATCCTCTTTAGCAGTGAAATCATAGAGCATGTTACAATTTTAAAGGTGAAAACCAGAGTTTAAAATTTACCACTGCAATCAATCCAATTATTATTATTTCATAATTTTAATTTCTCTAATTCCCTCAATAACTGAATTTGTTCTCTTTGTAATTGTACTTTCTCTCCGAGAACAGTGGTCCAGTATCTCCTGCATATAAAGCAGGGAAAGGAAAGCAACAGGGGCAGGGGGCGCTGGAGGCCAGTCTGAACTATAAGACTTGGCAGTTTCTACCTCTGATTCTGTCTCACCCTCACTATCTAGCTCCTAAATTATTTTCTGTTCTCAAATTACACAAATCTGTTTGAGGTCTTTTATGAACATTTTAAGTAAATTCGGAAGTACCTTTTTTCTGCCTGTTTGGCAGCTCTACTTTTCCAAAATAACACTTTAGATTGTGAGATTCCTTTTTTCCCAACTTTCTAGATTGATGTTACCTTCACCTGGAAACCAGGGAAAAACTTCATTTAAAAACTAAGGAGATAACTTCTTCTTCGTGAAAACACCAAATGGTGCAGCCAGAGGGCCAGGAGGGCCTGGCAGCCCAGGACTAGGAGGCCATGGCGGCTTCCACAGAGGGTTAGGTAGCATTCTTAGGGGCTGCAGTCGTGGGCGGGGCTGTGGGTGTGGCCGAGGCTGCGGGGCTGGTGGAGGTAAAGCTGAAGACAAGAAGCGGATCCCTGTCACCAAGCTGGGCCGCCTGGTTAAGGACATGAAGATGAAGTCCTTGGAGGAGATCTACCTGTTCTCCCTGCCCATTAAGGAATCTGAGATTATCGACTTTTTCCTGGGTGCATCCCTAAAGGATGAGGTACTAAAAATCATGCCAGTGCAGAAGCAGACACGGGCTGGCCAGTGGACCAGGTTCAAGTCTTTTGTTGCTATTGGAGACTACAATGGTCACGTTGGTCTTGGTGTTAAGTATTCCAAGGAGGTAGCCACTGCCATCCGAGGAGCCATCATCTTGGCCAAGCTTCCCATCATCCCTGTTCGAAGAGGCTATTGGGGCAACAAGATTGGCAACCCCAAACTGTTCCCTCCAAGGTGACAGGACGCTGTGGCTATGTTTTGGTGCGTCTCATCCCTGCCCCCAGAGGCAATGGCATTGTCTCTGCTCCTGTGCCCAAGAAGCTACTGATGATGGCTGGTATTGATGACTGCTACACATCAGCCAGGGGCAGCACTGCCACCCGGGGCAACTTTGCCAAGGCCACTGTTGATGCCATCTCCAAGACTTATAGCTACCTGACACCTGACTTCTGAAAAGAGACTGTGTTCACCAAGTCCCCTTATCAGGAATTCACTGATCATCTTGTGAAAACCCATACCAGAGTCTCTGTTCAGAGGACCCAGGCTCCAGCTGTGGCTACCACATAAGGGTTTTTATACAAGAAAAATAAAGTAAATTAAATCTGAAAAAAAAAAAAACCTAAGGGAATAAGAGTATTTCTCCCAATTCCTTGCTTATATTAGCATTGACTTTAAAGTCCTCAGTAACATCTCTCTGCTACTTCTCTGCCCCATCATTTAGCTACCTGTCTACCTTGTCTTCCTCCTTGTAATGGGCAGTCATCACAAAGCACATTTTTTCTTAGGTAACCTGAGTTCGAAAAATAAAATAAAATAAAATAAAAAAGCCTTTCTCATGTTGCCCTTGTTTTCAAGGTCCTTTGTTCGGGCGCTAACTGACCCATCCTTTGGGCTAGTCAAAATTGTTGTATGAGATTTATATTTACTAATAAATATCTTTAGTAAAGCTTGCTGTTAATCCTAACCAGCTGTATAACCAAATCACCACACATAGACTAGTTTTATTTAGTTAACCTAGAACACAATGCTGGGCAATAATTACTCCCTCCTAAATCTCCAAGCCCTCATAGTTTCCTAACACTTACATTTTAGTTATACTTGCATTTTGTGAAATATTATGTCCATCCATCTCTACATAGTTCCATGTTCTGTCCTTCAGCTCTTTCTCCAAGCTCTCTAGCCCATCTACCACTAATTTACTGTCCTCTGGCTACTCCCTTTGCACAACATGTTTTGGTGGTTAATTGTTTAATTTTGGCCTGTTTATCACAATGCAATATCTGAAACCAGAGACCTGAGGGAGAAATAATCATTTCAATGAACAAAGTTAAGGTGTATACATTTCAAATGAGCATTATAACAAGAGAAAAGAGTCCACCTGAAAGGGGGAGTGGTAATAGAGGGAAAGAGACAAAAAGAATGGAGACAAGACAGATTCCTGATCAAGTCTCAGTTTAATTAATGAGAAAAAAACACTCTTATAAAGCAAAGGGCACAAGCAAAAATTTTATCACAGTAAAAAACTTCTGTGGAACCTGGCAAGGCATCCAGGAATTCACTCAAGTTTACACACAGTTTGTGGTCTGGTTCCCAAGGTTCCAGGAAACTTGCTATCTACTTCTCAGACTCAGAACACCCAGCTTGCAGGGACCACCAAGGAAAGTTTCTGAGATATACAACTTAGATAAAAGCCACATCTGCCATGGCCAGGAGGCAGAAATCCAATTAACAGATTTTTTTCTCATAAACCAGACAATTCCTGGGACTGGTTTGGCTAAAAAAGAGAAATAGTGTAAAAGGAGAAATGAGGGGAAATAAACTATTTGACAGATGGTGCTGTTCCACAATAATATTGCCAAACATCTATGAGCAGGGTTGCCTTGGCTGACCTGTCTGGATAGGCAGCTGTGGCCTACACAGTGGTCAGTGTCAAACTCTCCTTTTCCTGGTGTTTATATTTAAAATTGGGCCTTCAGGACAGTGAAATGGGTCCTTGTTATATGCATAGGAAACTAGAGCAGCTGTGTTAACTGCTGTGGTCCTACAGACAAACCCTCTAAACATAGTGTTAGTGTCAGGACTATGCTCAGAGATGCCACCTAAGCTCACAGTATCTGATGTAGCTGGGTAAACACTAATTCATGGCTAGGACTCTCTACTGCATAATGAGTTCCTGGAGAGCATGCCTTAAAAAGTCAAAACTCTTCCCTCCTTTAGCAGAATCTTTCTCCATGTTAAAAGTCATTGTAAAAGTTCCCAACGTGTTATTTTTCTATTTTTTGGGAATTTGATATAATATACATTACACTCCTTTTCCATTGTTCCCAGATTCAAATTCCTACCCATGTGCCACCCTAAAATTTTTTTTCTTCAAAATATATAAACTGAAGTATGTGTTGTTTCATCTAATCATTGGCACATGATCAGAGTCTCAGTGCCAAGTCTCTTAAAGATAATAGAGTTCATCCTTGGAGCATGCTGGCACCACCACCAAGAAGAAGACATCAGACCTGAAGAGGTCTATATTTTATCATCTTGATCACAGTTTTTCTTATGTATTTATTTATTACGATTTGTTCACATTGTATCTTCTCTGCTGCCCCCTTCCTCTTTTTCTTCCAGTCCCATCCACCCTCCTTCTTCTACAACTATGCCCTTTCTCTACTTCCATGTTAGGGGATGTCCTCATCCTCCTTCTATCTGACCCTTGCTTACCAGGTCTCATCAAGCCTGGCTCCATCATCTTCCTCTGTGTCCTGATTCTTCAGGCATTGTTTTCCTCATATCCTTAATTCCTGCTACTTAGGACATTCTACCTGCCTCCTCTCCTGCACCTTTCCGGAGCTCTGAGGTGAGGGAAAATTTCATTGGGAAATCCTGGTTAGAGCTGGGTGTTTTAAGATTACTATTCATATTATAGGACTGTGGATTTCTGTATGCCATCCCATTTGATGCAGAAGAAAGCCTCTGTGTTTATACAAGAACACAGCACTGATCTATCAGATGAGGACACACAGCAACATATTTTAATAACAACAGCCTAGGTTCCTTGAAAATTTCCATAGGATGCCCTGGCCCAACAAACCAATTAAGGGAAACACAATCTCCATGGTGGAAGACTGATTTGTTCAAAATAGTTGGCCTTTTGGAACTTTTCTCCACACTGTTAAGAGAGCTCTTAATAAGGAAATACATACCATATTTGTTTTTCTGCATTTTAGTTACTTCAATCAGGATGATTTTTCCTAGTTCCAAGCATTTGCCTGAAAATATCATGATGTCAATTTCTTATCTGAATAATACTCTGATATGGATATTGTCCTCATTTTCCCTGAAGGAGATTGTCATTCTTGTCCATTAGAACTTGGAAATTGCTGGGACTTTAATCATTGTATTGAATGAAAAACTAACAGGATAACTATGTTATTTTAGCCTAGAATTTACTCCATCTTCTTTCACTTCCTGGTGATTTGAATTGCAAATCACCTTGAAGCTCATCTATTTACATGATTAGTCCTCAGTGAGGAAAGGTCTGGGAAGGAATAGGTGTATGGCCTTGTTACATATTATAATTCCTTTTGTTTCCCTGATTTCTTTTTCAGCCCTTTTGTCTTTTGTATATAGGAGGGCTACTCATTTTTTTGAGTTAATTTTGTATTCACTCACTATGTAGGAGTTTCCTGGTTAATTTTTTTGATGGTATACTATCATATCATTTGCAAATAGTGAAACTTTGACTTCTTCATTTCATATTTCTATTCCATTGATCTTCTATTGATTTATTTTTCTAGCAAGGACTTCCAGAGCTATGTTTAAGAGATATAAAGAGAGTGGGCAGTCTGGCCTTTTCCGTGATTTCAGTGGTATTGCTTTTTCTCCATTTAGTATGATGTTGGCTATAGGCTTGCTGCATATTGACTTTACTATATTTAGATATATGCCTTGTATCCCTGATCTCCCCAATACTTTAAACCTGAATGGAGTTTGGATTTTGTCAAAGCTTTTTCAGCATCTAAGGAGATTATCAAGTTTTGTTTTTTGCTTTTTTTTTCTTTCAGTTTTAATATGGTGGATCACGTTGATGGATTTACATATATTGAACCACCCCTGCATACCTGGGATGAAACCTACTTGTTCATAGTGGATGATATCTTTGATGTGTTCTTGTATTTGGTCAAAAGCATCAAGAACCTTGGTGTGACCCTAACCAAGCAAGTCAAAGACTTGTATGAAAAAAAAAATACAAGTCTCTGAAGAAAGAATTAGAAGAATATATTAGAAGGTAGAAAGATCTCCCATGATCATGGCTTGGCAGGATTAACATAGTAAAAATGGCCATCTTACCAAAAGCAAACTACAGATTCAATGAAATTCCCATCAAATTACCAACAGAAATATTTACAGACTTTAATTAAACATTCTCAACTTCATACACAGCTGCTCATGATAAGATGTGATAGACTACAATCAGACTAAGATGAGAAGGAAGGAGACGAAGAACTCCTCTATCAGTATACTTGAGGAGGGGCATGTGTGGAGAAGGGGGAGGGAAGGTGTCATTGAGAGGGGATTAGGGTTTTGAGGGATACAAAGTGAATAAAGTATAATTAATAAAAATTAAAATAAATATATAATTCCTTTTGGATTTATATTATCGGAGAGGAAATGTCTGGGAATGACCATGTTAGATAATATAATTCATGTTGGAGTTATATTATAGGAGGGTGTGCTTTGAAGTTGATATGCTAATGAAAGTGACCACACAGAATGGTATCTCTGTCTCTCAGGCTCTGTCACTTTACATGACTGTTTCTGTTAATCTTGGTCTCTTTATCTCTGAATCTGTCTCTCTAGCTCTCTCTCTATCTCTTTCAGGCTCCTGCTCTCTTCCTGCCACTTGTGGTTCAGTATGAAATGCTCTCAGTTTTGGTGAAGGACTGCAATGAGTTTTGCTGACATGCCATCATGGATAGTCTCTAAATATATAAGCAATGTCCAAATTAAACACATTTTTCCAAAGATATGCCTTGGTCAATGAGCATTTTAATTGAAAATAATTCAATGACTGTGGTCATACCTGTGCATTTAACAAATAATAATGGAATCTGTGATAATGTGTATAATGTGATAATGTGATAATGTGTAACTCACAAGTCAAGGACAAATAACTTTATTAATGACCACTTGAAAGAAATATGTGGTGCTTGCTTTGGCATCACATATACTAAAATTGGAATGATACAGAGAGTATTAGCATGTCCTCTCCACTAGATGACACACAAATTCATGAAAAGTTCACAATTTTTTTGAGAAATTAATAAAATATAAATGGAGGAAATTGTGGAGAGAAAGAACTTAGGGAAGAAAAGAGGAACTACAGAGGTAACCATAAACAATAGACTACAAGAGATGGAAACAAGAATCTCAGGTATGGAAGATACTATGGCAGAAATCAATGAAATTGTCAAAGAAAATGTTAAATCTAAAATTTCCGACACAGACATCCAAGAAATTCAAGACAACATTAAAAGACAAAACCTAAGAATAATAGAAATAGAAGAAAAAGAAGATTTCCTCCTCCAATGCCCAGATATATTTTCAACAAAATCATAGAAGAAACTTTCCCCAAATTAAAGGACAGGCCAATAAGAATACAAGACCTTTACAGAACACCCAATAAATTAGTCCAGAAATAAAAATATTCCATCACATAATAATGAAAACAGTAAGTATACAGAAGAAAAGAAACACTAAAAGCTGTAAGGGAAAAAGGTCCAATAACATACAATGGCAAACCCATCAGAATCATACCCTGATTTCTCAACAGAGACTATGAAAGCCAGAAGGGCCTGGAAGAATATCATGCATGCCCTAAGAGAACAGATATATCAGTCCAGGCTATTATACCCAGCAAAACTCTCAGTCCTCATAAATAGAAGGAAAAAAAAGGAAAAATATTCAATGACAAAAACAAATTTCAACAATATCTACACACAAATCCAGTGTTACAGAAGACACTAGAAGGAAAAATTGAACCCAAGAAAACTAGCTACTTTCAAGAAAAGACAGGAAATAATTAACCTCATTACAGTAAAACAAAAAGCAACCAAGCACACAAACTTACTACCAGAGCCAACATCTAAATCAAAGGATCTAACAGCCACTGGTAGTCTCCCTCAACATCAATGGACCCAACTCTCCAAAACAAAACAAAAAAAAAATACACAGACAAACAGAATGGTGTTAAAACAAGACACAGCAATCTGTTGCATACAAGAAACATACCTAAGTCACAAAGATAGACATTACCTGAGAGTAAAGAACTAGAAGATGGCTTTCCAAGCAAATGGATGCAAGAAGCAAGAAAGAGTAGCCATTTTAATATCTGATAAAATAGACTTTCAACCTAAATTAATCAAAAGAGATGGGGAAGGATACTTCATACTCATCAAGGGAAAATTCCACCAGGAAGACATCACAATCCTGAACATCTATGCCCCAAATACAAGAGCACGGAAATTTGTTAGAGAAAAAATGATAAAATTTAAACCACACATAGATCCCCACACATTGATAGTGAGAGACTTCAATACCCCACTCTAAACAAAGGACAGGTCAACAAAATAGAAATTAAACAAGAAACAATGTTTCTACCAGATGTCATGAATCAACTGGACCTAACAGACATTACAGAACCTTACAACCAAACATAAAAGAATTTACATTCTTTTCAGGATCTCATGGAACCTTCTCCAAAATAGATAATATGGGTCATCACAAAGCAAATCTCAATAGATACAACAAGATTGAAATACTCCCTTGTATCTTACCTGATCACCATGGAATAAAAGTAGACCTCAACATCAAAAGAATTAGCAAAAGACCTATACACACATGGAAACTGAACAAGTTGCTACTAAATGAAACCTGGGTCAGGGAACAAATATAGAAAGAAATTAAAGTCTTCCTAGACTTCAATGAAAATGAAGGCACAACATACCCAAGCTTATGGGACACAATGAAAGAAGTGCTAATAGGATATTTCACAGCACTAAGTGCATTCAAGTAGAAATTTGAGACATCTCATTCAAGCAACTTAATAGCTCACCAAAACAAACAAACAAACAAACAAACAAAACATAGAAAATAAAGAAGCAGACAAATCAGAAAGGAATAGACAGCAGGAAATAATCAAAACACAGGGCTGAAATCAATCAATTAGAAACAAATAAAACAATTCAAAGAATCAGTGAAACCAAGCGTTGGTTCTTTGACAAAATCAACAAGATAGAAAAACCTTTAATCAAACTAACTAAAAGGCAGAGAGACACCATCCAAATCAACAAAATCAGAAATGAAAAGGAGGACATAACTACAGACACTGAGGAAACCCAAGCAATCATTAGGACTTACTTCAAAAGTCTATAAGCCACAAAATTTGAAAATCTAAAAGAAATGGAGAATTTTCTTAATCGATTCCACTTACCAAAGCTGAATCAAGACCAGGTAAATCAATTAAATAGTCCCATATCTCCTAAGAAAATAGAAGTGGTCAACAAAAGTCTTCCATCCCTAAAAAGCCTATGACCATATGGTTTCAACACAGAATGCTACCTGATCATCAAAGAAGAGCTAACTCCAATTGCCTTCAAACTAATCCACAAAATAGAAACAGAAGGAACACTATCATACTCATTCTATTAAGCCACAATCACCTTGGAACCTAAATCTCACAAAGACCCAACAAAGAAAGAGAATTTCAGGCCAATCTAGCTTATGAACATTGATGCAAAACATGCAACAACATAATTGCAAACCAAAACAAGAACAAATCAAAGCTATCATCCATTATGACCAACTAGGCTTCATCCCATATGTAGTCAATACATGGAAATCCATCAATGTGATCCACTATATTAAAAAAACAATGAGAGGAAAAAAACATGATTATCTCTTTAGATGCTGAAGAAGCATGTGACAAAATTGAAAATACATTTGTTTAAAGTAATGGAGAGATCAGGGATACAAGACACATATCTAAACATAGTAAAGGCAATATAAAGCATGCCTACAGCCCACATTAAAATAAATGTAGAAAAGCTTAAAGCAATCCCACTGAAATCAGGGACAAAGCATGGTTGCCCACTCTCTCCATATCTCTTCAACATCTTTTCTGGAAGTGCTTGCTAGAGCAATAAGACAATTGAAGCAAATCAATTGGATACAAATTGTAAAGGAAGATGTCAAAGTATCACTATTTGCAGTTGATATGATAGTATACCTGATTTACCCCAAAAATTCTACCAGGAATTCCTATATCTGAATTACTCCTTCAGCAAAGTGGCAGGATACAAAATTAATTCAAAAAATAAGTAGTTTTTCTGTGTACAAAGGACAAAAGGGCTGAGAAAGAAATTAGGGAAACAAAACCAAAAGCCAAAAGCCAAAGTAACCCCAACTAAGCAAGTCAAAGGCTTGTATGTAAAAAATTTCAGTACTCTGAAGAAAGAATTACAAGAAGATATCAGAAGATGGAAATATTTCTTATGCTCATGGCTTGGCAGGATTAACATTGTAAAAATGACCATTTTATCAAAAACAATCTAAAGAGTAAATGCAATTCCCATTAAATTAACAACAAAATTATTTGCAAAAGAATTGAAAGAAAATTCTAAACTTCACATCGAAAGAAAAAAAAAAAGAAACCCAGGATTGCTAAAACAATGTGCAACAATAAAAGATCTTCTGGAGATTTCTCCATCCCTGATCTCAAGCTGCAAGATAGAGCAACCATAATAAAAACCATAGAAAATGAATGGTGGATCAATGGAACCAAATAGAAGACCCAGAAATAAACCCATACACTTATGGACACCTGAGTTTTGACATAGATTCCAAAACTATACAATGGGGAAAAAAAAGATAGCATATTCAACAAATGGTGCTGTTCTAACTGCATGTCTGCATGCATAAAAATAGAGCTGTTTTTTTAAGGTCTCTCTGTGCATACTATCGGACTGTGGATCTCTCTATGCAATCACATTTGATGCAGATGAAAACATCTCTGTGGATCTAAGAACATGGCAATGATCAATCAGTTGAGGGCAGAGAGAAACATATTTTAATAACAACTGCCTGGGTTGTTTGAAAATTTCCATAGGATACTTTGGCCCAAGAAGTCAATTCACTGCCACCCAATTCCTCTAGTGGAAGAGTGTTTGTTCACAATAGATGGTCTATTGGAACTTTATCTCCTACTATTAGGAGACCTACTAATAAATCAATACATACCTTCTTTCTCTGTCTTCATTTTAGTTACTTCACCCAGAATGATTTTCCTGGTTCGATCCATTTGCCAATAAATATCATGATGTCATTTTCTTAGCTGAATAATATTCTGTTTATGGAAATATTCCACATTTTCCTGAAGAATATTATCAGTCCTTTTCTTTAGAACTTTGTAGGTGCTGGGACTTTAATCATTGTACTGAATTACAAACTGTCAGGATAACTAAGTTCTTTTAGCCTAGAAATACCTCCATCTTCATCCATTTCTTGGTAATTTGAGTTGCAATGTCCCCTTGAAGCTCATCTATTTATATGTGGAGTTCCCATGGAGGAATTGTCTAGGAAGTGTTAGAAGATATGGACATGTGAGATAATATAATCCCTATTGGAGTTATATTGTAGGAGGGTGTGCTTTGAGGATGATACACCAATTGAAGTGACCAGACAGAATGGAGTCTCTGTCTCTAGATCTCTGTCAATTTGTCTTTTTTCTGGCAGTTTTCCTCTCTATTTAAGAATCTGTTTCTCTAGCTTTTTCTCTCTCTGTCTGCCTGTTGTGGTTAAGTATGAAAAGCTTTCAGTTCTGCTGAAGGACTACAAGAAGATGACTGCTTGGTGACATGACATCCTGGAAGGTCTCTGTGAAAATATAAACAAGATCTCAAGAATACATATTTTGTTCAAAGATTTGTCTTGGTCAGGGAATTTTTCCCAGTAAGTAATTCACTGACTGAGGACATATCTGTGCATTTAACAAATATAATATAATCTGTGATAATTTGAAAGTCACATGTCAAGGACACATGAATTATTAATGGCCACATGGAAGAAATACGTGACAACTTCACTGAATTAAGATTCTTGGACACAGGAACTGACTTCTCTGGTTTGTGTGCCTTCAGCTGTTCAGGATTTGGCATGTAAGGCAGCTCCTCTCAAGCAGGCCTTTTAATAACTGGCTCCTGGAATTCTTATTGGCTTTCACCTATTTCATGACATAGTTCTCCCTCTCAGCCAATCAGCACTGTAGAGAATCTTGAAGTTTCCAAGGAGATAAATACAAACTTTTTCCAGTGTCCAGTACCTCTGATCCTGTGCACATGTGCTTTTTCTTGTATAACTCAACAGTCTTTATCTCATCCCTTTATCTAGATCCTACAACTTTACTCCTGTTTACCTCTGTGACAATGTCAGGTAGGAAATGAATCTTTAATGTTTATTGAATTAGACAGCATCCTAAATAAGGAAGCTTTGAAATGGTGTGGAATTAGTGGGAATGTACTGAATGACAAGGAAGTCTTCTATTGTAGTCTTGGTTCTGAAATTTCTTAGGTTGTGACTTAGAACTGAACAGTTACTCACATACTCACTAAATGAACCTTCACAATCTTATTGATATAATATGCAGACTGGGACTAGGGTTACTTGGGGTATTGCGTCTTCAAGCATAGCAAAAAAAAAGAAGGAAACCAGAGAATTCCTGGGACTGGATTGCATGAAACAGAGAAAGATCAATGAGTGTAAAAGAAGAATTGAGGGTAAGATATTTTTTGACAGCTGGTGCTAACACACTAATGTTGCCAACGCTCTATGAGCAGGGTTACTTTGACTGATCTGGCTTGATCAACAGCTGTGTCCTAAACAATGGTCATTTAGGATCCCTCATGGTAATAGAGTTTACAGTTAAATCTGGGCCTTCAAAAAGGTGAAATGAGTCTGTGTTATATCCCTAGGACACAAGAGCAGCTGTATCCTCCAGACAAACCCTTTAAAGTTAGTGTTAGTGCCAGGACTGCTTGTAAAGAGTTATCACCTTTGCCCAAGGGGTCTGGAAGATGGGTAACCACTAGTTAATGGGTAGGATTCTCTGCTACATAATGAGTTCTTGGAAAGAATGTATTACATAGTCAAACTCTGCCCTACTTTAGTAGAATCTTTTCTCCATGTTAAAAGTCATTCATAAAAGTTGTCAACATATTATTTTAATTGATTATGTGGGAATTTCATTTAACTTACATTACACATCTTTTCCATTGCTCCAAGGTTCAAATTCCTACCCATGTGCCACACCAAATATTTTTTTCTTTAAATACATCAATTAAAGTATGTGTAATTGATATATTCATTAGAACATGATCAGAGTCTCAGTGCCAAGTCCCTTATATAAAACTAATTTCATTCTTGCTTTGGCACCACCAAGAAGAAGCTATCAGTCCTGAAAAGCTCTATACTTTATCACCTTGATGACAATTTTTTGTATGTATTTATTCATTATGATTTGTTCACTTTGTATACTTTCTGATGCCCAGTCCCTCTACTCCTTCCACCCTTCTTCTCTACCTGCTTACCCTCTCTATATTTCCTTGATAAGTTATATCCTCCTCACCCTTGTACCTGACCCTAGCTTATCAGGTCTCACCAAGGCTGTGGGCATCATCTTCCTCTACAGCCTGATTCTAAGAGCAATGTTTTCCTTGTGTCCTCAATTCTCTCTACTTTGGACACACTTCCATCCTCCTCTCCTTCAGGCTTCTGAGAGTTCTGAGGGGATGGAGAATTCCACAGGGAAATTCCATTTAGAACTGTTTTATTTATTATTTTTTTGTACATCTCTGCATAATATCGGGATGTGGTTCTATGTATGTAATCCCATTTGATGCAAAGGAAGCATCCTTGTATCTAAGAACAAGGCACTGATCTATCAGTTGAGGACAGAGAGAAACATTTTAATAACAACAGCCTGGTTTGCTTGAAAATTTCTGTGGGATGCCCTGGCCCAACAACTCAATTAACTGCCATCCAATCTCCCTATTTGTAGACTGGTACTTTCACTGGTACTTTGGCCTAAAGGAACTTTATTCCCCGCTATTAGGAGACCTACTAATAAGTAAATATACACCATACTTGTCTTTTTTGCATTTTAGTTACTAAACCCAGGATGATTTTTTCTGGTTCCATCCATTTGCCTGAAATTATCATGATCTCATTTTCTTAACTGAAAAATATTTTGTTATTGAAATATTCCACAATTTCCCCAAATTAAATTGTTCATCCTGTTCTTTAGACCTTGGAAGTTGCTGGGACTTTATTCATTGTATTGAATGACAAACTATCAGGACAACTATGTTCATTTAGCCTTGAATTCCCATCATCTTCTTCCACTTCCTGGTGATTTGAATTGCAATGTCCCTTGAAGCTCATCTATTTACATGGGGAAATATCAGGAATAGTTATGATGTTTGGCCTTGTTAGATAAAATAATTCCTATACGAGTTATGATTTGGAGGATATGATTCGCATATGATATGTCAATGAAAGTGAACAAACAGAATAAAGTCTCTGTCTCTTTTTCTCTGTCACTCTATGTCTTTGTTTCTGTTGGTCTTGATCTCTCTATTTCTGAAATGGTCTTCCTAGCTCTTTCTCTCTTTGTCTCTATATGTCTGTATCTCTCTGTCTGCCACATGTGTTTCAGTATGAAAAGTTCTCAGTTCTGGTGAAGGAGTTTATCAAGATAATTGCTTGCTGACATGAAATCCTGGATGATCTCTGTAAAACTATAAGCTAGGACCCAATTAAATGCTTTCTTATTTTCAAGGAATTGCCTTGGTCAGGGAGCTTTTTCATAGTAAGTATTTCACTGACTGAGGACATATTCGAGCATTTAATAAATAATAATGGAATCTGTGATAATGTGAGAGTCACATGTCAAGGACACATGACTTTATTAATGACAACCTCTCTGTCATGAACAATTCCACATTTGGCTAAGCCTGAGGATCTGGCTTGCTTCCATGTATGTGTACCTATCTGCATTGCCCACGTGCCATGCTGGGGTTGGCTACCCAGAGGCTATTTAAGCTGTGGGCTGGCTTTCCCCAGGGTCAGATGATTGTTCAAGGTTCCTGAATAAACTGCATTGAAAAAAAAAAATAGTACTTGAAATAACTTTGAAAAAAAGAAGAAATATTTGACTCTTTTCCTGAATTAAGAGTCTTGAACACAGGAACTGTCATCTCCGGGTTGTGTGCTTTAAGCTGCCAGGGTTGAGGCATGTAGGGCTGCTCAACCTTTCTCTCAAGCAATCTGTCCACTTGGCTCCTGAAACTCTTACTGGCTTTAGCCTGTTTTATGACATCATGCTACCTCTTAGTGATTCAGGCCTGAGAGGTTTCCATGGAGATGAGTAAACAAACTTTCCTGAGTGTCTAGTATCTGATTCTGTGCACACATAACGTTTCCTTGTGGAACTCAACAAACCTTTATCTCATCCCTTTAACCAGATCCCACACTTTTACTCCTATTTACCTCTGTGAAAATGTCAGATAAGAAATGAAAACTTAATGTTTATTTATTTGTACAGCATCCAAAGTAGGGAAACTTCAAAGTGATGTGGGATTAAGGGGAACCTACTGAATGACAAAGTGGTATGCTTCTGTGTTCTTGGATCTGAAATTTCCTAGGTTCTGACTTTGAACTGAGCAGTTACTCAGAAAATGTACCTTCACCTTCTCATTGATATGATATCCTGGCAGGGTTTAGATTTCCCAGGGCTATTGAGTCTTTAAGACCAGGGAAAAGAGAAGGAAAGGTGAAAATTTCTGGGACTTGTTTGGGAGAAAGTCAGGAAGATTGGTGAGTGTAAAAACTGTGGGGCAATATACTATTTTACAGCTGGAGCTGTTCTACACTTGTGTTGCCAGCCCTCTATGAGTAGGGTTGCCTTGGCTGACATGGCTAGATTGGCAACTATGTCCTACTTAGTTGTTACTGAGGAACCCTATTGGTCCCTCTGGAAAGAGAAATTGATCAGTGTTATATGCCTAGGACACAAGAGCAGCTGTGTTTTCTTCTGTGGTACTCCACGCAAATACTAAATGTACTTCAGTTGCTGAACTGGGCTCCAGCTGTGAGCACAGAGACTTGCTGCATGCTCAGCTCTCTGTTACAGACAGAGCTGTGTGCCCCAGAACAAAAGAGACTGGGAGTCCCTGTCGTGAGAAAAACCAAAATGGAAGGAAACAAACAGGGACCAAATTAGTTCATCTATTATATTCCTGAAAAGGTCCCACAGACAGGCCCAACTCAGGGACCTCCTGTGCTCCAGCCAGCCTGCTGCTACCAGGAGAGTTGTACTCACCTACCACAAATTGCCACTTTGGTACTCGGGCACAAAGCCCCAACTTCAGACCTACAGAAGCCCGGGATCACTGAGATCAACCCCCAGATATTGAACCAAGGAGCAGCCAGTTATCCTGAACAAACCACAGGACACTCAGGTTACAACAGCAGCTCACTAAATTTACATCAGAAAACCCAGAATCCGGGCAGCTATCTCCAGGGCTTCTACTGGTAAGAGGAGAGTCCTCTTTACTAACAAAGACCCAGTTACCACTAAGGGTCTGTACACATGAGGTGAGCTGTAGCAACTCCTGAAAAACACTGGCCATACAGTGACCATACCCAAAAAGCTGAGGAGGCTTCCTTCAGGAAAAACCATCTTCCTGCCAAAGGGATTCTCTCCACCACAGGATACCAGGAACCACCAGAAGCTAACACCCAACACCTAAGATAGCAAAATGTGTATAGGCCAGTGTCAAAGCTCAACCAACAAATGACAGAGCAATATGGCATCTCCAGAAACCAGTTATCCAGGGGCAAGTAGCCCTGGACACCCCAGCATCATTAAAATTCAAGAAGAAGACCTAACATCTATCCTCAAGAAGAGGATGACAGAGGAAAAAAAATGCATAAAAACCTAGAGGAAGATAAACTTAAACAGATTATGGCCAATCATAAAAAAAAAATACAAAAAGATAAAGTCAAACAGATTATGGCCATCCCTAAAGAAATAGAGGAAGATAAAAAACAAACAAGTTATGGCCATCAGTAAAGGAATTGAAGGATATAAATAAGAACATATTATCACCATCCATAAAGAAATACAGTTACTCAACAATGTTGGTAGCAGCCTTATTTGTAATAGCCAGAATCTGGAAACAGCCCAGATGCTCCTCAGTGGAGGAATAGATGCACAAATTGTGGTATATCAACACAATGGAATATTACTCAGCAATAAAAAACAAGGAAATCATGAAATTTGCAGGTAAATGGTAGGATCTGGAAAAGATCATCCTGAGTGAGCTATCCCAGAAGCAGAAAGATGCACACACTATATACTCATCATATAAACATATAATATAGGATAAACCTCCTAAAATCTATACACCTAAAGAAACTAATTAAGAAGGAGGACTCTTGCTAAAATGCTCAATTCCTATCCAGAAATGCAAAGAGGCTGGCCATCAGAAGAAGGAGAAAAGAGGGAAAAGTCAGGAGCCTGACACAGATGACCTCTGAAAAGCTCTGCCCTACAGACTCTCAATGTATATGCTGAGACTTATGGGCAACCTTTGGGCAGAGTACAGGGAATCTTAGAAAAGAAGTGGGAAACAGTAAGATCTGGAAAGGACAGGAACTCCACAAGGAGAGCAACAGAACCAAAAAATCTGAGCACAGGGATCTTTCCTGAGACTGCTATTCCAACAGAGGACTAATCAAGGAGATAACCTAAGACCCCTGCACAGATGTAGTCCATGGCAGTTCAGTATCCATTGTAATAGGGCTTCATTGTAATAGGAATAGGGACTGTCTCTGACATGAGCTGATTGGCCTGCTCTTTAATCACCTCCTCCTGAGGGGGAAGAAGCATTGCCAAGACAAAAAAGAAGACAACAAAGCCATTCCTGAAGAAACCTAATTGACTACGATCAGAAGGAAGGAAAAGAAGTCCTCCCCTATCAGTGTACTTGGGGAGGGCATGCATGCAGAGGGTGGAGGAAGGGAGGGATTGGGACAGGAGGAGGGAGAGAACCTCAGGGGGGATACAAAGTCAATAAAGTGTAATTAATAAAGAAAAAAAAGAAATACAGGAAGTTGCAGTCAAACAGTTTCTGGGTTTAGAGAGGAAACACTTAAGTCACTGAAAGAAACAGAAAAAAACAAAGAATGTTCAAACAAACAGCTGAAAGTAAAGAAGGAAAAACAGCAAAATAAAGTCAGAAAGATGAGGGAAATCAACAGAACAACTCAAGATGTGAAGATATAATTGGAAGAATTAAAGAAAACACAAATGGAGTTAATTCTGGAGAGAAAAAACTTAAGGAAGAAAACAGGAACTACAGAGATAAGCATAAACAATAGACTACAAGAGATGGTAAAAATAATCTCAAGTGTGGAAGATACAATGGAAGAAATCAATGTATCTGTCAAAGAAAATGTTAAATTAAAAAAAAATTGTGACACAGACTGTCCAAGGAATTCAAGACAACATAAAAAGACAAAACCTAAGAATAACACAAATAAAGGAAAAAGAAAATCTCTCCTCTAAGGCCTAGAAAATATTTTGAACAAAGTCATTGAAGAAAATTTTTCCAACAAAGGAGAGGCCAGTAAGAATACAAGAGATCTACAGAACACCAAATAAATTAGACCAGAAAAGAAAATCCTTCCACCACATAATAATCAAAACAGTAAGTCTGAGTGACTCCAAAAACTCTACCAGGAAACCCCTACAGTTGATAAACACCTTCAGCAAAGTGGCCAGATACAAAATTAACTAAAAAAAAAAAAAAAAAAAAAAAAAAAAAATCAGTAGCCCTCCTGTATACAGAAGACAGAAGGGCTGAGAAAGAAATTGAAAGAAATTGATGAAACAACACCCTTCACAATAGCCACAAATGACATAAAGTCCCTTGGTCTAACCCTAACCAAGCAAGTCAAAGACTTGTATGAAAAAAATTTCAAGTCTCTGAAGAAAGAATTAGAAGATAGCAGAACATGGAAAGATATCCCAAGATCATGGCTTAGCAGGATTAAAAGCAAAAATGGCCAACTTACCAAAAACAATCTACGGATTCAATGCAATTTCCATTAAATTACCAACACAAGGCTTTACAAATATTGAAAGAAAAATTTTCAACTTCATATGGAATAACATGATGCCCAGAATTGCTAAAACAATCCTCTACAATAAAATATCTTCTGGAGGTATCTCCATCACTGATCTTAAGCTGTACTATAGAGCAACAGTAATAAAAACTGAATGGTACAATCATAGAATCAGAATGGTGGATCATTGGAACTGAACAGAAGACACAGAAATGAACCCACATAATTATGGTCACCTTATATTTGACAATAATGCCAAAAATATTCAATGAAAAAAAGATAGTATCTTCAACAATGGTGCTGGACTAACTGGATATGGAAAAATGCAAATAAATCTATACTCATAACCCTGTACAAAACTAAAGTCCAAGTGGATCAAAGACCTCAAAATAAAACCAGAAAAATTGAATTGGTTAGAAAAAAAATGGGGAAGAATCTAGAACTCATTGGTTCAGTAGACAACTTCCTGAATGGGACACCCACAGCACAGGTATATATAAACAACCAAAGAAGTTGAAAAGCAACAAAACAAGTAATCCAATTAAAAAATGGGGAACAGAGCTAAACATAATTCTTGATAGAGAAATATAGATTGGCAGAGAAACTCTTAAAGAAATGCTCAATGTCATAGCCATCAGGGAAATGCAAATCAAAATGACCCTGAGATTTCACCTTACACCCATCAGAATGGCCAAGATCAAAAACTGAAGTGACCACACATGCTGGAGAGGTTGTTAAGAAAGGGGAACCCTCCTCCACTGCTGGTGGGAATGTAAACTTGTACAACCATTCTGGAAATCAATCTGTCACATCCTCAGACTACTAGGAACAGTGCTTCCTCAAGATCCAGCCATACCACTCCTAGGCATATATCCAAAAGAGGCTCAAGTACACAATAAGGACATTTGTTCAACCTTGTTTGTAGCAGATTTATTTATAGTAGCCAGAAGCAGGAAACAATCCAGATGTCCCTCAAATGAAGAATGGATACAGAAATTGTGGTACATCTACACAATGGAATATTACTCAGCAATGAAAAACAAAGAAATCATAAAATATGCAGGTAAATGGTGGGAACTGGAAAGGACCATCCTGAGTGAGATGTCCCAGAAATAGAAAGAAACACTTGGTGTATACTCATTCATAAAGACATAAAATATAGGATAAACCTACTAAAATCAGTACATCTAAAGAAACTAATCAAGAGTGAGCACTCTGAATGAAATGCTCAATCCCCATCCAGAAAGGCAAAGAGGATGGACATTAAAAGAAGTAAACAGGTAACAAGTTAGGAACCTGCTACAGAGGGTCTCTGAGAGTGTTTGCCCTGCAAACTATCAAAGCAGATGCTGAGACTTATGTCCAACTCTTGGGCAGAGTGCACGGAATCTAATGGAAGAAGTGGGAAATAGTAAGATTGTAAGAGGACAGGAACTGCACAAGGAGAGCAACAGAACCAGAAAATTTGAACAAAGGGGTCTTTCCAGAGACTCCTATTCCAACAAAGTATCATGCACAGGGATAACCTAGAACCCCTGCACAGATGTAGCCCATGGCAATTCAGTGTCCAAGTGGGTTCCATAGTAATGGGAAGAGGGACTGCCTCTGACATAAACTGATTGGCCTGCTCTTTGATCACCTCCCCCTGAGGGGGAAACAGCCTTACAAGGCCACAGAAGATGACATTGCAGCCACTCCTGATGAGATTTGATAGACTAAGAATAGAAGAAAGGAGAGGGGGACCTCCCCCATCAGTGGACTTGGGGAGGGGAATTCCTAAAGAAGAGAGAGGGAGAGTGGGATTTGGAGGTGAGGAGCTAGGGAATTAGGGGAGGATTCAAAGTGAATAAAGTGTAGCTAATAAAACTTTTTAAAAAAGAAGAAAAATGTTGTCAACATATCATTTTAATTGATTTTGTGGGAATGTTATATAACATACATTACACTCCTTTTCCATTGCTTCCAGGTTCAAATACCTACCCATGTATCACACTAATTTTTTTTTCTTTAAAATACATTACTTTTAGTAAGTGTTGTTCAGATACTCTTTGGAACATGATCAGAGTCTCAGGACCAAGTCCCTTAAAGAAAATTAAGTTCATCCTTGTCCCACCCTGGCAGTACCACCAAGAAGCCATCAGTCCTGAAGAGCTCTATACTTCATTACATTAATCACAGTTTTCTTATGTATTTATTTATTATGACTTGTTCAATTTGTTTCCCTTCTGTGCCTACTCCCTCTTCTGTTTCCAGTCCCACCCACCCTTCTTCTTCTATCACCATGCCCTCTCTCTATTTCCCTGATAAGGAAGGTCCACCTCCAACTTCAATCTGACCCTAGTTTATTAGATATCAACAAGGCTGGCTGCATCATCTTCCTCTAAGGCCTGATTCTCAGGACATTGTTCTCCTTGTGTCCTCAATTCCCTCTACTTATGACATTCTTCATGCCTCCTCTCCTTCAGGCTTGACAGATTTCAAAGGGGAGGGAGAATTTCAAAGTGAAATCCCAGTTAGAGCTGTGAGTTAAAAGGTCTCTCTTTGCAAAGGTCTGATTGTGGGTCTCTATATGCAATCCCATTTGATGCAGAAGGAAGCATCAGTTTGGATTCAAGAACATGACACTGATCTATCATTAGAGGGAAGAGAACAACATATTTTAATAACAACAGCCTGGGTTACTTGAAACTTTCAGTAGGATGCCCTTGCACAATAACTCAAATAATTGACACCCAATCCCCCTAGTGGAACACTGATTTCGTCACAACTGGTGGCCCATTACCACTTTATTACCCACTATTAGGATCCCATGTAAGAGTGAATGTATACCATAATGTTCTTTTTCTATTTTAGTTACTTCACCCAGAATGGTTTTTCTGAATCCATCCATTTGTCTGAAAATATCATGATGTCATTTTCTTAGATGAATAAAACTCCATTATGGAAATATTCCACTTTTTTCTCAAAGGAGTTCATCAGTCCTGTTATTTAGTTCATGGAAGTTGTTGGGACTTTAATCAGTGTATTGAATTACAAACTAACAGGATAACTATTTTTTTAGCCTAGAAGTCCCTCTATTTTCTTCCACTTCCTGGTGATTTGAATTGCACTCTCCTCTTGAAGCTCATCTATTTACATATGGAGTCCCCAGTAAGGAAATGTCTGGAAGGGTTGGAAGTTATGGCCTTGTTTGATAATATAATTCCAATTGGAATTACATTGTAGGAGGATGTGTAGAAATTTAATATGCCAATGAAAGTGACCTGCCATAATTGAGTCTCTGTCTCTCAGTTTGCATCACTTTATATCTTTGTTTCTGTTGGTCTTGGTCTTTGTATTTCTGAATCTGTCTCTCTAGCTCCTTCTCTTTCTGTCCTGTCAGTCTCCCTTTCTCTAACTGTAGCTTGTGGTTTACTATAAAAAGCTCTCATATCTGTTGAAGGACTACATCAAGATGACTGCTTGCTGAAATTACATTCTGGATGGTCTCTGTAAAATTATAAGCACGGATCCAATTAAACACTTTTTGTTCAGAGAGTTGCCTTGGTCAGGGAGCATTTTCACCGTAGGTAATTCACTGACTAACGACATATCTGTGCATTTAACAAATAATAATGGAATCTGTGCTATAGTGAAACTCACATGTTATGGACACATGACTTTATTAATGATCACTTGAAAGAATTATGTGACATTTTTCCTGAACTAAGAGTCTTAGACAAAGGAACTGTCATCTCTTGGTTGTATACTTTCACTGCCCAGGTTGAGGCATGCAGGGCTGCTCAAGCAGGCTGTCCACTTGGTCCTTTTAATAACTGAATCCTGAATCTCTTACTGGATTTTACCTTTTACATGACATCATTCTCCCTCTGAGCCAATCAACACCTGAAAGGACCTTGAGGATTCCATGCAGATGGGTTAACAAACTTTCCTGAGTTTCAAGTATCTCTGATCCTGTGCAAATGTGACTTTTTCTTGTGAAACCCAACAAGCCTTTATCTCATCATTTTAAACACATCCCACACATCCTGTTTACTTCTGTGACAACGTCAGGTAGTCAATGAAACTTTAATGTTCATTTACCTAAACAGTTTCCTAAGTACCTAAGTAAGGAAGCTAAATTGTGATGTAGGATTAAGAGGAATGTAACAAATGACAAGGTGGTCTCCTACTGTGGTCTTCGATCTGAAATTTCCTAGGTTGTGACTTTGAACTGAGCAGTTACTCAATAAATTTACCTTAACATTCTCTTTGATATAATAGGCTAGCAGGGTCTAGAGTTCCTGGCGGTATTGAGTTTTTAAGATCAGGGAAAATGGAAGGAAACCATACAATACCTGTAACTTGTTTAGCTGAAAAAGAGAAAGATTGTGTATGTAAAATGAGAACTCAGGGGCAATAAGTTATTTGATAGCTGGTGCTGTTCCACAGTAGTGTTGCCAACTCTCTATGAGCTGGATTGCCTTGGACAACCTGGCTGGATCGGCAGATGTGTCATACTCAGTGTTCAGTGAGGTCCCCTCCTAGTCCTGAGGATTCTAGTTCAAACTGGGCCTTCAGGACAGAGAAATGGGTCCATCTTATATTAGAACACAGGAGCAACAGTGTTTCTTGTCCTGTTACTCCAGACACCCACTCTAAACCTAGTCCTATTGTCAGGACTGCTTGTTCACAGCTGCCACCTGAATTCAGTGGTCTGAGGTAGCTGGGTAACCACTAATTCATGGCTAGAATTCTCTGCTACATATTGAGTTCCTGATAAGCAAAGGTTGCACTCCTTTAGTGGAACTTATTCTCCATAATAAAGTCCACATAAAAGTTGTCAACATAGTATTTTTATTGATTATGTGGGAATTTCATATAACATATATTACACTCTTTTTCCATTGCTCCCAGATTCAAATTCCTACCCATGTGTCACATTTTTTCTTTAAAGTACATTAATTGAAATATATATTGTTCATATACTCATTGAAACACGATCAGAGTCTCAGTGCCATGTCCCTTAATTAAGACTGAATTCATCCTTGCTGCAAGCTGGATGCCCAAGAAGATTCCATCAGTTCTGAGGAGCTTATAATTCATAATGATGTCATACCACAATCATGTTGTAATATCATTTTTATATCATAAGAGCATGGAGATGTCATAATAGCACTGTGAAGTCATAATACCATTGTAATGTCATCATAATATTGAGATGTCCTAATATAATTTTAAAGTCATACATTTGTGAAGTCATAATATCATTGTAATGTCATAATTGCATTGTGATATCATAACAGAATAATGTCAAAAGAGCATTGTGATGTCATCATATATTTGTGTTGTCATATAACAAATTGAATTCATATTATTGAACAGTTGTAATAGCATTGTGATGTTATCATAACATTGTGATGACATAGTAGCATTGGGATGTCATAATAGCACTATAATGTGATAATAGCATTGTGAAGTCATAACACCACTGTGATATATAATAGCATTATGATGTCATCATAGATTGTGATGTCCTAATATCATTCTAATGTCAAACATTGGTGAAATCATAATTGCATTGTAAAGTCATAATTCCCTTGTGATGTCATAACACAACTATGTCATAATAGTATAATGATGTCATCATAATATTGTGATGAAATAATTGCATTGTGATGTATTCATAGCATTGAGACATCATAATAGCATTGTGATGTCATAAGAGCATATTGATCTCATAAAACAATTGTCTTAATAGCATTATAATGTCATAATAACCTATTGACATAATAATGTGATTGTGATGTCATATTACCATTGTGATGTCATCATAACTTTGTGATGGCATGATGGATTTTGATGTCATGATGACATTCTGATGTCATAATTGCATTGAAAATTCATCATAGAATTGAGATGTCATCATAACACTGTGATATCATAATTCCTTAGTAGCATTGTGATATCATCCTTTTATGAAGTCTTACCACTATTCTGTAGTCATAATAGTATTGTCCAATCATAATAACATTGAGATGTCATGCTATTGTCATGTTATAATACCATTGTAGGTCATCATAGCATTATGATATCATTATAGCACTCTGATGTCATCAAACCATTGTAATGTCCTAATATTGTGTAGTCATACTGCTGTGATATCAAAATTCCATTATGATGTCAAAATTCCACTGTGATTTCATACCACAATCATGTCTTAATAGAATATTGATGTCATCATAGCATTGGGATGTCATAATAATTAACTTGATGTCATCATGCCATTGTAATGTCATTATGTCATCAAAGAATTGTGATGTACTAATATTGTGAAGTCATACAGTTATAAAGTCATAAAATTGTAATATAAAGTCATTGTAACATAAAAAATTCATAGCATTGTAATGTCATAATTTCATTGTGATGTCATTGTGACATTATGATGTCATAATAGCACTGTGATATCATAATAATATTGTGATGTCATAATTGCATTTGATGTCATTCCATTGTGATATCATAATACATTTTGTAGTCAAATAACATTGTAATTTAAGAATACCATTTTGAGGTCATATTAGGATTGTGATGTCATAATAGCATTGAGATGTCATAATAATATTGAGATATAATTCTATTGTGATGTCATCACACAATCATGGCATAATAGCATTGTGATATAGAAACATTGGGATGTCATGATGAATTTTGATGTCATGATGCATTTTTGATGTTGTAATAACATTGAGATGACATCATAGCATTGCTGTGTTTTAGTATCATGTGAAGTCATATGATTTTGAAGTCATAATAACAATTTGATGTCAAAATTCCATTGTTATATCATATGCCAATCAGGTCATAATACCACTGTGAATTCATAATACTATTTTGAGGTCATAATAGCATTGTGATGTCATAACATTATAATGTCAAAATTCAGCTGTGATGTCATACTATAATTGTATCATAAAAGCGTTGTGATGTCAGAATAACATTGAAATATCGTGATGAATTTTGATTTCTTCATGCCATTGTTATGGCTTAATAGTATTGTGATGTCATCATAGCATTGTGATGTCCTAATATCTTCATGGAGTTATACATTTGTGAAGCCATAATAGCATTTTTGATGTCAAAATTTCAATGTGCTATCATACCACAAGATATCATAATAGCATAGTAATGTCTTAAGAGCATTGTAAAGAAAAATAACATTGTGAATTTGTAAAATTATAGCATAATAACATAGTGATTTAATTGTAGCAGTGAGACATCCTAATATCATTGTAAAGTCATACCTCTGTGAAGGCATAATAACATTGCAATATAATTCCATTGTGATGTCATTATACCTTTGTAATGTCACCAATGTTCATAACACCATTGTGATTTTATAACACCATTGAAATGTCATATAGCATGTCATAATAGCATGACATAATAGTGATGTCATAATAGCATTTATATGTCATAGCATTGTGATATCATAATAGCTTTGTGGTGTCATAAGAGCATTGTGAAGTAATAATACGTTTGGGATATCATAATGCCATTTTGAGGTCATTATAGCATTCTGATGTCATAATGGCATTGTGATGTCATAATAGTATTGTGATGTCATAATAACATTATAATTTCCTAATAGCTTTGTTGTATCATTATAGCATTACAATGTCAACCACTGGGATGTCATAACACATTTTTTAATTTATAATATAAATTTTTGAATTTATAATATAATTTTGAATTTTGATGTCATAATACAATTTTGAGATCATGATAGCATTCTGATGTCATCATAGCATTGAGATGTCCCAATATCATTTTATAGTCATACTTTTGTGAAGTCATAGTAGCATTGTAATGTTATAATTCCATTGTGATGTTAAAACACCACATTTCATAATAGCATTGTGTTGTCATCATGACATTGTGACGTCACAATAACATTATGATATCATAATAGCATTCAGATGCCATACCATTGGAATGTCATAATAACATTGTGCTGTCATCATAGCATTGTGTTGTCATAACAACATTGTGATGTCAGAATAGTATTGGGATGTCAAAATACACTTGTGCTGTCATAATATCATTTTGATGGCATAATAGCATTAGGAGAACATAATAGCACTGTGAAGTCATAGTAGCATTGTTTTGTCACAATACCATTGTGATGTCATAACACCATTGTGATGTTATGTTATTATAATGTCTAAATAGTATTGTGATATCATAAAAGCATTGTCATGTAAAAATTCCATTATGATATCCTACATTAATCATGTCATAATAGCATTTTGATATCATAATAGCATTGGGATATCATGATGGATTTTGATGGCATGATGGCATTGTGATGTCATGATGCCATTGTGACATCATAAAAGCATTGTGATGTCATCATAGCATTGTGAAGTCATATTGTTGTGATGTCATAATAGAATTTGATGTTAAAATTCCACTATGATGTCAACCACAATCATGTTGTAATACCATTGTGATGTCATAATACCATTGTGAAGTCATAATAACTTTGTTTTGTCATAACATCATTGTGATTTCATACTAGTATATTGATGTCATAATGTCATTTTTATGTCATCATACCATTGTGATATCATAACACCATTTTGAATGGCATTAAACCCTTTTGAGGTCATAATAGCATTGTAATGTCATAATAGAATTATGATATCATAATAACATAATGAAGTCATAATTGCTTTGTTATGTCATAATAGCATTGTGTTGTCATAATGCCATTTTGATATTATAGTACAATTTTACAGTAATATTAGTATTGTGATGTCATAATATTTTGATGTTAAAATCCATTGTGATGTCATACCACAATTATAGTGTAATAGCATTGTAATGTCACATGGATTGGACATTGCACATGGAGATTTTACCTGTTTTCATAGTTTCATAATTATTATTGTATTGAAATAAAAGAAGCCATTTATTGGACATAAAGTGGGAAATGTTGGTAAAATGTTCCTTTCAAATATATACACCTTATCCTTGTTCATTCAAATTTTGATTTCTACCCCCACTCTCTGGAGTCAATTTGGATATTGCATTGTGATACTTATTATGTGCATCACATCTCAACTTTGTGTAAACAGGACAAAATAAAGCAACTAGCCACAAATGTTAATTGATGGGAGTAGCCAGAGTACAAGAAATGAGTGGGAGTAGCCAGAAGGCAAGGAAAGATTGGGAGGAGAGAGGGTGAGGGAGCAGAGCTTGGAGAGCAGAGAAAGAGAAGTCTTGGAACAGCATGGAGAGAATGAACCAGACCTAAGATTTCACAAAAAAGCAATTATAATGGGTAAATGTTAGGAAACTATGAGGGCTTGGAGGTATAGGAGACTAACTATTGACTAGTATTGTGTTCTAGGTTAACTGAATAAAACTAGAATCTGTGTGGTGATTTGGTTTACAGTTCTATTATAAGATTAACAGCAGTTTTATCAGAAGATATACCAATGTAAACATTAATCTACATATTCAACAGAGATGTCATACCATTTTGATGTCATAATAGCATTGTTATATCATAATACCATTTGAGGTAAAAATACTATTGTGAAGTCATAATAGCACTGAGATGTCATGACACTATTATGAAATCATACTATCATTGGGATTTGATACCACTGTGATGTCATCATAGCATTGTGATGTCATCAAAGCATTGTGATGTCTTAATAACATTTGTGCAGTCATAATACCATAGTGATATCATAAAAACATTTTGATGTCATAATACCATTTTAATGTCATAATACCATCATGTGTCATATCATTGTGATGTCATCATATCATTGTCATGCCCTAATGACACTGTGAAGTAAAAAAGTCATAAAATTAATTAGAATTGTGATGTCATAATAGGATTGAGATGTCATAATACCATTATGTCATATAACTGATAATGCTATGAAGTTATAATAACATTGTGACATCATATCACTGTGATTTCAAAATACCATTATAATATCATCCTAGCATTGTGATGTCATAATACCAATGATTTCATAACAGCATTATTAAGTCAGAATACCATTGTCAAGTCCTAATTCCATAAGGATATCATAACAGCATTGTGATATCATAATAGCATTGTGATGTCATATTGTGAAGTCATAAAACCATTGTGATGTTATACAGTGTGATGTCACAATAGCATTCTGGTGATATACCATTGTGATAGCATTATAGCATGCTACCATAATACCACTGTGATTTTATAATACCATTGTGATATCAGAACAGCTTTGTGGTGTCATAAAATCATTGTGATATGATAATGCTCATGTGAGTTCAGGATAGCATTGAGATGTCATAATTGCATCATTATGTTATATTATTATTGTGATGTTATATTTCAATTGCAACATCATATCATATGATGCCTTAATAGCATTGTGATGTCATAATAGCACTGAGATGTCATGACACCATTGAGATGATAACACCATATAGATTTCAAATGAAATTGTGATGTCATACTACAATTGTGTCATCATAATATAATTGAGATGTCATAAAATTATTGTGATGTCATATCATTGTGTTGTCATGATAACAATGATATGTCATACCATTGAAATGATATAATAGCATTGAGATATCATAATAGCATTGAGATGTCATAATACCATTGTGAAATCACAATACCATTGAGATGTCATATCATTGTGTTGTCATAATAGCTTTCAGATGTCAGATAATTGTGATATCATAATATTACTGTGATGTCATAAAATTGAGGTCTTATATTATAGTGATGTCATAATAGCATTTTTATTGTTTTTTTTAATTTTTTTATTAGGTACATTTTATTAACTCTGTGTCTGGAGAACTTAGAGAAACTATCAGGACCTACAAAAGTAAGCATTACCAACAGAATACAAGAGATGGAAGAGAGAATCTCTGGTGCTAAAGATATCCTTGCAGAAATTGATACTTCTCTCAAAGAAAAAGTAAAATCAGAAAAGTCCCAAACAGAAAATATCCAAGAAATCAAGGATGCCGTAAAAAGATGAAATCTAAGAATAATAGAAATAGATGAAAAAGAAGGCTCCAGGCTCAAAGGTCCAGAAAATATTTTCAAGAAAATCATAGAAGAAAATTTTCCCAACTTAAAGAGATATATACTTAAATATACAAGTGGCCTACAGAACACCAAATAGACCAGAACAGAAAAGAAATATATCACATCACATCAGTCAAAACACTAAATCTACAGAACAAAGAAAAGCTATTAAAAGCAGCCAGGGGAAAAGGCCAAGTAACATATGAGTCAGAATCACACTGGACTTCTCATCAGAAACTATGAGATCCAGAAGAGCCTGGGAAGGAGTCATGCAGACTCTAAGAGACCCAGAGTACTGTACTCTGCAAAGCTTTCAATCAATGTAAATGGAGAAATGAATGCATTTTGATGTCATAACGTTATTGCGATGTCATAATAGCATTGAATTGTCATTATAGCATTATGATGTCATAATACCATTGTCAAGTCACAATAGCATTTTGACATCACAATATTATTGTGATGTCATATCATTGTGAGGAAATTATAGAATTTGGATGTCTTAGAATTGTGATGTAATAATTCCATTAGATGTCATAATAGCACTTTGATGTCATAATACCATTGCAATGTTATAATAGCATTGGAATGTCATAATATTGTGATATCATAATAGCATTGTGATGTCATTATACAACTGGGATATCGTGACACTGCTGTTATTACTTTATACCATTGTGATGTCATAGAAGCACTGAGATGCCATGATACCATTGTGATGACATAACAGCATTGAGATATCATAATAAAGTTGTGATATCATAATACCATTGTGATGTAATTGTATCAATGAGATATCATAATAGCACTGTGATGTCATATCATTGTAATGTCATAATACCATTGTGATATCATAATAACCTTTTAATGTCATAAAAGTATTTTTATATCATGATGCTTTTGTAATGTCATAATATCATTGTGAGGACATAATACCATTGTGATATCATAATAGAATTTCAAGGTCATAATACCATTGTAATGTCAAAATTCTATTGTGATTACATACCACATTCTTGTCAAAATACCATTGTGATGTCATAAGAGCATTGTGATGTCATAATATCACTGTAATGTCATAATAGAATTGGGATATCATACCATTGAGATGTTATCATTGCATTGTAATGATTGTCATAATAATTGTCATAATACATTATAATGTATTATTGTCATAATAGGTTTGTGATATCATAATACAATTGTGCAGTCATAACACCATTGTGATATCCTATAATTGTGATATCATTATAGCATTGAGATGTCAGACAATTATAATGTCATAATATCATTATGGTCTCATAATACCATAATACCATTGTGAAGTCATAATTGTATTAGAATGTATTTTGATGTCATAATAGCATTTTGATGTTATAATATGATAGTGATATAATAATATCATTGTGAAGTCATTAAACCATTCTGATATCATAATACCACTGGGATGTCATAATAGCATTTTGATGTCATAATGCCATTGTAATGTCAAAATTCAACTGTGATTACATACCAATATTGTGATCACATCACCCTGATTGGGGAACAGCTTTAAGGCCACAGAGGAAGACAATACAACCACTCCTGATGAGATTTGATAGTGTAGGATCAAAAGGAAGGAAAGGAAGACCTCCCTATCAATGGACTTTTGGAGGTGCATGCATGAAAGAGAGGAAGGGAAAGTAGGATCCAGAAGGGAGAAAGGAGGGGTTCATGGACAGATTCAAAATTAATAAAGTATAGTTAATTAAAATTAAAATATTAAAAAATATAATATAATATGATATGATATAATATAATATAATTCCTTTTGGAGTTATATAACAGGAGGAAGTGCTTTGCAGTCGATATGCCAATAAAAGTTACCAGACAGAATGGAGTCTAGGGAAATCAGTCTTTATTACTTTATATCTTTGTTTCTGTCTGTCTCAGTCTTAATATTTCTGAATCTGTCTCTCTAGCTCTCTCTCTCTCTCTGTCTCCCTCTCTCTGCCTGCCACTTGTAGTTTAGTATGAAAAGCTCTCAGTTCTGCTGAAGGAGTACAACAAGATGACTGTTGGTGACATGACCATTTAACAAATAATAGTGGAATCTGTGATAATGTGAAAGACACATGTCAAAGACATATGATTTTATTAATGACCACTTGAAAGAAATATATGACACTTTTCCTGAACTAACAATCTGAGGCACATGAACTGACATCTCTAGGTTGTGTGGTTTCAGCTGCCCAGATGGAGGCAAGTAGGGCTGCTCAGACTGTCTCTCAAACAGGCTGTCCAATTGGCCCTTTTAATATCTGAAACTATTAAAAGTTTAATTAAAAGCTCCTGAAACTCTAACTGGCTTTCACCTGTTTCATGACATCATTCTTCCTCTCAGCCAATCATCACCTGAGAGAATCTTGAGCTTTCCATGAAGATGAGTAAACAAACTTTTCTTAGTGTCCAGTATCTCTGATCCAGTGCACAGGTGACTTTTTCTTATGAAACCCAACAAGCCTTTATTTCATCCCTTTATCCAGATCTTGCTCTTTTACTTCTGTTTACCTCTGTGACAATGCCAGGTAGGAAATGAAACTTTCATGTTTATTTAAGCTTCCTAAGTAGGGAAGTTTCAAAGTGATGTGGGATTAAGAGGAATGTACCAAATGATAAGGTAGTCTCATAATGTGATCATGGATCTAAAATGTCATAGGTTGTGACTTAGAACTGAACAGTTACTGGTGTACATACTAAATGTACCTTCACATTGACATAATAGGCTGGCAGGGACTTGGGTTCCATGGGCTATTGAGTCTTTAAGAGCAGCGAAAACAGTAGGAAACCAGAGAATTCCTGGGACTGGTTTGGCTGAAAGAAAAAGATGGTTGAGTGTAAAAGGAGAAAAAAGGTGCAATAAACTCTTTGACAGCTGGGGCTCTTCCAAACTAGGGTTGGCAACCCTCTATGAGAGTGTAGCATTGACTGACCTGTCCAATTTGGCAGCCGTGTCCTGCTCACTCAGTGAGAAATCCTCCTGGTCCTGAGGTTTACAATTAAAACTGGGCCTTTGGAAGAGAGAAATGCTTCCCTGTTATATGCCTAGAACACACGAACAGCTGTGTTTACTGCTGTGGTCCTCCAGACAAACCCTCTAAACATAGTTTTAGTGCCAGGACTGCTTTTTCAGAGTGCCACCTGAGCTCTTGGGTCTGAGGTAACTGGGTAAAATCTAGTTAACAGTAGGAGTCGCTGCTACATAATGAGTTCCTCGAAAGGATGCCTTATATAGTCAAACTCTGCCTTCCTTTAGTGGAATCTATTCTACATATTAAAAGTCATTGTAAAAGTTGTCAACATATCATTTCATTGATTATGTGGGAATTTCATATACTATACATTACACTCCTTTTGTATTGCTCCCAGGTTCACATTCCTACCCACGTGTCACACTAAAATATTTTTTTCTTTAATATACATCAATTGAAGTATGTGTTGTTCATAGATTCATTGGAATATGATCAGAGTCAACTGCAAAGTCGCTTAAAGAAATCTGAGTTCATCCTTACTGCACCCTGGCACCAACCTCAAAAAGAAGCCATCAGTCCTGAAAAGCTCTATATTTCATCACTTTGATCAAAGTTTTTCTTCTGTATTTAATAATTAAGATGTGTTTATTTTGTAACCCCTCTGCTGCCTACTTTCTCTTCACATTCCAGTCAAACCCACTCTTCTGTTTCTACCATTATTCCCATTCTCTAGTTCCTCCTCCACCTTCAGTCTGATCCTGGATTATCAGGTCTCATGAAGGCTTGCTGCATCATCTTCCTCTGTAGCCTTATTCTCAGGGCATTGTTCTTGTATCCTTTATTCCCTCTAATTATGACACTTTTCTTGCCTCCTTTCCTGCAGGTATCCCAAAACTCCGAGGGAAGAATTTCATAGGAAAATCCTATTTAGAGCTAGGTGCTTTAAGGTCTCTCTCTGAATAATATTGGACTGTGGGTCTCTATATGCAATCACATTTGATTCAGAAGGAAGCATCTCTGTGGATACAAGATTATGGAACTGATACATTAGAGGAGGGCAGAGAGCAGCATATTTTAATAAAAACAATCTGGGTGGCTTGAATTTACATAGGATGCCCTGAGCCATTCCCCTTAATAGTACACTGGTTTGGTCACAATCGATGGCCTATTGGTACTCTATCACCTACTATTAGGAGAACACCTAATAAGTGAATACATACTATATTTGTCTTTCTGCATTTTAGTTACTTCACACAGGATGATTTTTCCTGGTTCCATCCATTAGTCTGAATATATCATGATGTCATTTTCTTAGATGAATCATATTTATGAAAATATTCTACATTTTCCCCAAAGGAGATTGTCAGTTCTGTTCTTTAGTCCTTGGAATTTGCTGGGACTTTTATTATTGTATTGAATGACAAACTTTCAGAATAACTATGTTCTTTTATCCTAGAAGTCCCTCCATCTTTTTCAACTTGTTGGTGATTTGAATTGCATTGTCCTCTTGAAGCTCTTTTATTTATATGTGGAGTCCCCAGTAAGGAAATGTCTGGGAAGGGTTAGAAGGTATGGCCTTGTTAGGTAATAAAATTCCTATTGGAGTTATATTGTAGGAGGGTGTGCTTTAAGTCTGATATGCCAATGAAAGTGACCTTACAGAATTGAGTCTCTGTCTCTTGGTCTTTATTATTTTATATCTTTGTTTCTGTCAGTCTTGGTCTTTCTAATTCTGAATATGTCTCCCTAGCAATTTCTCTCTCTGTCTCTCTCAGCATCACTCTTTCTGCTGGCTGCCTTTGGTTTATATGAAAAGCTCTCAGTTCTGCTGAAGGACTGCAACATGTCTGCTGGCTGACTTGGCATCCTGGATTATATCTGCAAAAATATAAGCAATGTCTCAATTAAACACTTTTTGTTTAAATATTTGCCTTTGTCAGGAGTATTTTTACAGTAAGTAATTCACTGATTGAGGACATATCTGTGCATGTAACAATTGATAATGGAATCTGTGAAAATGTGAAAGTCACATATCAAGACCACCTGATTTTATTAATGAACATCTGAAAGAAATGTGTGACCATTTTCCTTAACTAAGAGTCTTGGGCGTAGGAACTGTCATCTGTGGATTGTGTGCTTTCAGCTTCTCAATTGGAATCATGTAGGGCTGCTCATCCTTTCTCTCAAGCTTAATACCTTTTAATAACCAGCTCCTAAAACTCTTACTGGCTTTCACCTGTTTCACATCATACTCCCTTTTTGGCAATCAGCACGTGAGGAAATCATGAGGTGTCCATGAAGATTAGTAAACAAACTTTCCTCAGTGTCCAGTATCTTTTATTCTATGCTTAGATAACTTTTTATAAAAAAAAAAAAAAACAAGCCTTTATATCATCTCTTGATCCAGATCTCACACCTTTACAAATTCTGTTTACCTCTGTGTCAATGTCAGGTAGGAAATTAAACTTAAATATTACTTCATTTAATTGGGCAGCTTCCTAAGTAGGGAAGCTTCAAAGTTATCTGGGATTAAGGGGAATGTACTGAATGACAAGTTGGTCTCCTACTGTGGTCTTGGATCTGAAATTTCCTAGTTGTGACTTTGAACTGAGCAGTTACTCATATACTCACTAAATGGACCTTCACATTCTTATTGATATAATAGTCTGGCAGAGTTTGGGCTCCCTGAGCTATTTAGTATTTAAGAGCAGGGAAAAGAGAAGGTAACCAGACAATTACTGAGACTGGTTGGGCTGAAACAGTAAAAGACTGATGAGTGTTAAAGGAGGGCTGAGGGGCAATAAACTTTTTGACAGCTGGTGCTGTTCCACACCAGTGTAGGCAACCCTATAGAAGCAGGGTTGCCTTGGCTTACTTGGCTGGATCTGTGTCCTATTCAGTGGTCAGTGACGAACCTACTGTGACATCATAATAACATTGTGATGTCATAATACTGTTGTGAAGTCATAATACCATTAGGATTCATACACTGTGATGTCATAATAGTATTGTGATATCATGCTATTGTGATGTCTTCATAGCACTGTTATTGTTATAATAACATTGTGGTGTCATAATAGTATTGTGATGTTATAATAGCACTTTGAGGATTCCAAGATGGCGGCGAGCAGAGCGTACCATTTTGGAGAGGCAGAAGACACTAATCTCCGGAATTGGTGAGTGGAGAGTCAATCAAAGCTAGAATTTGGACTGTGGGGCTTTCTGAAGGAGAGGGGCCACCACAGAAGTGTGGAGTGCTAGTAGATTTAGATCGGGCACAGACTTCTCGGGGAAGGAAATAGGGCGCCTCCCTTGCCCAGGCCTCCCGCGGGGAAACCCCCCCACAGCACCAGGCAGCTGAGTGCAAAGCTCACATCCAGGAGATCAAGGCAGCAGAGACAGTGCTCCGGGCCCCTTACAGCAGCGGTCTGCTGTAACCACCGGTTGAACACCCAACCCCTCCTGGGACACGTCCCATTCAGGGCCCTCCAGTCCCGAGGATCGTCCCCTCCCCCATCCCGCTGACTTGATTCCGCAGCTTAGACTGCAGCAGGAAGTGCAGTGGAACTCACGCCCTAAGCAGCCAGAGCACAATAACCCTAGAAACCTCCTCACAGGAGGAGCGCAGGCCCAATCACAGAGCTCCAACCACTGAGCGTTAGCCACAGAGACTCAGATCCACAATATAATTCTTCCTGGATACCAAAGCCGCAAAGCTCAGTGCCTGGGACCCAAGACGGGCGGAGGCAGGGAGGCAGGTCTCCAGACCCCGCAGCCGCAGCTGAAAGCAGTAACGACCTGCTGAACGCCACCACTCAGAGGAGAACACACCCCACCTAGGGCCCTCTCACCGAGCTCTTGACCCATGGAACACACTCCCCACTACCACCACCACCTGGTTCTGCAGGAGTGCACGCACCGCCGAAACTCCATCCTGCCAGAGCGCAAGCCCAATACAGTGCTAGCCACAGAGACGCAGACCCACAGTACAACCCGTCCCAAATCCCAAGCCTGCAAGTGGCAGCACTGACTACACAGGGCTGCCCAGCCAGTGACTGTATGGGCCATCCAAACCCTCAGTGGCCGAAAAACAGCTGAATAGACACTAAAGACCAGCAGACCTGTAAAATCAATATGCGCACGCATTCTTCAACAGTGCTTGCAATCCCTTAGCGCCTGCAACAACTTCAGTGCCTGCAAAGCACCCCTCTCACACACTGAAGGCCTCTTCATTCACCAACACCCTGTCCCTTAGGACACACCCACAAGCACACGCTCAAACACACGCTAACCCGCATTTGCCCTTTTGCGCCTGCGAACTTTCCTTCTACAGGTATAGCTGAATAATCAACGCACACACTGAAACCACTAGACCTCACTAGACCTTCATTTTCCTGAAAAATTCTCCAGATACCAGAGAAAAACCAGTCTGACCTGCAGAATCCAGGAACAGAAAGTGAACACGACAGATAACCAAATGGCCAGAGGTCGGCGAAAGAACACAACCAACACAAATCAAGATATCATGGCTTCACCGGCAACCTCCAAAATTATTGGACACTCCAACTCAGCAGGAACAGAAAAAGAAAATGATTTTAAAGCTATGATTATCCAGTTATTTGAGGCACATAAAGAGGAAACCAAAAAATCTCTCAGAGAAATAGTCATAGAGATTCAAACAGTTAAAGAGGATACAAAAAAACCCTTAACGATTTGGCCTCCCAAATAGAAACAGAGACAAACGAGGTGAACGAAGCTCTTAAAGAAACACATGCAAATATAGCCAAACAATTGGAGGCAGAAGCAGAGGCACTAAGAGAGGAAACAAACTAAAAAATAGAGTCCATCTTGGAGACACAGGAATCCACACTCAAACAGATGAAGGAAATGTTGCAAGACATGAAAACAGAATTAGAATCAATAAAGAAAACACAAACTGAGAAAACCCTAGAACTGAAGAACTTAGAGAAAAGAGAAGGAATCTCAAAGGTAAGCATCACTAATAGAATTCAAGAGATGGAAGAGAGAATCTCCGGTGCTGAAGATACACTCACAGAAATTGATACTTCTCTCAAAGAAAAAATAAAATCAGAAAAATCCCAAACACAAACCATCCAAGAAATCAAGGATGCCATGATATAAGAATAATAGGATATATTATAAGCAAAATATAAGAATAATAGGAATTGAAGAAGAAGAGGAGTCCAGGTTACAAGGTCCAGAAAATATTTTCAAGAAAATAATAGAAGAAAATTTTCCCAACTTAAAGAAAGAGATGTCCACAAACATACAAGAGGCCTACAGAACACCAAATAGACTAGACCAGAGAAGAAACTCCTCACGCCACATCATAGTCAAAACACTTAATCTACAGAACAAAGAAAAGATACTAAAAGCAGCAAGGGAAAAAGGCCAAGTAACATATAAAGGCAAACCTATCAGAATCACACCGGACTTCTCATCAGAAACTATGAAAGCCAGAAGAGCCTGGGGAGAGATCATGAGGGCCCTAAGGCACCACAGGTGCCAACCTAGACTACTTTACCCAGCAAAGCTTTCAATCAACATAGATGGAGAAAATAAAATATTCCATGACAAAATTAAATTTAAGCAATATTTGAACAGCAACCCAGCCCTACAGAAGATACTAGAAGGAAAATTCCAATCCAATGAAAACAAATACACCCAAGGAAACATAGGTTAAAGATAATTTCCAACAAAAGTCAAAAGCAAACAAGCAATGATTCACAGTAAAATCGCCAACTCCACAATAATAGGAAATAACATTCAATGGTCATTAATATCTATCAACATCAATGGACTCAACTCTCCAATAAAAAGACACAGACTAACAGAATGGGTGCAGAAACAGTCTGCTGCATCCAAGAAACATACCTAAGCAACAAAGATAAACATTACCTCAGAGTAAAAGGCTGGAAAAAGTTTTTCAAGCAAATGGACCCAAAAAACAAGCAGGAGTGGCTATCCTAATATCTAATAAAATAGATTTTCAACCAAAACTAATCAAAAAAGACATAGAGGGGCACTACATTTTCATCAAAGGAAAAATTCACCAAGAAGACATCACAATTCTAAACATCTATGCCCCAAATACAAGAGCACCCACATTCATAAATGAAGCATTATTAAAGCTTAAACCACACATTGATGGCAATACCATAATAGTGAGTGACTTCAACACCCCACTCTCACCAAGGGACAGATCAACTAGACAGAAACCAAATAGGGAAATAAAAGCACTTACAGAGTCCCTAAATCAAATGGACCTAATAGACGTCTATAGATGTTTCCACCCAAACTCAAAAGAGTATACCTTCTTTTCAGCAGCTCATGGAACCTTCTCCAAAATACAGCATATATTTGGTCACAAAGCAAGCCTCAACAGATATAAAAAGATTGAGATAATCGCTTGTATTCTATCAGACCACCATGGACTAAAGCTGGACATCAACAATAATGGAAACAACAAAAAGCCAATACGCACATGGAAACTGAACAACTTGTTCAATGACAGCTGGGTTAAGGAAGAAATAAAGAAAGAAATTAAAGACTTCTTAGAATTCAATGAAAATGAAGGCACAACATACCCAAATTTATGGGACACATTGAAAGCGGTGCTCAGCGGAAAATTTATAGCGCTAAGTGCCTTCAAGAAGAAATTTATAACATCACATACAAGTAACTTAATGGCCCAACCGAAAACCCTAGAAAAAAAAAGCAGATACACCCAAGAGGAGCAGAAGGCTGGAAATAATCAAACTCAGGGCTGAAATCAATCAATTAGAAACAAATAAAACTATTCAAAGAATCAATGAAACAAAAAGCTGGTTCTTTGAGAAAATCAACAAGATAGACTAACCCTTAGCCAAGCTAACTAAAAAGCAGAGAGAATCTATCCAAATCAGCAAAATCAGAAATGAAAAGGGGGACATAACTCCAGACACTGAAGAAATCCAAACAATCATTAGCTCATACTACAAAAGCCTATACGCCACAAAATTTGAAAATTTAAACAAAATGGACAATTTTCTTGATAGATTCCATCTACCAACATTAAGTCAAGATCAGATAGAAAGACTGAATAGCCCTATATCCCACAAGGAAATTGAAACAGTCATTAACAGCCTCACCTCCAAAAAAAGCCCTGGGCCAGATGGTTTCAGCGCAGAATTCTACCAGACCTTCAAAGTGCTAATACCAATTCTCCTCAAACTATTCCACAAAATAGAAACAGAAGGAACATTACGAAACTCATTCTATGAAGCGACTGTTACCTTGATACCCAAACCACACAAAGACCCAACAAAAAAATAGAACTTCAGACCTATCTCTCTTATGAATATTGATGCAAAAATACTCAACTAAAATACTTGCAAACCGAATCCAAGAACACATCAAAGATATCATCCATCATGACTAAGTAGGCTTCATCCCAGGCATGCAAGGGTGGTTCAACATACGGAAATCCATCAATGTAATCCACCACATAAACAAACTAAAGGAGAAAAACCACATGATCATCTCCTTGGACGCCGAAAAAGCATTTGGCAAAGTCCAACACCCATTCATGTTTAAAATATTGGAGAAATCAGGGATACAAGGCACATACTTAAACATAGTAAAGGCAATATACAGCAAGCCTACAGCCAACATCAAACTCAAAGGAGAGAAACTTAAATCAATCCCACTGAAATCAGGGACAAGACAAGGCTGCCCACTCTCTCCATATCTATTCAACATAGTACTTGAAGTCTTAGCCAGAGCAATAAGACAACTAAAAGAGATCAAGGGGATACAAATCGGAAAGGAAGAGGTCAAAGTGTCACTATTCGCATATGATATGATAGTATTCATGAGTGACCCCAAAAATTCAACCAGAGAACTCCTCCAGCTGATAAACACCTTCAGCAAAGTGGCTGGATACAAAATCGAAGCCCTCCTGTATACCAAAGACAAAAGGGCCGAGAAAGAAATTAGGGAAACAACACCCTTCACAATAGCCACTAATAACATAAAGTACCTTGGGGTGACACTAACCAAGCAAGTGAAAGACCTGTTTGAGAAAAACTTCAAGTCTCTGAAGAAAGAAATTGAAGAAGATATCAGAAGATGGAAAGATCTCCTGTGCTCATGGATTGGTAGGATTAACATTGTGAAAATGGCCATCCTGCCAAAAGCAATCTACAGATTCAATGCAATTCCCATCAAAATACCAACTCAATTCTTTTCAGACCTTGAAAAAAAATTCTCAGCTTCATATGGAGAAACAAAAAACCTAGAATCTCCAAAACAACCCTATACAACAACAGATCATCTGGAGGTATCTCCATTCCCGATCTCATGCTGTACTACAGAGCAATAGTAATAAAAACTGCATGGTATTGGCATAGAAACAGAAAGGAGGATCAATGGAATCAAATTGAAGACCCAGAAATAAACCCATGTACCTACGAATACTCAATTTTTGACAAAGCAGCCAAAACCATTCAATGGAAAAAAGATAGCATCTTCAACAGATGGTGCTGGTCTAATTGGATGTCTACATGCAGAAAAATGAAAATAGATCCACATTTATCACCCTGCACAAAACTAAAGTCCAAGTGGATCAAAGACCTCAACATAAAACCAGATATGCTAAATCTGTTAGAAGAAAAAGTAGGGAACAACCTAGAACTCATTGGCACAGGAGACAACTTCCTGAACAGAACACCAACAACACAGGCTCTAAGAGCAACAATCAATAAATGGGACCTCATGAAACTGAAAAGCTACTGTAAAGCAAAGGACACCATCATCAAAACAAAACTACTGCCTACAGATTGGGAAAGAATCTTCACCAACCCTCTATCTGACAGAGGGCTAATATCCAGTATATATAAAGAAATAAAGAAGCTGAAAAGCAGCAAAACAAGTAATCCACTTAAAAAATGGGGAACGGAGCTAAACAGAGAATTCTCTGTAGAGGAATATAGAATGGTAGAGAGACACTTAAAGAAATGCTCATCCTCATTAGCCATTAGGGAAATGCAAATCAAAACGACCCTAAGATTTCACCTTACACCCATCAGAATGGCCAAGATGAAAAACACAAATGACAACACATGTTGGAGAGGTTGTGGAGAAAGAGGAACCCTCCTCCATTGCTGGTGGAAATGTAATCTGGTACAACCACTTTGGAAGTCAATCTGGCGCTTTCTCAGACAATTAGGAATAGTGCTTCCTCAAGACCCAGCTATACCACTGCTAGGCATATACCAAAATTTGCTCAAGTACACAATAAGGTCATTTGCTCAACCATGTTTATAGCAGCTTTATTTGTAATAGCCAGAACCTGGAAACAACCCAGATGTCCATCAATGGAGGAATGGATACAGAAATTGTGGTATGTCTACACAATGGAATACTACTCAGCAATCAAAAAGGAGGAAATCATGAAATTTGCAGGCCAATGGTGGGATCTAGAAAAGATCATTCTGAGTGAAATATTCCAGAAGGAGAAAGACAAAAAAGGAATATACTCACTTATATAGACCTAAAAGATAGGATAAACAAAATTAAATCTATACACCTAAACAAGATAATCAAGAAAGCAGACATGGGGTATGATGATCTATCCTTATTTAGAAAGACAAATGGGATATGCATTGAACGTATGACAGGAGTCTACCACAGAAAGCATCTGAAAGACTCTACCTAGCAGTGCTCCAAAATAGATACTAAGACTTACAACCAAACCTTCGGCAGAGTGCAGGGAATCATATGAAATAAGGGGAGTTTGATGTGGAAAGGATAGGAGCTCCACAAGGACCAAATGTATCTGGGCACAGGGTCTTTTCTGAGATGGACACTCAACCAAAGTCCATGAGAGGATAAAACCTAGAACCTCTGCTTGGATGTGACCCGTGATAGCTCAGTAATCAATTGGTTTCCCATAGTAAGGGGAACAAGGACTATTTCTAACATGAACTCAATGACTGCCTCTTTGACCTCCCCACCTCCCAAGGGAGGAGCAGTACTGTTAGGCCACAGAGGAGGACTTTGCAGCCAGTCCTGAAAATACCTGACAAAAGCGAGTCATATGAAAGGGGAGGAGGTCCTCCCCTATTAATGGACTTGGAAAGGGGCAGGGAGGAGATGAGGGAGGTAGGGTGGGATTGGGGAGGGAATGAGGGATACAGCTGGGATACAGAATTAACAAAATGTAACTAATGAGAAAAATAAAATTATGGAAAAAAATAGCACTTTGAAGTTATAATATAATTGTGTTGTCATCAATGCTTTGTGATGCTGACATAACATTTTGACGCCATAATTCCATTGTCATGTCAAAATAGAATTGTGATATCATAATAGCATTGTGATATCATAACAGCATTATAATGACATAATAGCATTGTGATGTCACAATGTTATTGTGATTTCAAAATTCCATTGTGCTGTCATGCCACAATCATGTTGTAATAACCTGTAATGTCATAATAACATGGTGTTGTCATAATTCCATTGTGAGTTTATAACATTGTGATGTCATAATAGAATTGTAATATCATAATAACATAGTGAAGTCATAACACCATTGAGATATCATAGTAGCATTTTAAAGTCTTAATAGCATTGTGATGTCACAATACAATTGTGATGTCGTTTCATAGTTATGTCATAATATAATCTAGATGTCATACGATTTTGATTTCTTAATATCTTTTTTGAGTCATAATACCATTGTGACATCATAATATCATTGTTATGTTATAACATTTTGATGTCATAATAGCTTTGTGTTGTCATAATAGCATTGTGATGTTCCAATAGTATTGTAATGTCATGATATCATTGTGATGTCAAAAATTTATTTGGAAGTCATACCACAATCATGTCGTAATACCATTGCGATGTCAAAATAGAATGGTGATGTCATAAGAGCTTTGTGATGTTATAATAGCAGTGTGTAGTCACAATAGCATTGTGAGGTCATAAAAGCACTGTGAAATAATGCTTTTGTAATGTCATACCATTGTCATGTCATTATATCATTGTGATGTGATAATACATTGAGATATCATACGTGCATGGTTATGTCATAATACCATTGGAAAATAATAATACTTTTGTGATGTCATACCATTTTGATGTCATTATATCATTGTGATTTCATAATAACATTGTTATGTCTTAATAGCATTGCGATGTCATAATACCATTTTGATTTCATAATAGCATTGAGATGTCATAAGCACTGTGATGTCATAATAACATTTTTAGGTCATAATGCCATTGTGAAGTAAAACTAACATTGTGATGCCATAACAGCATTGTGATGTCATAAAAGCAATATGACGTCAAGTATTTTGATTTCAGAAATCCATTGTGATGTCATGCCAGAATCATGTCATAATATCATGGTGATGTCATAATATAATTGTGTATTTATTCTACCATTGTGATCTCATAATGTGATTATAATATCATAATAGTATTGTGAATTCATAACACCATTGAGATTCCACAGTATTGTGAAGTTATAATACCATTGTGATTTCATAATACCATTGTGATGCTGTATCATTGTGACATTATTATAACATTTAGCTATCATAAAATTGTGATTCCTTAATACCTTGTTTAAGTCATAATACCACTGTGGCATCATAACAGCATTGTGATGTCATAACACTATAAGGTCATAATAGCTTTGTGAGGTTCTAATAGCATATTGTTTTCATAATGTTTTGATATTATTATGATGTCAAAATTCTATTGTGATGTCATAGCTCAATCATGTCATAATACCATTGTGATGTCATAATACCATTGTGAGGTCATAATAGCATGGTGAAAACTAAAGTCCAAGTGGATCTTGGACTTCAACATAAAACCAGATACTCTAAACCTGTTAGAAAAAAATGTGGGGAACAGCCTAGAACTCAATGGTACAGGAGACAACTTCCTCAACAGAACACCAACAACACAGGCTCTAAGGAGCAACAATTAATAAATGGGACCTCATGAAACTGAAAGGCTTCTGTAAAGCAAAGGACACCATCATCAAAACAAAATGACTACCTACAGATTGGGAAAGAATCTTCACTAACCCTTTATCTAACAGGGGACTAATATCTAGTATATATAAAGAACTAAAGAAGCTGAAAAGCAGCAAGTCACATAATCCAATTAAAAAATGGGGAACAGAGCTAAACAGAGAATTCTCAACAGAGGAATATCAAATGGCAGAGAAACACTTAAAAAATGCTCAACCTCATTAGCCATCAGGGAAATGCAGATCAAAACAACCCTAACATTTCACATCAGACCCATCAAAATGGCCAAGATGAAAAACTCAAGAAACAACACATGCTGGAGAAGTTGTGGAGAAAGGGGAACCCTCCTTTACTGCTGTTGGAAATGTAAACTGGTACAACCACTTTGGAAATCTATCTGGTGCTTTCCCAGACAATTAGGAATAGTGCTTCCTCAAGACCCAGCTATACCACTGCTAGGTATATACCCAAACTTTGCTCAAGTACACAAAAGGAATATTTGCTCAACCATGTTTATAGCAGCTTTATTTGTAATAGCCAGAACCTGGAAACAACCCAGATGTCCATCAACGGTGGAATGGGTACAGAAATTGTGGTATTTTTATACAATGGAATACTACTCAGCAATCAAAAAGGAGGAAATCATGAAATTTGCAGGCAAATGGTGGGATCTAGAAAAGATCATTCTGAGTGAAATATCCCAGAAGGAGAAAGACAAACATGGTACATACTCGCTTATATAGACCTATAAGATATGATAAACATAATGAAATCTATACGCCTAAAAAAGATAATCAAGAGAGTGGACATGGGGTAAAATGATCAATCCTCATTTAGAAAGACAGATGGGATGTGCATTGAATGTATGACAGGAGTCTACTGAGTGCATCTGAAAGACTCTACCTAGCAGTGTTTTCAAAGCAGATACAAAGACTCATAACCAAACCTTCGGCAGAGTACAGGGAATCATATGAAAGAAGGGGAGTTAGAATGATGGGGAAAGGATAGGAGCTCCACAAGGACCAAATATATCTGGGCACAGGGTCTTTTCTGAGACTGACATTCAACCAAGGACCAGGTATGGATATAACCTAGAACCTTTGCTCAGATGTAGCCCATGGTAGCTCAGTAACCAATTGGTTTCCCATAGTGAGGGGAACAAGGACTATTTCTAACAGAAACTTAATGGCTGGCCCTTTGACCTCCCCACCCTCCAAGGGAGGCGCAGTCTTGTTAGGCCACAGAGGAGGACTTTGCAGCCAGTCCTGAAGATACCTGATAAAACAGGATCAGATGAATGGGGAGGAGGCCCCCAATCAGTGGACTTAGAAAGGGGCAGGGTGGAGATGAGGGAGAGTGGGTGGGATTGAGAGGGAATGAGGGAATGGGATACAGCTGGGATACAGAGTTAATATAATGTAACTGATAAGAAAAAAATAAAATAAAATAAAATAAATAGCATTGTGATGTCATTTCATTGTGATGTCCTAATACAACTGTTAACTCATACCATTATGAAGTCATATTAGCATTGTGATGTCTTAATATCATTCTGATGTCAAAATACCATTGTGAGGCCAAATTGCATTTTCAGTTCATAATGCCATTGATATGTCAAAATTCCATAGTGATGTCATACCACAATCATGTTGTAATAGCATTGTGATGTCATATCATTGTGATGCAATTATAGCATTGTGATGTAATTATAGCATTGTGATTTCATAATAACACTGGGATGTCACAATAGCATTGAGATATTCAATCATTGCGAAGTCATAAAACCATTGTGATATCATAATATTGTGATATCATAATAGCATTGAGGTGACATACCAATGTGATGTCATTATAATATTCTAATGTCATAATACCTCTGTGATGTTATAATACCATTGTGATGTCAAAACAGATTGTGATGTCATGACACCATTGTGATATGATAATACTCATGTGATGTCAAGATGTCATTGTAATGTCATAATTACTTTGTGATGTTATGTTATTATTGTGATGTTGCAATTCCATTGTGATATCATATCATATGATGACATAATTGTAGATGTCCTAATAGCATTGTGAAGTCATAATAGCACTGAGATATCATGACACCCTTGTGATGACATAATACCACTGAGATGTCATAATAAAGTTGTGATGTCATAATAGCATTGTGAGCTCATAATTCCATTCTTAAGTCATAATAGAATGTGAATTAATAATACCACTATGATGTCATAGTAGCATTTTTATGTCATAATATCCATATGATGTCATAATAGCATATTGAGGTCATAACCCCATTATTATGTCATCATAGCATTGTGATGTTGCCATACCATTATTGGTATAATGTTTGTTTGAAATGTATACACCTTACTCTTGTTTATTGAAATGCTTATTTTTATCTCTCATGTTCTCTTTTCAATCTGGATATTGGAGTTATACTTATTTCTAAACATCTTGTATCAACTTTGTGTAAACAGGCGAGAGTAAAGCAACTAGGCACAATGTTGAGTGATGGGAAGAGCCAGAGGGCAGGAAATGAGTGGGAAAAGAGAGGGTAAGGGAGAAGAGCTTGGAGAACAGAGAAGGGCGAGAAATCTTGGAACAGCATGGAGAGAAAGAAACAGACTTAAAACTTCACAAAAAGCAAGTATAATGGGTAAAATCTAAATGGTAGGAAACTATGAGGGCTTGAACGTTTAGGTGTAAGTAACTATTGCCCAGCATTGTGTTCTAAGAAAACAAAATAAACCCAGTCCCTGTGTGGTGAATTAGTTATACAGCTGTTTAGGATTAACAGCAAGCATTAATAAAAGACAAACCAAAAGAAAATATTAATCATCACCTACAACATACCATTGTGAAGCCATTATATGATTATGATGACATAATATCATTGCAATGTCATATCATTGTGAATACACAATAGCATTGTGATTTTATAATACATTATGATGTTATAATACCATTGGGATATCATGACAACATTGTTATGTCATCATACCATGGTGATGTCCTTGTTATGTTATATTATTATTGTGATGTTATAATTCCACTGTGATATCATACCAATTGAGGTCATAATTCCACTGTGATATCATAATATCAATGTGATGTCATCATAGCATAGTGGTATCATAATAGCATTATGATGTCAAAATTCCATTCTGCTGTTATACCAGGTGATTTTATTAATGACTGTTTGAAAGAAATATGTGACACTCTTCCTGAACTAAGTCTTGGAGAGCAACTGTCATTGCTGGGTTGTGGGCTATCAGCTGCCCATATTGAGGCATATGGGGCAGCTCACCATTTCCCTCAAGCAAGCTGTGCCCTACACAGTGGTCAGTGAGGAACCCTCCTGGTCCTGAGGTTTACAGTTATACCTGGGTCGGGTCCAGGCAATATGGCTTGGAAACAAGAGTAACTGTGTTTCCTTCACTGGTGCTTCAGACAACCTCTCTAAGATTAGTGTTAGTACCAGGACAGCTTGTTCAGCAGAATCTTTTCTCCATTTTCACAGTCGTTGTATAAGTTGTCAATATATTATTTATATTGATTATGTGGCAATCTCATATAATAGACATTATACTACTTTTCCATTTCTCCCAGGTTCAAATTCCTACACATATGTCACACTATTTTTTCTTTAAAATGCATCGATTGAAGTATAAGTATGTGTTGTTTATATACTCATTAGAACATGATCAAAGTCTCAGTCCCAAGTCTCTTAAAGAAAACTGAGTTCATCATTGCTGCACCTTAGCACCAGCCCCAAGAAGAAGCCATCAGTCCTGAAGAGAACTATACTTCATCACCTTGATCACAGTTTTTCTTATGAATTTATTACATTTTGTTCACTTTGTATCTCCTCTGCTGTCCCCTTCCTCTTTTCTTCTCTGTAACAACCACCCTCCTTCTCCAACCCTTGGTCCCTCTCTCTAGTTCCATGAGAGGATAGGTCCTCCTCCCCCTTATAGCTGACCCTAACGTATCAGGTCTTATCAAGGCTGGCTGCATCATCTTCCTCTGTGGTCTGATTCTCAGGGCATTGTTTTCCTTGTGTCCTCAATTCCCTCCACTTATGACACTCTTCCTGCCTCTTTTCCTGCAGGCATCCCAGAGCTCTGACTGA